>NW_026000093.1:35204594-35416104 GCF_001458135.2 Marmota marmota marmota | reverse complement strand
ATATATATATATATATATATATATATATATAATCACATTTGTTTTATCCATTCATCTTTTGAAGGGCAGCTAGGTTGGTTCCATACTTGAGCTATTGTGAATTGAGATGCTATAAACGTTGATGTGGCTGCATCACAGTAATAGGCTAATTTTAAGTCCTTTGTGTATAAACCAAGAAGTGGAATAGCTGGGTCAAATGGTGGTTCCATTCCAAGTTTTCTGAGGAATCTACATAACTCTTTCCATATGGTTACATCAATTTGTACCTCTTTCCCCACATCCTTGCAAACATTTATTGCTGTTTGTATTCTTAATAATTGCCATTCTGACTGGGGTCAAATGAAATCTTAGTTTTGATTTGCATTTCTCTAAGGCTACATATGTTGAACATTTTTTCATATATTTGCTGATCAATCATAATTATTCTTCTGTGAAGTGTCTGTTCAGTTTCTTAGCCCATTTTATTGGGTTATTTATTTATTGGTGTTAAGTTTTTTGAGTTCTTTATATATCTTGGAGATTAATGCTCTATCTGAGGTGCATGTGGTAAAGGTTTTCTCCCAATCTGTAGGCCATTTCTTCACGTTATTGTTTACTTTGCTGAGGTGAAGCTATTTAGTTTGAATATGTTTCATTTATTGATTGTTGATTTTACTTCTTGCACCTTAGGAGTCTTGTTAAGGAAGTCAAATCCTAAGCCAACATGGTGAAGATATGAGCCTACTTTTTCTCCTGTTAGGCACAGGGTCTCTGGTCTAGTGCATATCTCACATATTTTTCTGTCTCCATCTTGAAATCATAATTCTACTTTGAATTGAGTTTCATGCAGGGTGAGAGATAGAGGTGTAATTTCATTTTGTAATGTGGATTTCCAATTTTCTCAGCACCATTTATTAAATAGGCTATCAATTCTCCACTGAATGTTTTCGGCACCTTTGTCTAATATGAGATAACTGTATTTATGTAGGTTTGTCTCTGTGTCTTCTATTTTGTACCATTGGTCTATGTGTCTGTTTTGGAGCCAAATATCATGTCATTTTTGTTACTATGGCTCTGTAGTATAATTTAAAGGTCTGGTATTATGATGCCTCCTGTTTCCTTCTTCTTGCTAAGGATTGCTTTTTTTATTCTGGGTTTTTCATTTTTCCAAGTGAATTTCATGATTGCTTTTTCTAGTTCTATAAAGAACGTCACTGGGATTTTAATTGGAATTGCATTAAATCTGTATAATGATTTTGGTAGTATGGCCATTTGACAATATTAATTCTGCCTATTGAGAAGCATGGGAGATCTTTCCATCTAAGACATCTTCAATTTCTTACAAGGTTGGTTCAATATATGGAAATCAATAAACATAATTCATCACATCAACAGACTTAAAATAAAAACCACATGATCATCTTAATAGATGCAGAAAAAGAATTTGACAAAATTCAGTACCCTTTCTTGTTCAAAACACTAGGAAAACAAAGGGTAGTAGAAACATACCTCAACATTGTAAAAGCTGTGTATGCTATACCCAAGGCCAACATTATTCTGAATGGAGAAAATTTGAAATTATTTCCTCTAAAAACTGAAACAAGACAAGGATGAAAGATCACCACATCAATTGAAATATATTATTCATATATTTACTGACTGAGCATATTTCTTCTTTGGTGAAGTGTCATCTTCTGTGAAGTCAGAGCAATTAGACAGGAGAAAGAAATTAAAGTTATATGAATAGGAAAAGAAGAACTCAAACTATCACTATTTGCCAATGATATGATTTTATATTTATAAAAGCCAAAAAATTCCACCAGAAAACTCCTAGAACTAATAAATGAATTCAGAAAAGTAGCAGGTTATAAAATCAACAACCATAAATCAAATGCATTCCCATACATCAGTGATGAATCTACTGAAAGAGAAAGCAGGAAAATTACCCCATTCACAATAGCTTCAAAAAAAAAAAAAAAATAGAAGGGTTTTCTAAGCATGAGGTCCTAGGCAATTGTACACCAGTGAAGCTGTTCTTGATCTTATCACTTACCTCAACTCCTTTTGACAAGTAGCCTCTGGTTTACAAATGTCTAAGTAAATATAAATCCTGAAATGCACTTCGTGATTGCCCTATCAGTTGTCCATAACATTATTCATTCTTTCTGACTGGTAAGTTCCTCTATCCAAGATACACTGGGGAAAAATATTGACTGTCCTTTAAGAATTTAACTAAATTCTCTTTTAATAGTTTAAACTTTCTCTGAAATATTAACATTTTGATTACTATTTCCTAAATGATACATTGTAGTTAGCATATACTTTATGGTTGAATTTATCACATAATTACAGATTTAAATGCATATTTTGTCTTCAAGTTTGTACTAATCCCAATGGGAGGCTTACTATGTTCATTATATTTTAATCTCTCATATTTGTTTCAGTGTTTGGCATGAATTAGGCACTCAATACAATTTTTAATGATTTATATATAACAATTTTAAATATTCTGAAGTTCTGAGCTACTAATGTTTGTTCACCATGCTTATGGAAGTTCTAAGTATCATATTATGATTTTAGATCAAATGAACAGTTTTTTTGGATTGAAAATGTTGGGATAATTTGAAACTTTTGTATTTGAAGATATCTGGAATGGTCAAAATAGTGTTTTAAAGTGTAAATTTCATGTGGTATGAAACTTATTTTCAAAATCTAGTCTGAGTTGGTAGATTCAATCAATTCCTTGCCTCTAACTAGGGAAGAGGAACCAAATGAGATTTTTATATTTCTACTGATATTTTCAGTTTTTAGATACAATCAATTTCCTTCTTCTCACTAAGGATGAGGAACCAAATGAGATTTTTATATTTCCACTGATATTTTCATCTCTACTTTTGCTACCATCATTTCTGCTTATACTAGAAGTCTTCTAGATATTGTATGAATAAAATACTACTTAATAAAAGCACTGATCAAAACTTATCATAAATAATGGTTTTAAACATCAATTGTTCAAGCAATCATATATGTTATAGGCTTCTCTATAGAAGGCAAATTATAGTAAATGGAAAGATCCATAGAACATAAAAAATGTATTAAAATGGCAAGAGTAAAAATAGAAGAGCAGTATAATAGCACTATACCTTAAAAATAGGCTATTTTAGAATCAAGTTTAACTTTATGAAATAATACTTTTTTGGTTAAATATATAATAATTGCTTACATATACTATATAGTGAAGAGTGAATGGCTGTGCTTTATGAATAAGTCTAAGATCATAACAAAAACTATCTTGGTGCTGGGTATGTCACACAATCATAGAGCACTTACCTAGCATGCACAAGGTCCTGTGCTCAATTCCCAGCATGAAATTTAAAAAAAACACAATCTCCAAAAAAATTCCCCTACGTTTTGTGTCACATTTGGAAAGCAAAAGTAATATGTCCATTTTTGTTTCAATTTTATATTTAATCTAAGGAGTAAAAGTATGGTATTTTATACAAATGTCTGTAATTAGGATTTACATGTCAGAAATTATTTTATTTAAATTTTTTAACACTCTAAAAATTGTTGGTATGGATGCCACTTGACCTTATTTTATGATATGATATTTTTTTAAAAAAGAGAACAAAAAAAAAGAAGATTTTTTTGTCCAAAATAAATATATAAGTATAAAAAATAAGTTATATAAATAAATTATTAGGAAATGTTCTGCAGAAAGAAACAGAGATATAAGGGTAATTTGGTTGACAATTACAATGATTTAAAAGGAAAACTTAAACAAATAAAAATTCAATGGTTCATGCTCAAACCACCAGCTTCTTATGAACCAGTATCTTTAATAAATTATTAGAGGATCCTTGAGGTTTCTTGGAATGCTAGTCCAGTGATGGTTCCATTTTCCAAAGCCTGGAATAATTCCATTGTAAAACAGGCAATTTTTCATGGTTTTATCCTAGAAAGAACAGATTGTTAAAAATAATTAATCCGATCATCCCCCAATTTTAAAGCTTAAAGTAGTATTAATAGCATAAATTCCACATAAAAGCAAATAGAAAAAGAAATAGAAGACTCTTAGAACTTCTAAGACCAGAACTTTTATTGAAACAAAATTTGTAGAAAATATAATTCCTATATAATTTTTACTACATAAAATTATTGCATGTTTATATCTATGAAATATTTCTCAATGAAGTTACATTTAAGTTTTAAAAACAAGTGTAAGGGGAGAAACAGTAATACAGCATTGAATTTATGAGGCATGCTTTTATTTTCCTATTATTGATATTAAGCAGATAATAAGGAATTATTTGCCCTACTTTAATAACTTGTCAAAATCATAAGTTTATATTATCCTTGAAATATGTAACATCTCTCTTTGGGACCTCCCTTACAAACGACCCCCACATATATAAAGAGGCTTTGATTCCTCTGCTCCTTGAGGTTGTGCCTGCAGTGGCTCTGCAACTTGCTTCTGTCCATGTAATTCAAGGAGACATGAAGGACACCATTCCAGGAAGAAGCTGTGGGAGGCATGGAGTGTTTCCCGATTGTCTGTCTTTCTTCTGGTGAAAACAATGCTCTGAGTTCAAGCATGATGCAAACACAAAATCCTATGTTGGGCAATTGGGTGAGCAATGAACATTTTTTTGAGAGTCACTGACACTTTAAGGGTCATTTGTACAATGAAAAAATAAAGCCTAATTGGGATAATGTCATTAGTATTTTAAAAACATATCTTATTCTACACTTTATTTTGTTTATATTGCCTTCACCTATAAAAACAGAGGATAAAATAAAAGCCATGGGGAATAAGTGAATGTATATGGTAAGAAAAAGGAACAGGTTTGTGCTGCTAGCCTACGATGTCACGTTCAACTCTCAAAATAATCCTGAATAAGGAGGAATTTATAATTGAGTTTGGATGAAGACACTAAGGCTGTTTCAATATAAAATTCTAGCTAATTCCCGTGGCTGATGTGAATAATTACATTACAATGTTACTTAAATATATATAATAATATAATTAGATTTTAATTTTTGGAACAGGAACATTTTGCAACTATTAAAACAAATGTCCATGAAACAACTATAAAATCAATAATACTCAATTTAACATTAATTTAAAATATAGTTATGCTGAAACTGTATCGGGCCTTAGAAAAACAGAATGGTTTCTATTGTTAACAGAATAATTTTTTGTTTTTATTTCAGTAAATTTATAGCATTACATGTAGTGTGTTATTTTCATCTTATACCACATTTCTTCTTTGGAAAAATTAATGTACTTTATTCACCTCACTTATTCTACTGTTAATTTTTTTCCTATTTCAAGGGTATAAAAATTACAGTAGATGAATGGATAAAGAAAATGTGGCATATATACACAATGAAATATTACTCAGCAATAAAGGAAAATAAAATCATGGCATTTGCAGGTAAATGGATGGTGTTGGAGAAGATAATGTAAGTGAAGTTAGCCAGTCCCAAAAAACCAAATGCTGAATGTTTTCTCTGATATAAGGCGTCTGACTCATAGGAGGGTAGGGAGTGGGGAGCATGGAAGGAATAGACAAACTCTAGGATAGGGCAGAAGGGTGGGAGGGGAAGGGAGGGGGCAGGGGGTTAGCAATGATGGAGGAATGTGATGGACATCATTATCCAAAATACATGTATGAAGACATGAATTGGTGTGAGCATATTTTATATACAGATATGAAAAATTATGCTCTTTATGAGTAATAAGAATTGTAATGCATTCTGCTATCATGTATTTAAAAAATAAAACCAATTAAGCAACAAGCAAGATTAATACACAGATTTATAATAAAGAGATCTATGATATCATACAAATATGAATTGTTTCATTGCGATATGAACAGATGGAGCCATGGAATCAGTGTCCCATAGGCTGAAAATCCCCCAATGAGGACTTTAGATGATAAGTAACAACTTGAGTTGTTCACTTCAAGAGTGGTGAAGCTCAGATCAGAATCCAATTCAGTCTCCTGCTATAAAACAGAAGTTCTAAATACAGCATAATCCTATTATAGTCAGTAGTTCAAAAATCACACAAAACTTGTAATTTGAAAATATTGACTGAAATCTAAACAAGAAGAAGCATTTTGATCAAGAGAATAACAGAGAAATATATCAAAATAGGGACCATGAATAATAGACTCAGACACAGACACCAATAGAAATAGCAGTTTTTTGGAATTAATGTCAAACTTGTTTATATGTGCCTATCTTTTATTTACTTTTCTATATTTGCAAAAGGATTAGGAATAATTTTCAAAAGGATATAACAAAATCAAAGAAGGCCAATAAAGTCAGACAAAAGGACATTTCATAATACAGAAAATAATAAAGTAAGAAAATTAATTTAATAGAAGGCACTGTATTTTAGCACCAAAGAGAATTCTGACTTCATAGGCAGCTATGTTAAAATGGTATTTTACTTTACAAATTTCATGACTTCTATTACCTTACAAAAGAAATCTCTTTATTAAAATATAATCACACAATGGATGGTAAGATATAACATGACTTCAAGAACACATATTCAAGAAAAAGCAAACTGGTCCTAAAATTTACTCTAGCATAGATTATAAAAAAAGTAATACTACTCTAGGGGCTGGGATTGTGGCTCAGTGGTACAGTCCTTGCCTAGGACATGAGAGGCCCTGGATTTGATCCTCAGCACCACATAAAAATAAATAAATAAAATAAAGATATGTGTCCAACTACAACTAAATTTTTTTTAAAAAAAGTAATACTAATTTTCCTACATTAAATGTAATCTCTCAAAATTCCCTTCTCTGGACTTGGAGGAATTTGAATTTAGTCATTCTTGGATATCACTTCCAGTCTATTCATAACAGTGTCAATGTCATGGATGTAATGCAATCAGGCTGTTGAGGAGGGACATCTGGTCTCTACAGGGTCATTTATGACATGTTCTGCTTTGAACCTGCTCATCTCTTAGCCCTGGTAACTCCACTGCCTGTGAGAACACAGTCTGTGACCCACTCTCTGTAGGTGCATTGCATAGTTAACTCTCTGAAGTGTGCTACCTCAGTGGGTACTATGAGGGAGCTGGCACATGTCCACTTTCTTTGGGTACATTAAAAAAATCATTTTGAAATTTTGTGAGAAGCTCTTTAAATTCTCCTTAAAAAAAAATTATCCTTTTAAAATTCAGGAATTAGAATATTGTTAAAATCTATTATACTCTCATTCTCTCTCTCTTGTAAAATATACATAACATTTATTATTTTAACCCTTTTAAAGTGCATAATTCAGGGGCATTATATTGTTGTGTATTCCTCACCACTACTGATCTCCACAATGCTTTAATCATTCCAAGTTGAAACTCTGTACCCACTAACTAATATACTCCTATACTCCCCCCATCCTGGTGAGCTCCATTCTATCTTCTCTCTCTAAATGTGAGATCTTGTGTAAGGGGATTCATAGGATACTTGCCCTATCATGTCTGACTTATTGCACTTAGAACAATGTCTTCAACATTCATCAATGTTGCAGCATAAATCAGAATCTCATTTTCCCTTACGGTATTTTTTCCTTAGCTGGAAAATATAACTGTGTTTGGCAGCAAAACTAAAAAGAAATTGGAATTAATGAGTTTAGTGGACAGAAAATTAAAGCATATCTTTTTGGAGAGAGAGAGAGTGTGTGTGTGTGTCTGGGGAACTGAAAGGAAACTGTGGAAGCTGATACTATGCATATTGCATTTCCCCAATGCGCTGGAAAATTAATTTGAACACTTTTCAGCACATCTTCTTTTGTGGTAAACACTGGACATAGAGCTTTTTTAGATTTATTGCTTGGTTTGAAAATGGACAAAATCTTTGCAATAGTCACCGTATCCATCCTTTCCTTCTCAAGTTTATGAAAAACAGCAGGTTTTTCTATTAAAATCCTAGTCTTGTGAATCATGTAGGAAGATGTCATTGTTATAAAACAATGAGGATGAAAACTGCCAAGTTAAACACAAAGGGTAAAATCTGTTCACATAGTCCCACACCCTTAGACACTTATTCCAGTGTGAATTGCCTGTGAGTTCTGATGACTGAAGTTGGCCCCCCAAACAATTTTTTCTGAGAAGGGCTCAACTTGCTCCAGAAAACGCATCCCTATTTTGCAGTTGATTATGTCTTCTATCAAAAGCAGCAGCTGAAGGATGGTCAAGCCCATAATTAGAAAAGTAGTCCATCTAAGAGAACTGATTTCACCTGCAGGAGAGCGAGACAGTTGTTGTTTTAGATTCTCAAAACCATCAATTTCAAGTAACCAAAGACGGAAAAACCAGGGATCATCAGATGACGAATGACTTTATTTCTCCAGAATATGAAAGAAGTTATTTACAAATATAATTTTTATTCTTTTTATCTTTAAAATATATGAGACAAAAGCAACAATAAATGTCAAATACTCAGGGCAAAATGAAAGCACCCTAAGTATGTGCATAATAATTTTATAGCTATAGATATGCCTTTACCTCTATGCCCATAAAATATATATGCTCTTTAATAGGTATATTGAATATTTAATACATTTTCCATATATACATATAAATATTTGTATGTATTCCATGTATACATATATATGTATAAACTTATTATTAGAAAACATATTATAAATTTGAAGATTATCCAGCAGACTTAGCCTTGTGCTGTAAATAAAAGTCCATATAACCCTGCCTATATAAAGCAGCACCTGCTAACCTTGTGACTTTTATTGGCTCCCTAGTAATCTATCTGGTAACACCCTGAGGATGAGATCAAAAGGCTTTTTTTTTTTTAACCACTAAGGTTAGTGGTACTCTATGAACTCTACCTGTACTCTATGTGTGCCATTTTGTGAACCTGCTTGCTTTATTCTGGTACCTAAGAAATTATTGACTCCAAGAGACCAAACTTGCTTGAATTCCAAGTGTGCATCCTGATTCCAAACTGTAAGTTATGGCTGTCAAAAGATTTCTTTTGTGGCCTGGCTTGTCCCTCTCCATGTTGAGTCCTGCTATATGTAATCAAATGTCAGGCTTGGATATCTAGATACAGAATAAATAACAAAACAACAAATCCCAGAACACTGTCTTTCTATATAGACTTTATACTTTTTCTTCCATTGGGGCTTGAAACACTAATTTTCCCTTCAAAACTTGTAAGAATAATGCACTCTCCATTTCATATGGAGTGATCCCCTAGTGGTGACTGAGCTGTCTGTCCTGTTGCCCTGTCATCCCTGAATTTCTCATCCTTTTTTCACAGATAAATGGATACCATCCTTTTGCACAGTGAATGCAACTGATCTGTGGATAATTTGGACAGATGGTATATGGTTTAAAATCACTGTTTTAGATAATTCCTGAATTACACTTGGCCTAAAGAAATACTTACATCTTTATAGTAGGAATCATTGTGACTGGGGTTTTATATTGAATGAACAATCACAGACTTGTATAGATCCAACATAAGGCATTTGATGGATAATGCAAATTAGCATTAAAATTTTGTTCACAAAGAGAAAAATGAAGTAATTAGAATAGCTTCCTTTGGAATACTTTGAATTATAAATGCTAGTATGCTATGAGTTCAATGTCTTGTTCTAAAATCTAAAGAAAATTCTAACCTTTGAAAGGAAAACATGTACAATACCTACAAACTTCCACACTTAAGTATTGTAGTTTAAAAAAAGAACAGATAAACCTAGAAAAGTACCAAAAACAGTTAGCTCTTGGTAAGCATATATTAAATAAATTATACAACTGAAGAACATATTAATCTAATATAAAATAGATCAATCTGAGATGCCAGATGACCTTTCTGTGGGTAGAATTTATATGCCCATTTATCCCTACAAGCAATTTAGATAACCTGGTATACATGTGTACTTGCACATACAAATGAAAAAATAAATCAAAAAGAATTGTCACAAATTATCTTATAATAACTAAGGACTCTGGGTTTAGTCTTTAAAAGTTCAACAAGCAAATTCAAGTAATTCAAAGGAAAAAATGTTAGGTGGACCCAATATTTTATTTCATATTCCTAGTACTTTACAATGTCTTTTAGTGCACATCTCACAATACAATAAATTTGCTTATTATATGCACATGATTTTTATAATTTTTACATCTCCCATTAAAAAGACCCAGGAAATTTCTAAAATTAGGGGCTGTTTCATTTATATTTACTTCTGATTACTTAGCCAGACACCAAGTCGATTTTAATGAATACTAGTAATCCTTATGATTTTTTTTTTGCATTTCAGGAAACAATGAGTCATTTGAATTATTTAGATATGGATCCACTTTCATTATTTGACTCATTAAGGTCGGCCTGTGTATCATTTCTATGCTTACTATTGGAGCTATTTCTATAAACAAAGGACTTTATCTTCAAGGAGCCCAAATTCCTACAAACAGAAGGATCTGATACAATGTTCTCCAAAAGATAGAAAGAAAGATCACGTCAATTATTCATGTAACCAATTATAGATACAGTTTAATGGATTAATAATAAATATTTCTTTTCATTATAATCTCAATGGGAAGTATGAGAAAATTTTATGATTAAAATCAATAGCTGGTATAAGCAAAAAAATAATAATAAGATTTTTGCTTCTCAATAGTGTATTTTATTTCAATCATAAAGACTAGCCTGAGGCACCAGGTCAATTAATATAATACCTTAGTATATAGAGACTTAGGCATAACAAGTGAAATTTAATTTAGTAGTCTCATGTTAATCATTGAGGGTGCAGAAGAGAGCAACAACATAATTAAAGAAAAAGGAAATAGGATTTACGAAGGGAACTGAAGGAACTAGTGAAATATAACCTTGAGAAGAGATACCTAAAAGATATTTAATTCCACTTTTTTAAAATTTAAAGGGATATAGATATTATATAGATATTAGAAAAAAAGAATTGTAAAAATGCTAATATGAATGTGAACCAATAATTTAAAATATATGTGTTGCTAGAACACTCAGACACTTTAAATTTATTTTAAATTTTCCCCTTAGAATTACATGTTGTAGGCTCTGGAGTCAAAGATAAAAAATAAAAACTTACATTGGTTGTAACTAAGTGAGGAATATTTTTTCTCTCTTTGTGGGTATTTTCCTGAGGTTGAATTGTACTTTTGTAGCATAGTTTGGAGATATTTGATACCTTTTGTCTTAAAAGTAATAGTAGTTAAAAAGACAAATGCTGAATATTTTCTCTGATATAAGGTGACTGACTCATAGTGGGGTAGGGAGAGGGAGCATGGGAGGAATAGAGAACTCTAGATAGGGCAGAGGGGTGAGAGGGGAAGGGAGGAGTACGAGGTTAGCAAGGATGGTGGAATGTAATGGACATCATTATCCAAAGTACATGTATGAAGACATGAATTGGTGTGAACATACTTTATATACAAACAGAGATGAAAAATTGTGTCTATATGTGTAATAAGAATTGTAATGCATTCTGCTGTCATGTATTTAAAAAATAAAATCAATTTAAAAAAGAACAGGGATGGGGCAATTGCAATACTACTTGCCATTCAAATCTTTATTTTTGTAGTGCTTATAAATATGCATATATCAAGGACACACTACCTATTATTTGAAAAGTCACATTAAACATTTTGTAGTGAGAATATAGGAGACTAAATTGGTGTTACTTAGTTACAATTTCTTCAAACTTAAATCAGACATAATAACAGCTGCCTTACCTTTCATTCGGTCATGGAGACTCTCCAGTTACCTTCTATAGAAAAAGTGCTTTGAAAACTCTAGATAAATATAATGCTTAATTTTCAATTAAGTAAAGAATATTTGGGGTAATTTTAAAGTTATATAAACAAGATATAAACAAAAAAAGAAAGTAATAGTAGTTAATAATGTTATATTAATTTGAGATGCTTAATAAGTGTAAAGATTCTTTAAAATAAACCCAATAAACTGTAACATATCCCTGCTAACATTAAATGACCAATCCTTGCCCACCAGAACCCTTTCCTTAACTCACAAAACCAGTTAACCCATGAGAAAGGCAAAACTATGGACCAAAACTGAGCCCATATTGTACTTTTATTTTTGCAACTTATTGAATTTTCATATTAAAATTTGAAAATAGACTTGAAAATTAATGTGGAGTGATTAATTCAGATACCTTAAAATAATTATGTTCTCTTTTTTTTCCTAGGGCTTTTATTTGCATCAGTTTTTGTTGCGATAAAATAGATTTCTATGCTGACTTGCAACTTCACTCTGATTCTTAATACTTTTATTCTTCATTCAATGATTAGATTGTCAACCAAAATTTCTCTTAGAAGAAAGAATTTGAGTGAAGTAAATAGATTGCAACTATTATTGTCTTAAACATTTTTAGTTCTAACTCATAAAAAATCTCAAATATTTTAAAGTTATAAAGCCAAAACCTGATAAAAGCATTAGAAAACCTTTTACTCAAATTATTATTCTTTTTCCATTTCTATATTCAACTTTACATTCTTTGTTTTTCCTTTGTGTTTCATGCTGTTCTATTTTATATGGTCCCTATTCACAAGTGCATTAAAATATACTTAAAAATAGAAAGGAAGGCACATGTATAAAACATTAGCAAATAATAATTCAGAATGTCACCAAGTGGCTAATTGTAAATTATAGCCCATACTCGCTCATTTGGAAAGGGCTCACAGAGGGAGCTAGATGCAATCAGGGAATATGTAATAGAGAGTGGCAATTGTTGTTTGAAGAAAGAACAGACTCTGTAAATTGGTTGAGGAGTAAGGGAAACACAAAGAAGAGAACTGAAATAGAATTTGGAAGAATAAGAAAACTAAACCAAATAGAATGGTCATAAAGACAAAACCCTGGATGGCAAAAATGAAGCACCAAATGCTAGATTTTTGAGAAAGCCAAACTTTCTCAGAATGGCAAAGGGGTTTAACTAAAGACAGGAATGGCAAGGCTATCTGATAACAGGTGTAGAGTGTCTAAATAAATATAATAAACAGGAAGCATAAATATCAAATATTATTCATGAGAAAATTTAATTTAAAAGAACCAGCAAGAATAAGTAGAAACACTATATGGCTATGGAAAATCCAGGAAATGTTTTGACTGTTGTTAGGAATACCGAGAAATATGACCCCCAATTTTCTACCTTCTTGATCTTTCTTACTGTGCTATGAAGTCACCCTACCTCTTCAGACAGTAGCCCCTAGTGCTGGTAGAAATGCTCGCCATCTCATCACTTCCTTCATCTTCTGGGCAATTTAAATTAAAAGTCAGGTTCCAGGACCAAGTTGGTGAGCTATGTTTGTGTAAGTACATAACCTTACAAGATGCCAGGAACTGGTGGTGGGCTGGAGCAGGCTTACAGTCCATAAGAGCCAACTGGGTGCATCCCTTCCCAACGGCACATTCAGTGACGTTGTGCTGGGAACTTCAAATTAATAATGATGGACATATATCTACCAGGAAATTGGCAAATGCTACAGATCAAAGGCTTTTTTTTTTTTAAGAATGTGGGAGTAACAGTCTATTAAATATTGATTAACATACCACAGTAAACAACTAATGTGTTTTTCCATTCTCTTTCCAATTAATTGTTTCTTTGTTCCATTTTTTTAGTGAATAAATCAGAAAATGCCCACAGAGGATTTATTTTGCCTTGGGCTGTTCAGCTAGAAACCATGAACCTGAAAGCTGGCTTTCTCTTCTTGTTAATGCATGTATAATGTCTACAAATTAGGAAATTTGATGTGCTCCCTCTCATGAGATTATTTTAGTCGATGTATAGGTGTGTTCTGATATTCCCTGATGGATATACTATAGCGAGAAAAAAATCAAGGTTGACTTTCACAACTCATTGGCAGTAGAACAGACATTCTGCCAGGACCAGTCATCGAATGGCAGGTAACATGGAGATCTTTAACAAGAATTTCTGTGGCAGTTGAACTTACATAATTGGCAAAACATCCCATATCCTAGGGCTTGGGATAAGAGCAACCATCTTTAGATACAGCTTGCAGAGATGCCAAGAAACCTTCTCTCAAGCAGATTTGAGGTGACATCCATACAGTTATGACGTATTTATTCTGGGCCACCGCAACAATAGAAGCATCTACCAATGGCATGTATGCCATTCATTCATTCAACATAAATATTGAATTTTCATTATGTGATAGCAACATACCTGTCACTATCTCTCCTTCACTGAAATCAGTCTAGTAATGAAACTGACAACACACAGGAACAAGTTACTTTATGTAAAGGTATCTCAAATGAGAGAGAAAAAGGTCTTTTAGATAAATGAAAGACATTCAGGAGGGCAGGAGAAGCTGGAAAGAACAAAATTTTTACAACACTGCATCTATTTGAAACAATGAGATTAGGAAAAATGGAAATTATTAAAATGTTTTGTTTATTTAATTTGATGCAAAGTAATCAAGAAGTAGTCAAATTTTATTTTAGAAACAACTAGAATTTAAAAGAAAAAATACTTATAAATTTCAACAATAATTTAAGCCTAATACCTTGTTATTCTGAAAAATGCAATCACTTATAGGAATAAATCAGAACTCATTAATTGACAAGAATATGAATGAACTCATAAGAATTAGATTAGAAAAAAACACAGAATTTGAACTTTATCAAGACAAAAGCAAACTGCACCCTGCCAAAGGTTGCATCATTGCAGATGGTTATGGAGGAAGTTTTACTTTGGTGCTAGTCCCACCCACTCTTTGTCTCACTGTTCTCCTTTTACCAGAAATAAATATTTGGAAAGGTTTTCTGAACAGTCCTTCTTACTAAATGGGTCAATGTCCCCTATCCACCCTATACACCTATAAAACAAAAGAAAGAAATACGTATGGGCTTAATTTTATACTGTTCTGCAGCTCTTACTTTGGGATTCCAGAGTCAGAGATAAAAACTGAACCTTTTGAAAAGCCATGATTCTTGCTTTTATTTATCTGACGAATCTATGGCTCATTGGAATATCTTTGTCTTACAGGCTCTTTTTGCTTGTTTTGTTTGGGTGCTAAGGATTGGATCCAGGGCCTTGTGTATGCTAAGCATGAACTTTACAAATGAGCTACACCTCCTGTAACTTTTATTTTATGAAAATAAAATGCCCTCTTTAAAATCCCTTCCTGACATTTATACTTTCTGTCAATGATGTGGTGTCTTGTACTGCATTCATTTAAGCATTAGCCAGAAATATAAAGAGTGGTGGCTACTTTAAAAGACAGCACAAGGTTGGGTGCAGTAGACCTTGCGGGTAATCCAGCTACTCTAGCGACTAAGGCAAGAGGAATGTAGGTCTGAGACCAACCTTGGCAACACAATGAGACCCTGTCTTAAAATAAAAATAAGTAAGTAAGTAAATAAATAGATAGGTAGGGGGAGAGAGAGAGAGAGAGAGAGAGAGAGAGGACTGTTGATGTAGCTCAGTGGTAAAGCACCATGGTTTTCAATACCCATTCCACAGAAGACAGAAGGTGCAGTCCAGAGGGAGAGGGAGAACAGAAGAACACATTGGTCCATTGTCTTAGATCTTTGTTACTTATTTTCCTTTTGTATTTTCTACTTATTTTTGAGACTATGTTTCTGAGGTGTGCCACAACATTCAAATGATCCCTTTTTGTTTCACAACACATTCAAAGTTGTACACAAATGAGATGTTTAAAGGGTTTTACCCTTGTTGTGTATCTTATATGAGGTGTTGGATAACTAATGGAGATAGTAATGAGATGATAATGGTAATGATGATGAGGGTCCTGGCAATTTTTCAAAGTGCCAAAACTCTGGATTAACCCCACAGCAAAGTGAAAATCAAGAGTTTTTTACCCTGTGACATATATATTACAAAATAAACACACACACTTTTAACTTATCTTTGTAGCCACATTCTATAGCCCAAAAAGAAAATACCATAAAATCACAAAGAACTCATTGTACCAAGAGTTGGACGCATCTGAGATACCTAATGTATTTGACATTTGTATTAACTACCTGTGCTACTTAAACACTTGATCCCTCCAGTCCTTAGTGTCCTCCTCCATAAGACAAGAAAGCAGTACTTGCAGTTAAGGAGCTAAGCAAGGTAACACATATAAACTACGTAGCACACAGTATATGTTTAGTACATATCTCTCTCTTTACATTTGGATAAAAAAATAGTTACCATATGGAGGTAATCTGTATATCTCTTAAAAGACTGTATTAAGCTGGGCGTGGTGACGCACACTTATAAACACAGCAGCTCAGGAGGCTGAGGCAGGAGGATCATGAGTTCAAAGCAAGACTCAAAATAAAAAAGCAAGGCATTAAGTAACTCATTGAGACATGTCTGTAAATAAAATACAAAATAAAACTGAGGATGGAGCTCAGTGGTCAAGTGCCCCTGAATTCAATACCAGATACAAAAAGAGAGACTGTATTAAGCCATAAAGAATTAAAAAAAACATATTTTTCATTGAAATATTTTGTCTAACATGCATTTTTATAATTATTTTTTTTCTCCTTAATATTTATACTCTTGGATGTTACTCATTTAATATCGTCTACTAAAAGGAAAGAATTGGTTATCCCATATATTTTCATGCATTGGAGGTAGTATACCTTGAACTGTTTCCATTCCTTTTGTTTTGTCTTCTTCAGATATTCATTTTTGACATCTTCCTACAAAAAAAGCATAAGATTAGATTGATGAACAAAACCAATATTTTTCAATTATTCAGCAGTTCATTCTGTGTGTCCAACTTCTAAATTTACAATCCAAGCAAACTTTGAATGCATATCAATGTGGACAGCTTGGAAATAACAGCAGATGAGTTGAATAGGCACATAGTAAAAAGAAATGAGATAACATAAGTAATACATCAGATATAAAGAATGAAGTTAGATCTTTAAACAGCCTTTTAAAATATAGTTTTATTGGTACTTATACTGAACAACTATCATATAACTTACATACTTAATTATATATATATATATATAAAATTTATAATTTAGATGTATTTATTAGAAAGTGAGACGCACCCACACTAGTCTTTTCAGACATTCTTCCATCTTAATAACACTACCACTTCATAAAACACAAAGCAAGTAAGAAACAGAAGGGTGAAGTTGGACCTGTTCCCCTGTTTTATATGAAGATTTGACCAGCATGATCTCTATAGTGCTATGTAACACTGTTATTCCATTTCTGCTGTTAATTATCCTTTCTGTTCCTGTGACCTTTAAATATAAATCATAAACATAAGTGAATAGTATCCCACATATAACCTGAAAAAATGTTTAGGTAACAGGTACATAAAAATTTAAGACAACTATCTTCATAGAGCTTTTAGTTATCAAATGCATAATAGCATTTTAAAAAGTATTTAAATTTTTTAAAATTAGTTTTACACGACAGTAGAATGCATTTATGCACTTTAATATATCAAACATAAATGGGGTATTATTTCTTATACTTCTGATTGTTCATGTTGTAGAATCACATGGTCATGCAGTCATATATGTACATAAGATAATAATACCTTATGTGCATAACAGCATTTTTATAATTTAGAAGAATGTAATTATACATTTATTGCATTTTATATATATTGGAAGGATCTGACTAAACACACAAATACACAAATAAATTTCCTAAAAGTAAAAGAAAGCCTTACCTAACCTTACTATTATTCATATCTAGCCTAGAATGGTACTTAAAGCCTACAGATGATCAACTTAATTCAAATGATAATGAATTTATCTGCATACCTTGACACATATAACAAGAATATAAAATGCATATAATTTCTTTTCTGGAATATGGTCTTGCACATAATAGTAAGTTTTCAGTGGTTCATCGTGACCACACAATAACTGTGATAATTAACAAAAAATAAAATAAAAATAGAGTAAGCCACATGGTCATTCATTTCTAGCAAATATTTCTGAACTCAAACTACAGTAAACATAATTTAAATGTAAGATAATTCACCAGACATGCTAAGTATCTTAGCTTATTTATTACTTGTTTTTACTTTAGTGTTCAGAAAACACCAGTTTACAATGATTCCTGGGTGATCAATGCTGTATGAAATGACTTTGTTTTTATTTGAAGTCTGGTGATAGTTGGCAATCTCCATTGAAATCATTCCTATAATGATTCTTAGTGAGAAGCAAACTTTGGAATTAATTGTGGAGGATATGGCTTTCCTGACATTATTATTCCTCACACAAAAATAATGTTCTGGAAAACTTCACATTGTAGAATAACTAATGACCCCATTCTCTTTTTGGCAATCCAGTGGAAACAAAAAACAGATGTTCTGAATTAGCAGATGTCCAGGGTGACATAAGAAACATATGCAGGGAGTGGAAAGCCTAGATTTTCTCACATGTGTGAGAAATGCTGAACAGGGACACAGGTTCCCACTTAGCATCATTTGGTTGTGTAAGAGTAGAATTTCATTCATGTATTAGATAATGATATCCTCCCACATTCTAATCTCTGCACACTGTGCCCAAAGTATTTTTTTCCAAACAATAGTAATGATCCACAATTTAAAGCCATAATTATTCTTTTTTACTTTCCTGTTATTTCTTCATACAGTAACAAAATTAAGGACTATATTTTTTAAAAGCTTATCTGTACCATCAAAACAAATTCTGAAATTTATCTATTTTATTCCCAAATTCCAAACAGCCTCCTTCATTATTCATTTTGGGACTACTCAAATGTAATATTCTCCATGTGGACTACCCTTGTTCCATCCAAAAAGAGTACCTGGCATTATGCACTTATTTTTCTCCCCACTAGAAAAAAATTTGTGAAGAAAAGTCATCTCTTTGTTGCTTATCTTTTTCCAGTGTCTAGAATAGGTGAGATGTCAGGTGCTTAAAAAATATTTGTTCAACAAAAGAAATAGAATATAATATACACCAAGTCACTTTATTTTGTTTCTTTTTTCCTTTCCCTTTTTGGGGTGGAAGAGGGGTTATTCTTCACCAAATCAGTGCCTGAGTACCCTGAATTTGGTAGACAAGCAATAAACAAACATCATTCAGCTCAATTAAAAGCTTTACTCTAGCTCCTATATAAATGATGCATTAGAGGACTTTTTTTTAACTGTGGTATAAGTTATTACAATTATATATTTTTATATTCATTAGAGGAATTTTTTAACTATGGTATAAGTTATTACAATTATATATTTTTCTTAAAGTTTTGTTTAATACGTTTTGAAAATTGTGTATATATGTGTTACCATTACTATGAACAAAACGGGAAGTTATATCATTCTGGAAATTGTCCTCAAACCTTTTTCCATCTAACTTCTCTTCACAGAGGAAAACACTTACTGACTTCTTTGTTTTAAATTTTTTAATTTGTTTTAATTAGTTATGCATGACAGTAGAATGCATTTATGCACTTTGATATATCATACATATAGGGGATATAAATTTCTCATTTTTCTGAGCGTACATGTTGCAGAATCATATTGGTCATGTAGTCACATGTATACATACAGTAATAATGTCTATTTTATTCTACTATCTTTCCGATCTCCAAATTCTGTCTCCTCCCCTCCTATCACTTCCCTCTGCCTTATCTAAGGTAACACTATTCTTCCCCTAGTGCCCCCCACCCCTCACCTTATTATAAATTAGCATCCACATATTAGAGAAAACATTTGGTGATGAGGGCCACAGACAAGTCAAGATGGCGCCTGGCACTTTGCCAAGAGGAGTGGTTTGAGAAGTAATGCCAGTGAGCCATTAAGATGATGGAGATTCCTTAATGACTGACTGCTGTGTCTAGATTATGTCAATTAAGTTAATCTGTGTGTAATCATTAAGATGATGAGGATTCCTTATTGGTTGACTGCTGTATCTAGTTTATGTTAATTAAGTTAAGCTGTGTGTAATTAGTTGGGTCTATATACTTCTCTATCCCTTAATAAAGAGGCTCTAGCTGTATCAACCTTCACAAGTTGCTTGTCACCCCCTGGTTATTTTGCCCAGCCAGACTGCGGCAATTTGGCCTTTGGTTTTGCGGACTTCTATCACTATAGAATAGTTTTGACTATTTCACCAAGTGAATTTTTACAATAGGTGCTTTTGTGTTTCAAGTTTTGTTCCCATCAACTCATTTCTGTAAGAATTGCTCCTGTTGTTACAGGTATAGATACATTTTATAGATGAGCAGTATTCTATTATACTATTGAACCACACTTTGTTGATTTATTTTCCTGTTGATGAATGTGTTCACTAACACAAAGCAACTTATAGGAGGAAAGGTTTATGTTGGGGTGTGGTTTCAGAGGTTTCAGGTCCTGTTGAGGGCCCTTATAGTGAGACAATACATCATGGCAGCAGTGCATGGTGGAGAAAGTTTGTCTACCTCATGCAGACCAGGAACTGGAAAGAAAAGAGCTGGGAGTCTCAGTGTCCTCTCCAAGGTCATGACTACTATAACCTAACTTCTTTCCATGAGGTCCCAAGTCCTAAAAGTTTCCCCTGGTTCCAACAGCACCATCAGCTGCGGACAAAGCATTTAACACACTAACCTTAAGATTCAAACTGTAGTATTTTTCAAATATTTTAGTATTTGGACTTAGACTCCTCTGAATATTCTTATAAAAAACTGTGTTAATTTCTTTTAAACCCTTGGGATAAATACTTAGTAGTGGGAATATTTGGTCATAGGGTATGAAGGACTAACTTCAGAGGAAACAGTCAAATCTTTCTCCATGCTGGTTGTGTTATTTTACACGAACACCAGCAGTGTGCAATAGTTTTTAGTCTTCATTCTGACATATGCCAACTTATGACACTGAAGTCATGAAAATATCCTTCTATGTTGACTTTCAGAAGCTTTATAGTTCTGGGTTTTCAGTGCAAGGTTAAGTGTTTGATTCACCTAGATTTATACATCTTATTATTTTTAATAAAGTAAGGATAAGGACTGTGGTTCATTTTCTCAATAGAGATATTCAGAATATTTTCCTTTTTGTTAATTGTACATTTGATCTACTTCAATGAATATGAAGTAGTGCCTAATTTTGGTTTTAAATTGATTTTTCCTAATGACTAATGATGGTGAATATTTTTTCATGACTTACTGGTCATCCTCAGATTTTTTTTCTGTGAAGTGTCTTTTCAAGTCCTTTGTCCATTTTATAATTGGTATTTTATCTTCTTACTGTTTTTATGTAGTAGCACTTTACATATTTTGCCTCTGCATCCTTTTGCAGTTTTATGCACTATGCATATTTCTTAGGCCATGGATTTCTGTTGACTGCATTAATCCTGTCTTTTGAAAAGGAAATATTTTCAAATTGATAATATTGATGAACTTTTTAAATTTAAATTTATTTTTAAACAAATACATTTTTAAATTATATTTATTTGTGGGTTCCTATGTGATGTTTCAATATATGTATATATATTATATAATGTTTAAATCAGGCAAAAATTCCTATTTCCTGAAACATTGATCATTTCTTTATTGTGAAAACATTCCAAACCTCTTTTCTTCTAGCTATTTGAAATATATAGTATATAATTGCTTTCTGTAGTTATCTTTCTGTATGCTATCATACACTGGAAATTCTTACTTCTATATTAAAAATATTAAAGTATAACTTTTAATACCCATTGATCAACCTCTTCCCTTCCCTCTTCCCCTAGTCTACCCATCTTCTGGTAATCACCATTGTATTCTCAACTTTTATGTGATTGACCTTTCTGGATTCCATGTATAGTGAGATCATTTGGTACTTGCCTTCCTGTGTCTAGTTTATTTCACTCAACATAAGGAACTCCAGTTCTATCCATATAGTCACAAATTACATGATTTCATTCACTTTTGTGGTTGAATAGTATTCCAATGCACCATATTTTCTTTATCCATTCACCAGTTGATAGATATCCATTTCTTGACTATGCTGAATAGCACTGCAATAAGCATGGAAATGCAGATGTCTCTGACACACTGATTTCATTCCCAATTTTAGAAAATTTTATGTCTGTTATTTTTTTGTCCTAAGAAGTATTTGCCCCCACCAAGGTCATAAATATATTTTCTTTTGTATTATTCTATAAGTTTTATGGTTCTGGGATTTGTATTTAAATATTTGTTCTTTAAATTTTTTTTGTAGAGCAAGAAGTTAGAGATTAAAGTTCATTTTTTTTCCATTGAAGTAATTGTTTATAAAGATCATACTGTATTGATTATAATTTTATACAAAATTCTATTAACCACATATGGGAGTTCATTGATGGACTCCATTGTGTTCCATTGGCCCATTTGTCTCATGTATGCCAACATGACATTTTGATGACTGTTAGAGCTTTATTCTAAGTATTGAAATTATGTATAAGTTCTCTAGCTTTATTCATTTTTGTTTGTTTGTTTGATATTTGGTTAGTTGTTTGTTTTTCCTTTGACAGTGCTACAGTGCTGGGAATCAAACCCAGGGCCTCATGCATGCCAAGGTTTAGCATTCCCACTTGAATTTTAGAAAACCTTATTTGCTTATTTTCTATAGTTTGTAACAGAGAAAAAAATCTGTTTTATAAACATAATGACAAATTTTCATAGATCCAAATAAAATACATACTTATTTGCTAGAAAAGCTTAAGTTGTGACAATAAAATAAAAATATTGTTTGCCAACCCAGTGATAAAACAAGCATATTTTACCCTTAAAAACTTGAACAAAGTTTATTTTCCACCTAATGTTTCCATTTGCAATTTAGAAACAATTGTTTCATAGCTGATTAACATGTTAATCCATTCTGCTAGGAACCATTGGGATAAAACCTAATTGTTGTTCATTGTTCCCTACATTTGAAATTAAATATTACAGATATGTATGTGTATGTATCTAATAAGTATAGGTTTATTTATTTAAAGGTTTTAAAAGCTAGAATCTCAAGTTTTTTATATTTTTATAAATCCATTTGTCTCTTAAGAAAAATCCCTCCTGTATTCCTTCTTCCTCTCTCTCCTTTCCCTCCCTCATTAGTCCTACAACTCATTTACTTCCCATTCACTTTTTTTCTAGATTATACATCAAAGAAATATACAAAGATCAATGTCACATTATTTAACTCTACTGCAAAAGGAATTCAATTTTAATAATGACATATTTTGAAGGTTTTGAATAACATGGAAATTGCTAGCCATTACCAATGTCCTTTGCAACATATTACCCACTGGTAGAACCATCAGGTGTGCTTCCGTAACCATCTCTCCAGACCACACAACATCTTGCCTTTTACAATTGATACAATGAAATAGGCTTTGTGATTATTCTATGACTATCCCACTTTTGTTCTCTATTTCAAATAAACTATAACTTGAGAAGTATTGAATCCAGACTGGAGCAAAGGAAGATGGAGAAGGAATGATCATGATAGGGAAATCTGGATACTGAGAGGAAGTGTGAAAATGTAGTATAGCTGTGCATCCATGAAGAAAATGAAAAGCATCTGATGAACCACTGGAGAGTGTCTGTCACAACATTGTTTTTAGGTCTTTGTAAAGTACTAGGATATTTTAAGGTTGGTCTTATTCAAGAAATTTAGGTAAAAAAAAGTTTTTATATAAATTCCATATTAAGCAATGTTTTATTTAACTTATATGTAAACTGTCATAAAGAAAAATTGATTTGCTTATTTTTAAAAAAAAAATCTCTGAGATGGAAATGGGATTAATTAGTACCTGTAAACTAGAAAGACAGGGGAAGGGGATATGTTAATCTTTCCCATGTAAATTTGTCATACTTACTTATTATTAAAGAAATGTCAAGTGTACATTTCCACTTAGTACCATGTCCCGGGAAAAGCTTTCTCAAGTTTATTAGTGTTTATTTATTTCTTAATATCCATTGTTTATAAAAACCAAGCTGGAGAGGATGTACAATTTTCAGGATGGGTAAATATCAAGTTAGGTACCTCTAATGGCTACCAGAATATAAGGGGTGACCATCTCCACACACAAACTGCAATGAAATGAGATAAAAAATATTAACATATGATCAAATCCATAATAATGTTAGAAAAGAGAGGAAAATAGACTAGTTAAGTAGTATATGTATGCTATAATTAATATAGTATAAGTTAGGAGTCATGTGGCACGTGGACTCTGATAAACTGATAAAGCAATCACAATCTCATGTAAATGTTAGATATAAAAAATAATTAATTCCCTGAAGAAAAAATATTTGCATGGGAGACTGTCCAGCTAATTAGTATAAAATTTCCCCTTGGTATCCATGGACATTGGTTCCATGAGTCTCTTGGATACTAAAATGTTCAAGTTCCTTATGTAAATGACATAGTGTTCATATATTACACATGTACATGCTAATGTGTACTTTAAATCATCTCTAGGTGACTTAAAATATATAGTAGAATTCAACCATTGTGTAAATAGTTGTCATACTCTATTGTTTGGGACTCATAAGAATGAAGAAAAAAAGTCTAAATGTGCTCATTGCCGATACAATTATTTTCTGAATAATTTCAATCTACTCTTGGTACCTGCTGATATGGAAAGCCTACTATGTGGAAATTTTAAATCTTTCTTTGCTCTCAGAGTGCTGACTTCAGCAATGTTTTAGAATAAAATAGATAATTCTACAACTAGAATGGCAAATTATGAGCTTTAATTTAGAAGTAGGTTTTTGTATCATAGAAACAGGAAAGCATATCAGAACTCAGCATCACCCTGCAGTTAGCACTCTGCTCACATGTCCCCCAAGAAAAACACAAGCCAGGCCACACCCTATTCTTAAACTCAGCAACTGACTCATGAAGTCGGCTACCTCCCCTGACCAACAGAGCTAAGGTTCCTGTTAGCAGAATCTGCTTTCCTGGTTTTGTATGGAATTCAGAAGTGAGTTGAAGATCAGTACTCCAGCTACCAATCTAGAGTCTCATCTACAAATACAGACATAAATTCAAGAACCAGAAAGATATGTGTGTCACAACATATGTATTTGATGATACATCATTCTTAGAAATTAAAACTAAGGAGTTTTTTTTTTTTTTTTTAAAGTCAGTGCACTGAGTAACTAGTAACATGGATATTATAGATTATTTTCACTGGTAAGCTATAAGATTGAGCCAAGGTTTTATCTCAACATATTGAAAAGGAAAAAGAAAGCAGAAAGAAAAGAATAAGAAAGTTAGAAACATGAGAACTAATTTAAGGATTTTCAAGATTAACTTTACACGTGTAAGAAGGAGGTCACAGAGAGATGAAATTCCTTTTAACATGAAGACTTTTTTATTCATGTGCCACGACAATCTTTCTAAATTAATCTCCTTCCACTTTCATCTGTACTAATTTCACTCCAGTTATATCGGCTGCCTTTCTAGACCATGAAGTTATTTACCACATTTTCAACTCCCATAAAATTTGGATTTGTACAGGGCCATTGCCTCTTTCGGGAACACTCTTCGTTGAAATACATATTTGGTTCATTCCCTCAATTCCTTCAGGTCTTTTCTTTTTTTTTTTTCGAATTTATTTATTTATTTATTTATTTATTATTTTTATTTTTTTATTTATTTGTTTTAAATTTTTTTTTTAATTTTTTATTGTGGGTTGTTCAAAACATTACAAATTTCTTGGCATATCATATTCGACACTTTGATTCAAGTGGGTTATGAACTCCCACCTTCACCCCATACACAGATTGCAGAATCACATCAGTTACACATCCATTGATTTACAAATTGCCATCCTAGTGTCTGTTGTGCTCCGCTGCCTTTCCCATCCTCCNAGAACTAACATCATCAAAATGGCGATATTACCAAAAGTTCTCTATAGGTTTAATGCAATGCCAATCAAAATCCCAACGGCATTTCTTGTAGAAATAGAGAAAGCAATCAGGTCTTTTCTTAATGTCAGTGTTTCTATAGGACTTCCCTGTCTATGCTTTACAAATATACCCCCCAATCCAGGCATTCTATTTTTCTCTGTCTCTGCTGTATTTATCCTCACCATCATTTTTCTGTTATCAATCCCCTTTGTCTGACTGCATGCACTGACTCTGTGGCCCCCATACTCAGAGCATTAACTGGAACTCAGCAGGCATTTAATAAATGTTTGAAAATGAAGAAATATACAATGGGCATCAAAGAAATGTTCCTAAGCTTTGGAAAGAGTTATATGATAAGGAAAAAAAAGTCAAACTTTCATCTGAAAATGACCTACATTTAGAAAGATTCTTGTAAAACTAACTGCCTCAATAATAAAAGAGAAAAACAGAAACTTAAGAGAAAAATAAAACACAGGGGAAAAAAGCAAGGATTAGTTTAGACCATTCGTATGCCACAGTGAGATTGAAATAATAAATGATGTTGAAAATGTGATTATTTGCCCAAATAAACTATCATTCAAATATGAGTTGGAAATAAAATGTTTTGGCACATGAAAAAATTTTAAAGTGAATACATTTTTTTAAAAAAAGTCAAGTGACTAAAATGCATGTTGAAGACCTGAGAAACATCAAGCAAAGTAAGACTTTTAGGGTAAAAAAAAATTATCAATTATTAGAAATATAGACTTTGAAATATTTAAATAAAAACTATTGGTAAGAAAACAGAGGCATCCTCCAGATGACTTAACAAACAACACCAGGTGAAATGGATTTTAAGATAGGACATCAGCATATTTTATTCACATCACATCTGCTTTTTATTTTCAAATTCATTTTGAACTGGAAAATGGAAATAAGTATCTGGATCATCAAGTAACGTGTTTATTGTGATTTCTGTATGCGCATATTTCCAGTGGAAATGTTCTCTTCTATTTTGTATTGGGAAGAAGAAATATTAGGGAACAAGGAGGACTTTAGTTTATTTCATTTATCTTCTATATATTTCATCCTTGAAACATGTGAGTCATGATTTTAGAAAAAGTAACTGTATCTTTAAACAAGTATATTAAAGATGATGTCTAAAGAAAGGTTTTTTCCAGCCCCAAATTATTTCAAAACTCCAATATAATAAAATATTTTCTAAATAGTTGTTGAATCATATTCAGTGTGACATAATTCTTTATTGAAATAATAATGTAAATGCATCCTATTTTAAAAGTTTCAAAACAATAAAAAAAAGATGTGAAATAAAAATAAAAACTCCTGTCTTCTGACTCCCTCCAGTCACATGCCCCATTTTAAGTAACCATTGACAGACACTGACATGTTTAGCAAGCAAGTTGTAAGTCTGATAGGAAAAATATAGGTTTTCAAAGATATGCTGTCAAATAAATTACTCATATGGATACCAAAAGGACTTTTTTGAGAAATAATAATGTGATTTTCCTGTTTCAAGACAGGAAATCAAAGTAATTCAATGCTAATTCTTATAAGAACATGTATTATTGGATTATGGCCCTTCTCATATTTTTCAATACAAAACTGACATATAAATGCATTACTTGAACCAAAACAGTCACTTCACTTGATTTTTCTGTTTAGCACTTTGATAATTCTAAATAAGATGTCAATTAAAGTTTTATATAAAATGACATTCTCAGATTTATGACAACCAGTCTCCATTTATAAGAGACAACAATTGGACCAACTTGACTCTTACATTTTCTTCATGCTAACACTTGAGTAGAAGTTAGAGGTATAAAGAGGAAGGCACTGCTCCTGTACTTAAACAACCTTCACATCAGGTTTTTTTAATAATAGGTAATTATGAACAACACATGAATGAGATTAAAATATATGCAAGCGACAAAAGCAATGTAGAACAGGAAAATAGAGGAGAGGTCCCAGCAGGTGCATGGCCTGAAGGGAGGGTACTGAGAGCATAGGGAATGGCTTCAGAGAGAAAATTTCATATGCACAGGATTTGAAAATAAACTCACCTACAGGATGACAAGAGAACAAAAACATGGGCAAAGTCACAGCGTTGTAAAATGAGTTGATGATTTAGGAAATCTCAAGCTACGTGTAGTTAGTCAAGCAAAGTAAAGAAGAACAAATGGCAGGACAGAGCCCTGGATAAATTGGCAGGGGCTGTAATAGGGCTTGGCTTTGTTAGTTAAGCCCAAACTTTAACCTATAAACCACAGATATGAATGAGTGGGTTCCAGAATTGATGGGGAGTTTAGAAGCTACATTAATCATATCTACACAGGAATTTCTAAACCAACTATGAAATGTAATCTGTAAATGACCAGGAATCACTTATATCTATAATTCTATCTGTATCTAACCCAGTTCTCATTGGTTGTGGCTCTTTCATCAATAAGGGAGATTGTTAATTAATTGATTGATTAAACATTTACTGTGTCTTCTGTTATATGCTATTTATGAGGATAATAGAATAAATACCCAAAACCTTGCTTTCAAAGAAAATGTATATTCTGCTGGACATGGTAGCACACACTAGTAATCCCAAAAATGGGAGGCTAAGGCAGGAAGATAACAAGTTCAAAACCAGCCTCAAGATCTTTAGGAGGCCCTAAGCAACTTAATGAGACCTGTCTTGAGTTGAAAAATTTTAAAAAGGTCTGGGGATAGGGCTCACTGGTTAAGTGCCCTGGGTTCAATGCCTGATACCAAAACAAAACAAAATCATATATAGATGATATATATATATCATATATATATATCATAATCATATATAGATGATATATATATATATATATATATATAGAGAGAGAGAGAGAGAGAGAGAGAGAGAGAGAGAGAGAAGGGGGGCAGGTACGCAAGTTAAAATATCCCAAGAAATATCTGCATCATAGGATACAAAAGCAAATGGTGATATAGGTGACAATAGAGTTTACCATGAAGAAAACGTGTGTGTCATAAGTAAAGAAAGAAAAATAGACATTCAAAGCAGCATAAGTAAAGACACAGATACACAAGTGAGAATACTGGCAACCACAAGGAATCCAGCATGGTAGGGCTAGAGGGATTTCAAGTGTTAAGCAAGGATAGATGCACAGTAGAATAAATGGGCCAAGGCCTCCCTGAATACCAGGTTAAGAATTTTAAATACTATTCTGTGTAAGCAGAAGGTAGTCACTGAAAAAATAAAAAAGCAAACAAAGTGTCATGATCAGACTTGTTCTTTAGAAAAAATCACTCTGGAAAGTACAGAAAATGGATCTGAAGAGGTTAAAAACATTGACTCTATGGTCAAAGAGACAAGCAAGGTTTTTAGTTTTTATTTGCAACCCTTATGAACTATGTGGATTTGGATAAGTATCTTGTTTCTTCTTGTTCCTGGTTTCCTCACCTGTAAAATACAAATAATAGCCCTCTATATGCTATAGGATTGTCATGAGTTTTAAGTAAGTAATACATGCAGAACCCTTCAATAGTTACCAGCAGGTTTTCTGATAACCAAGAATAAAAGGAGGAAACAAAGAAATTGTCAGATTTCAGAGAGACTGACATTTTACCACCACTAATTCAATTGAAGTATTATTTAATGGTATCCTAAAATAGACTGTAAAACTCAATGAAAGGATGGAATTTTCTTGTTTATATTTAAATTCCTCAGAACTTTGATAAAGTTTTCTTAAAGCAGGTACTCTAAAAAAAAAAGTCTGTTAAACACTGAAGATAAAATCTTTAGACTGATTAGTTGTTGCTTTTGACATTTTTTTAAAGAGAGAGAGAGAGAGAGAATTTTTTAATATTTATTTTTCAGTTTTCGGTGGACACAACATCTTTATTTTATTTTATGTGTTGCTGAGGATGGAACCCAGTGCCCCGCGCATGCCAGGTGAGCACAGTACTGCTTGAGCCATATCCCCAGCCCTGCTTTTGACATTTTAATGAAAAAAGAAGGTGTTGGTTTCTTGACATTCATCTTTTCTAAACTATAATCAATCAAAACTATCCTTTCATCAGTTTATTAAATTTAAAATACATCTCATATGTGTCATTACTTGTTTTATTATGTTACTTTTGTAAGTTGATAAAATATTTTTGCTATTATAAGGATAATTAAATGAATCAACAAAATCAGCTTTGCTTTTCAATAACTAGAAATATAACTAGACTTTGTTGAAAAATGTCATTTTGGTTTTCTCATAATGTTAAGTTTCATCATTTTCCAGCTTGGTATATATTATCACCCACAAATATATATTATCATACAGGCCCTAGTATATATCTGTATATGCTAAAATATTATTAAGCTGTGTGTTCACTCTTCAAGTATAAGGTATAACCCTTTGGAAGATGTTATCTATTTGTATCTATGTCTACCAAATATATGCAACCATCTCTTTTTCCTAATATAGAGGAATTTAAGCTCTGCTTCACCTTCTACCAAACTTCAGCATTTTCAGAACCAAATAATCCCTCTCTGGAGGCTGATTAGGAAAAGAAAATAGAAGAAAAATTCTCAGAATTTTATGCACATGCTTAGCCAGGTTCATCACAGTTTTTGTTGTTTTGTGGTTACATTCTGCTATTGTTTATAGTTTCCCTCTTCTCAAAAGATGTATGTCATCATTGTTTAAAAGTAATGGTTCCAAAAAAGAGAATGGGGTTCTATTCTCTCCTTCATGCCACAGGGTTGCTGAGTGGTTTCAGCTTGGCATAAATTTGTCCTGATTTTTCTGAAGTTAATGTTGAGATGAGTAATAAAAATAATGTATCAGAATCCTGCATTAGGAAGTAAAGTTTTGGGCAGTATACTCATGCTTTTTTCTACAAAATATGAGAAGGCAGCCACATTTTATGAAATGGGCAACCTTCCATGGCCCGGCATGCACTGACTAGGCTCTACTGAGATAGTCCAGATGTGACAGATGCATGAATCCCACTGAGCAGATCTTTATCCTGGAGGAAATCCCAGAATGTTTTGAACAGAGCAAGGTGAAAGAAAGCATTTACAACTTGAAGTACAACTTCATGTACAACTTGGAGTCCAGAAGCAGTAATGAATAGCTTGCTTTTTTAATATATATTTTATATTTATATAACAACACCCATTGCAAAATGCCATAGGGCCTATGTATTATGAAAAATAAACAAAATTCTGAGAGCCAAAAGTCATTTTTAATTAACATATCAATTACAAAAAGCTCCACTGAGCAGTATGGATTCATTGGATAAAGTGGTGCCTCTCATCATGGGTAAGATGGAGCAGAACAAGGGGAGAATTTAGCATGCTACTTAGAATAGCATACAATTTAAAACTTGTGAATTACTTATGGAATTTTCCATTTGATATTTTTATACAACAATTTATTGAAGGTAACTGAAATGATAGAAAGTAAAACTGCAGGAAAGGGGAACTATTGGGATGCCCAATTAAAATGTACAGTTTCATGTGAAGGAAAATACAGCTTTAAAATTTCTCAAATTGCCTTTAGAGTTCAGGAGAACATTGAGACAAAATGGAAAAAATATACTAAAAAGGAGAAAAATGACAGGGTCATCACTCCTACCTACTTAGATGTTAAATATATCCAGTTCAGTATTACTACAACATAGGACCACGTCTGTTTTATTACAGAATGATATTGATTTAATATATGAAAATACATCAGAATCTTATTTTGAAAAGATAAAGACAAATTCTATTATCCTTTCAATAGATGTTAACATCATTCAGCACTCATTTAATAAAAATGATTAACACTAATAATTTTCTTGATCTGACACATATGCAGTATATAAGGTGAAATACTGAAACTGTTCATCACTTATATTTCATATTTTACTAGATATGCTAGTCAATATAATGAGTCAGACAAATGAATTTTTAACTATAAAAATGGGAATAAGTAACATCTGTCATCCACAGATGAAATGATTATACTTACCAACATAAATGTTAATGTAAATTTTATTTTGTATATTTTCATTTTTATTTTATTTTATAATAAAAATCGTTTTGAAGGTATTTTATATTCATTATTTCAAGTCGTCCAAGTCAAATGTGTAATTAACACAGCATATTTCAATTTATACTAGCTACATTTTCAATGCTCAATACCACATATGGCTAGCAACTATTGCATTAGGCAGATTAATTATTAAGCTGGGTGACCCTAAAATATTTAAAGCTACATATTTTTATTGATTAGTTTTAGGGAGAAGTTATAGGATACCTATGTGTCAGGCATCATTTTCAGCCTGGGGTTTAGCAGTTATGAGAATCTCCTTAGAAGTTCGCATAATAGAAATCTTTTAATAATTATAGTGCATGGATCTTATGTCAATCCAATGGAGAATAGATAACTTTTATTTTTTTTGGCAGGCAGTAAGCCTATTTAGGTTCAGGCTGCAAGTTCCAAAACACTTTCTAAGAGCTGTGGTTCACTGTCAGCTTGTTTTTCAAACTCTCTGAAGTACACCTAAGAGCTATGTTTGATGGGTGCCATTCAATGGCCAGCCAGGTGGTTCTGTCTGCTGGCTCAGTTTTCAAACTCTTTTTAAATGCTGATGAGTATCAGATCTATGCATGTGCAGCTTTGAGCTTGGTAGTTCTCAAGCAAATTTGTGGGATCCCTTTCAGAAACACCTTCATTTCCTTTATCTTCTTGTTATTTTCTAGTTCCTGTGTTTCTTCCTATGCCTTTGGCCAGAAAGCTGGGCATTAGTAACTCCATTCTGCCTTGTACTTCCAAAGCTGTACTTACTTACTTATAGGGCCAAGAAACATGAATATGCAGAGGAAACATGCAAAATTTACTGCCTATTTTGTGTTACTTTGGATTCTGGTTTTCTTCCCAAATCTACCTATTGTTTACTTTTCAGATTGCTAAATAACTACTCAACGCATTCTGTCCAGGTTCAATAATTGCATTCAGTGTGAGAGCTGGCAAAGAGTGAGTTCAGTCCACTCTTGGAACTAAAACCCAAAGCATACTCTTTAGTAAGTAAAAATTAGAAAAACCAACATATTCATTAATGGTAGAATGAATTGTTTATATTCTTATCATAAAATAGTACCATATTTACTCCATGAGTCTATTCATTAATGTAAAGGAACCAACAGCTTCTACATAACAGTGGCATTGATAGTTTCCATAGACATATCATTAGGGGCAAAAGCCAATGACAAGATTATACATGTCCCATAATTCCACTTATATAAAGGCCCCAAAGTAAACTAACCTTTGATGATAAAATCAGACCACTTGTTACCTTTGGGAAGAGATCAGTAATTGGGAATAGAAATGAGAGAGGCTTTTCAGATACTGTTAGTGTTGTAGATTATGACCTTTGTAGTGATTATATGATTGATGCTGCTTCATAGAAATAAGTTGGCCCTACACGTAAGAACTGTGCACTTTTACTATCTGCATATTATGTTGATATTTAAATGTCTACAAGAAAATTACAAAGATGAACTGAACTAATAATAGCCATGCTAAATTGATATTTTGATTTTTATGAAAAAAACCTTCCAGTATAAATGTAATTGCCATTTAGATAATGTGTATCATTGTTTTTATGAAGTTAATTTAACAAATTCTACCATCCCATCTCAAACTCTCTTTTTTTAATCTTTCTCATTCTTTTTGCTCTGCCTCTCATATAAGGATAATTATACCTAAAGCATTATGCAATTCAATCCTGAATCATTCGAGTTTAGGGAAGACCTAAATATAATTAAATTATTTCTATGGAAAAGCATATGAAACAAAACTTGAATAAATGATAAAATACTTTATATTTTTGTTAACCTCTCTAAATACAAAGTGTAATCTTCAAAGGTATGAAGAAAATAGCCATAGTAATATGGAATTCTGTTCTTTAGCAGGAAATTATTGTTTTCCTTAGAATCAAAGACTAGTCCTAAAAGTAAATGTGGGACTCTTAGAAAGCCACCACATGTGCATAAGTGATAATCACTGAATTGAAGCAATGTGGTTAGCAACAGAACTTGTCACATATCAAGTTTTTAATTCATGTCTGTTGAAGAAAAAATAAATACTTCACTGGTGACTTTAATTTATTACTACATAGAATTGAGACAATGACAGTGGAAATTTTTGGATCATTAATACTTTGGGGAATGACAGTCAACACTGTAAGAAATATAGCTTTGGTAACTTCCTCTGCTATTCAGTTAAATACAGACAGAATCATTTGTACGCAATTTATTTAAGGACCCAATGGGAAAAACCAAACAACATTAATTACATAATACATATCAGGCACATATTGACTAATTCATATCCACTATCTGTACTTTATGTACTTGTGAAGAATAATATATTGCCTCCTACACATATGTATAAACAACAATTACAGTTTTGTTGTTAACAAGAGTAGGACTCTTGTTTCAAAAATGAAACTCCCATTAAAATAACAGAGTACCCCAAGTACTCTTTAATGTTTTAAAATTATTTATGCAAAGCATAGTTGTTCCAATAAGTGAGATGTCTTTAGAAAACTTGAGAACCCATTTTCACAAAAATAAATCATTACCAAGTTCTAGAATTTTTTTTTGCCTTATTTTTTTTCTTCTGGAAAATGTGATTAGAAACAACAGCATTTCTCACAACAATGATGTACAAAAAGAAAAGAATATTAAATAGTGTAATTTTAGGAGGACATAACTTTGTACAAATTAAAAGCAGAGCAATTTTCATATTATAATGTAAAATTTGCTTTTTATTTTTAAATGTTATTTTCATAACTGATTTGACAGAAATATAGTTAGGCAGTCACATTTGATCCTTTGAAAATTCATCTATTTCTAGTTGTTATCTATAGTTCTCTTGTAGATCATTTCATCTTAAAGTTTAAATTTTGCTATTATATAGTAGAGATGATGAACCACAATCATAATGTTTATTACTAGAAATGTAATAGAATAAATTGACTGTATAAATGATTAAATGCTTGCCTAGTGAATCTATTCAAAACCTATCTAGGGCTAGGGATGTAGCTCAGTGGTAGAGCACTTGCCTAGCATGCATGAGGACTTAGATTCAATTCTAGAACTAAAAATAAATAGAGAGAGAGAGAGAAAGAAAGAAACATAAAGACATCTGTTTTTACATAAGTAAAATATCTCGATTACATTAATATTAAAATTATTCCCTCTGTCAATTCTCCTTTATCATACATTATTAATTCATTGAGCAAGTAAAATAAAACAAAAAACTGTCCCTAAGGATCTCTGGTAGTAATCTTGGCTGTTTTTATATATTGTTTCATGTTCTTTGAATTGTGAATAAGATAATATACTAGTAATCAAAAATATCACCAGTCATATCATTCTGACTATATTGATTAATGTTAAAAATAACTTAAATTAGATGGCTGACATATGCTGATAATGAAGCTGAATTCAGTTTACTTTCTTTTCCTGTTGAAAGATATATCTTAAAAGCTTTTCTTACAAAAATCCATATAACCGTACAAAATAAAATAAACGAAGACTGAGTGAAAAGAATTAGGACAGAGGGAAAATGAGGATAGAAGAAGGGGGTGATGTCAGAAGGGAGATGAGCACATGGAAAACATGCCTAATATTCCCTGTACATCTGCTAGAGATGGGTCATGAGTTTAGCCCATAGCTTTCTAGTAGTCAACATGAAGATGGATCAATGATTCATTTAATGGGTCACAGTATACTTGAAATGAGAAACTAGTTGTCATTCAGGAGAAGACCTATTCTTGACACTATAACCAGAAAAACATGCTTCATGTGTCTTAATAAAAAGAATATTAGGAATCACATCCACACCTATATTCCTACCCTGCCCACAGAAGAGCTCTGACATTTCTAGTAATAACATCCTCAAATTAGGCTGTGCTATCACACAGAACACAATTCAGCAAAGCCAAAGCAATCTAATTTGGATGGACACTACTATCAGATAATATGGCTTAACCCAGAAATAGACTACAGAGGCCTAAGGCACTGAATTTTCTATTTTCACTCTGCTTCTGGTGCTGTCTTAGGTGTCTGCTTGTGTTGTCCTGTGTACATGTAAGCACACAGACAAGAGGAGAACCAATATCGTTCTCGGGGGGAAAAAAAAAAAGAAAAAAAAAACATCATGTGTTATTTTGGGTTTTTATTTTTATATATTGTACATAACACATCGGTTTTTGAAGTTTTTGTTTTTTAGAACATTTCAAAAATTTAGAGTTGAGAAGAGGTCTAGACAGAATTGTTAGGAGCCTCAACTGAGAATCAGTGACAGTTATTTCTAGGTTATCCTTCCTGACAGCTTTTATTTAATATTACTATTTTACATTTTTTTCTAGTATTATTTCTTGACCAATTATTTTTCAGAGTTGGTGTAACTAAAATAAGATTGTCATCATCTTTTGAAAATAAGTTGTAAGATAAGGAAAAGTCATAAAAATGCCTGAAGGGACAACTTAAACTTACCCAAGGATCTTAAAACTAGTTTTGCTTTTATTTCAGGATTAAAATTTATTTAAAAATACTTTTGAACTAATGCCAGGAAGGTACTCCTAACTTTAAAGACTATTTTAGTAAAATATCTCATGAGAAACTAAAAAAAAATAAATAAATACAGATGTTGTATATCTATTTAAAATACCCTGAGCTCAAACCTGAAAATGGAAATGGGACAGAAAGTACAACTTAGGTGACCCTGATACCTATTTCATGTTGAGACTCCTATATTTGAAGAGGATCAAATAGGAAAAAATATTTTAAAATAATTCTTTTAGAGTTCATTCTACTATGAAACTGGTACACAGTTAAATGTCAATTAGAAGCTGGAGATAATACATCCACCACAAACATTTTGAAGTGAAGAAATGTTCCACCCACCAATTTCCTCCATGTTGCTCTCTCATTGTCTTTTCTGTCTGCAAATGTCAAAATGGGGTGGTGAGTGAGGGATGCCAAGAGCCCAGATTTGGGAGTGAATATGTTCTCCTAGTTGTGTGTGTTTTCTTTTTTCACCAACATTCTGCTCCTAATTACTGTCATGTATCACTCAACAGAATATTCCACATGTAATACAAAATTTTTGCCAGGCAAAAATAGGAGATTGGAACAAGCCTAAATAGACTTTTCCAGAAAGTATTTAATCATGCTCTATTTTATAACACATGTATCATTACAGAGATTTTCAGAAAGTTTCAGAAAGTGCCCTGTTCACTTACAGATGAACTTAAGGACTAGGGAAGATCCAAATAAAAAGGAACTTCTTAATTTTTCTTCTGTCAACCATTTAACACACTTCTTAAATTTCTTTAGTGAAGATTTTATATTTATATTTAAAATTAAACATAATTTTCCGATTATTGCAAATATGATTTTGTCCCAGAGTAATAAGACAATGACTTGTCACCAACTACAAAGTATCCCAACTCTGTTTTTCCATTTTAAAAATACCCAGTTTTATTCTCCCTTGCATGTTTCACTGAATATAATATCCAATGCTAAGGGTAAAACTTCTAGTTTAGTTCAATATGGACATTAATTCATTATATTTTTTAAAAAATATCATTCCTAGATCACTTCACTAAAGACCGAGAAGATTCTGAGAAGAAACCAAGAAATCATGAAACCAAATAAAAATTCAATGGAAAGCAAGATCAGACCACTTGAAAGACTGAACCTCAGGCAATGAAGACAAAATATATAATTCTGAAAATAAAGTTGAACCGAACTTCCAAGAAATATAGGATAACATGAAAAGACCAAATTTAAGTTTTATCAGGATAGATGAAGGCACAGAGATACTGACCAAAGAAATGCACAACCTTTTTAACAAAATAATATCAGAAAATTTTCCAAACCTAAAGAATGAAATGGAAAATCAAATGCAGGGTACCCACAGGACCCCAAATATACAAAATTACAACAGATCCACACCAAGGCACATTATTATGAAAATGCCATAACATACAGAATATAGAGAATAAAGATAGAATTTTAATGACTTCCAGAGAAAAATGGCAGATAACATTTAGAGGGAAATCAATCTAGATCTCAGCTATTTCTCAACTTAGACCCTAAAAGCTAGGAGGTCTTGAAATAACATATATCAAGCTCTGAAAGAAAGTGGATGCCAGCCAAGAATACTATACCTAGCAAAATTAAGCTTCCAATTTGAAGATGTAATAAAAACCTTAATGAGAAACAAAAGTTAAAAGAATGCACACCTAGAAATAATGCACTACAGAATATTCTCAGCAAAATATTTCATGAAGAAGAAATGAAAAATAAAATCAAAACCAGCAAAGGGAGGACCTACACTAAAAATAGTTAATCAAAGAAGAAACTAATTCAAATTAAAAACCAGGCCTTGAATCCCTGGGATGAATCCCACTTGATCATGGTGCACTATCTTTTAGATATGTTTTTGTATGAGATTTTCTAGAATTTTATTGAGAATTTTTGCATCTATGTTCATCAGGGACATTGGTCCAAAGTTTCTTTCCTTGATATGTCTTTGTCTGGTTTTCATATTAGAAGATACTAGCTTCATAGTAAGAGTTTGGAAGGGTTCCCTCCTTTTCTATTCAAGGAATAATTTGAGGAGTAAGTGGTCTTAATTCTTCTTTGAAGATCTTGTAGACCTCAGCTGAGACTCAATCTGGTCCTGATCTTTTTTCATTGGTAGGCTTTTAATGCAGTCTTCAATTTTATTGTTTGAAATGATCTGTTTGAATTGTGTAAGTCTTCCTGATTCAGTTTGGATAGGTCATATGACTCTAGAAAAATCTTGATGTCTTCAAGATTTTCTATTTTATTGGAGTACAAATTTTCAAAATAGTCTCTGAGTATCATTTTTATTTCAATAGTGTCCATCATGAGGTTTCCCTTTTCATCACATGATTAAAAACCAGAAATAAACCAAAAGGACTGGAAATACAAATCATGTCTTAATAGTAACTTTGAACATAAATGTCCTAAACTTATCAAATTAAAAGACATAAACTTGCATATTAGATTAAAAAACAAGACCCAACAAGGTTTTCTCTCCAGGAAACTCATTTCATAGGCAAAGACATCCAGATTGAAGGAGAAAAGATGGGAAAAAAACATGTCAATCACTTGGATCTTGTAAAGAAGCAGGGTTTTCTATCTTCATATCAGACGAAGTGAACTTCAAGCAAACAGCTTCATATCTTTTAATCAAACATATTCTAAGATTTTGCCATGTGCATGAAATGAATATTCTTTCTTTCATTTCTTCTTGGTAGGAAAGCTAAATTTCAAGGAATGTATTTAGTAACTGATTTGTTAAATAAATGAAGCTTATGGATAATAATGGATGTATGATAACTAAATGAATAACTGTTATAGAACATGCAAAAAGGTTTTTGATACAGAAGGATCAGATGTTACCATTGTTATTATTAACAAAATACATATTTATGGGTTATAGTGTATGATAACTCAATAATTCTGTATATAATATTTAATAATCAAATTTGAGGCCTGTTCAACATACAGAAATCAATAAACAGAATTTACCACATCAATACACTTGAAGATAGGAATCATATGATTATATCAATAGATGCAGAAAAAGCACTTAACAAAATACGGCTTCTCCTTTATGTTCAATACATTAGAAAACTGAGGGGTAGTAGGAATGTTCCTCAACAATGTAAAAACTATATATGCTGAACCTAAGACTAACATCATTCTAATTGGGGAAAAATTGAAAGCATTTCTTCTAAAAACTGAAATAAAACAAGAATGCCCTTTTTTACCACTTTTATCCAACAACATGCTTGAAACTCTAGCCAAAGAAATTAGAGACAAGAAAGAAATTAAAGGGTTACAAATTGCAAAAGATCCCTAACTATCCCTATTTGCCAATGATAGATTCCATGTTTAGAAGACCCAAAAATTTCCACCAGAAAACTTGTAGAACTCATGAATGAATGCAGAAAATTAGCAGGATATAAAATTAACACCCATAAATAAATTGCATTCCTATATATCAGTGATGAATCTCCTGAAAGAGAAATTAGGAAAATTACCCCATTTACAATAGCCTTAAAAAAATACTTGTGAATCAATCTAACAAAAGAAGTGAAAGACCTCTACAATGAAAACTACAGAACACCAAAGAATGAAGTTGAAGAAGACCTTAGAAGATGGAAAGATCTCCTCTGTTTTTGGATAGGCAGAATTAATATTGATAAAATGGTTATAGTACCAAAAGCACTACACTGATTTAATGCAATTCCTATTAAAATCCCAATGATAAACTTTATAGAAATAGTAAAAGCAGTCATTAAATTTATTTGGAAAAATAAGAGACCCCAAATAAGCCCTAAGCCATTTTTAGTAAGAAAAATTATACAGAGACTTCACAATACCAGATTCTTAAGTTATACTACAGGGCTTTTGTAACAAAAAATGACATGGTATTGGCACAAAAACAGACATGTAGACCAATGGTACAGAATAGAAGACACAGGGACAAACTCACATAACAATAATTATCTCATACTAGACAAATATACATTGGAGAAATGAAAGCCTCTTCAACAAATGATGCTGGCAAAACTGAAATCCACATGTAGCAAAAGGAAAATGAACCTCTGTCTCTCACCCTACACAAAACTCAACTCAAAGTGGGTCAATGTCCAAGACATTAGACCAGAGACCCTGTGCCTAAGAGAAAAAAGTAGGCCCAAATCTATACCATGTCAGCTCAGGAACTGATATCCTTAACGAGACTCCTAAAGTGCAAGTAATAAATCAAGAATCAACAATGGAATGGTCTAAATTTAAGGTCTTTTTTCTATAACTATCTGGTTTTATCAGCCATCTGTTATTGACAAGATTATTCTCTAACCACTGAACTGCATTGCTGTAATTTTGGCCAATTGGGTGACTATGCATGTAGGAATCTATGTATTCTCTGTTTTATAAAATAGTTGCAGTCATCCATCCTCACAATAATTCCACAAGGGTTCAATTTTTGAAGTTTTATCTAATAATAATAGACCATTGATAAGAGTTCATTCCAGATGGACTGTAAGTTAATTATGAAAGGAAAACAATAAAATTTTTAAGTAGAAACAAAAAGCATAAGAATTAAACAGTTTGAGCAGGTGAGTGGGGAATGAGGTCCTATTCATGAAGCTGGCTGCTTGTGGCACCACACGTAAGAGTGTGGCTTTATTTAAAGATCCAATTATTATACGGGCAAAACTGAGCTATGTCTGAAACTCTTCATTTTTATAAACTCATCAGAATAATTCCATGTCTGTGGAAAAATGCTGATCAGCAGGAATAAAATGCATAAAAGTAACAAGCGTGTGCTATCAAGACATATGATCTGCTCATTTAATTTTGACTCTGCCGGAATATAATTAACAGAATAATGCTAGCTTGTGCAAAATACCAGAATAGATGCCCCTGAAGGAGGCAAAATTCAGAGCAGCTCGATAACTCACAAAGCAGAATAGTGACAAATGCAGAATTAAAAATGAACGTTCACATGATCATTAACATGCTGCTAGAATAAAGTGTGTCTCATTCTACTGTTCCTGCATTTGACACAGATGTGGCTGGCTTAGTATGCCACATCTGTTCTTGCTTCCACAGAACTGGAAGATGGAGTTTGCACTTTATTCCATTCAACATGAAAACGTTCTATTCACATCAGAATCAGTGAGCAATTGACGATTCCAAGGGAAAAACAGAATTAACTTCAAACCTGACACTGCAGCACAACTTAAAAGAGTTTAATTGAAAATATCTTTTTTTTTCTTCTAAATCTCTCTCTGGATACATTTCCAGCCTAGGATTTTATCCTTGCTCACTTTGCTGTATCAGCTGCCTTTCAAGTGTGTGCTCCGTGGATACCTCACATTCTCCTTTTTGCCTGGACTCCTGGGAAACATAATCCAGATTTCTTCTCAGGAAAGTGGCAGCTCCAGACAGTTAGCCCTTACAAGCGTTTCCTGTTCCAGCAAATCCTGGCAAATTACATTCTTACATTCTTTCTGTCTAAAAACATGTGTCTTCTTCCTCACCAAAAACAAAACAAAACAAAACAAATGTTTCAAGGAGAAGACAGCACCCAAGATTTTCTTGTGATACCCAGGGCTCACTTGACCCCTGGCTTAAACTCCTCTCTCAAGTTAGGGATTGAGAAGATTCTCCTCTTGAAGTTGCACTTCTTATCCCATTGTTATGGTTTACATATGAAGTGTCCCCAAAAGCTCCTGTGTGAAACAGTATGAGAAAGTGAAATAATTGGGTTACAAATTCCTTAACATGATCAGTACAGTAATCCACTGATGAGGGTTGATTGGGTGGTATAGGCAGGTAGGGTGTGGCTGGAGGAGGTGGGTCCCTGGGGGCATGCTTTTGTGGTTTATATTTTGTCTTTTATGTACGAGTCTCTCTCTGCTTCCCAATGACCTTATTCTGAGCTGCTTTCCTCCACCACACTTCCACTATCATGTTCTGCTTCACCCCAGGCACATACCAGTGGATTTGGCTGCCTATGGACTAAGAAATCTGTAACTGAGCACCAAATAAACTTTTTCTCCTCTAAGTTGTTCTTGTCTGGTCTTTTGATCACAGCAGTGAAAAATTGTACTAAAACATCCAGCCTGATGGCTTAGCTAAAAAGAAAATATCTTCTCCCAAGTCCAGATTTAACTTCTCTGCCCAGGCAAAGTTCCACTTGTGTCAGCTGAGGTCAATAGGTGGAACTTAAGGGAACACATAATTACTACTGGAACTAACAGAGGAGCACCAAGACTTGCGAAAGTGTTTCTTATAATGTTCCTCTCTTCTATAAGGTCACATTCCAACTACCACCATGGCTTGTTTCATTTGGAAATCATGGTAAGGAAACACCTTGTCTCATTTTCATCATTTTGACTTAATCCAAAATACAGCTCAGCGCTGCACCTTCATTTACAAATCCCATACAATTTCTCAAAACGTAACCCAGATGTTGCCTCTTTCGAGGGGTGTGGTACTTCTCTCTCACCACACTTTGATCCTAAAGGAAGACTCAACATGCATTCAAATTCAACCATAAGGAAACACTTAAAGCATCAGAGACAGTCATATAGATCTGATTATGGATTTTGTTGGGAGGCAGAAGGAAGAGTTGGCATTTAGCATCACACTATAATCTAGTCAGTCTTTAAACTTCCCTCTCTCTAGGTATTGCTGGCCTTTAATGACACTATTTAGCTAAACTTCCAGTCCATTTCCTTCTCCCTTTGACTTCTGTCACAATTCACAGTGACACCTTTTAACACCAATTCCACACGGGTGACTTTAGGGATGTTTCAGCCATTTAGTTCTGCCATCTTTTCATAAAGAATAATGCCATCAGGACATCTGTGTTTCTATAGCCACTTTAGAATGCTCTTGACTTGAAAGTTCTTCCTATTTTTCATTGTACCATAAACTTGTTGAAAGTTTTAATCACAATCCGTGCATAAATTATTTAATATTCTAATATAGATTAAGGCATATGGGTCCTCTATGCACATTATAAATATTGGAACAAGGTATATTTATTACAACTACGAGTAATATTTTATTCACATAAAATGGACATGCTAAAACTGAAATAAGAAAAATCATAAAAAATTTTTTACAAATTTCCAGTTATGATGTTTCTTACAGAGTGAATAATATTAAAGTCACTTTAATAGGAAGGTTATAGATATTAAAATGCAATAAATGGTTGCTTATGTTAAATTACCATGAATAATGATGCTTATTATAATTTGAAAATTTTGCTTACTTCTGTCAGATGGTCAAAAGTTGTTTTAGCAGTTTGGATCATAAGTTGCTGGGTCAGTTGGTCTAATTCTAGAAGAAAACAAAATATTTAGAATATCTTTAGAAGTAATTTTTAAATTCAGGAAAAAGTAGAGAAGTTACTAATCTTTTCATTATCTACATCAAAATATCACAAAAAATTGGAATTCACCTAATAATAAAATTGATTCATAGGCATTTGATCCAAACCAAGAGAAAGCATATAATTTATCATTGAAATGTGGGTATGTTTAAGAATAAAAAAGGAAGAATTAATAGATATACTTGAATTTTGGAGTGTACCAGGTTACCCAAAACAAACCTAATGGGACTTAAAAGGAATTGTGCAGGGGGAGGGGTGCTTTGAAGAAGTCTAAATTCAAGAACAAACAAACAATCCAAGATAGATAACAATCATTTGTGTTTGGGGCATAATGGATCTCCACTGCATGAAAAGATAGGACAAAGGACTATGTCAACACAGGGAAGATGATTAAGTTAAAACAGAAAAAAAAAAAACATGATCTTCACTGACATTATTGAATAAATGACCTTATCTTTAAAATTAGCTCTATTTTTTAATTGTTCAAAATCAACCTAAATGATAAATATAAATATGCAATAAAATGTAGGATTTTGGTATTTTGTGCATAATCCATTAAATTACTGGACCAGCTATTTTTATCAGTTTTCCTCCCTTGGTTTAAATAATGTTTATATTCTCTTTTTTTCCTCAACATCCAATATATGATGAATCCACTAACATTTTTTTAAGGTAAAACAATGTCAGTTTCACACTACACTACATAATGTAAGTAAAACTATTAACTGACCTGAGAGTCTATTTAAAAGTCAATATTCATAAAAATTATGGTGCAATTTAATACTTTGAAAAACATTATTTGCTGCTCCAAATAACAGAAATTGAAAAGCAATACAAATACAGAATCTTTAAAGCCCAAATTAATTTGATTGTTATGAACAGAGCTCATGAAAGTCAGCTAATCTAAGAAGGGCATGCCAAATAATGTAACAGACTCTCAGGGTACGGCCAATGGAAACAGTCTGAGAGCAGATGTCTCAGAAACCAAGAATGCCATCTCTATACCCTGGGACTTGTATGGCCCACCATATCAAAGCCTTTGATTCCCCTTAACATCATCCACCCACCTCCTCCCTTCCTCCTATCATCTTATGTTTAACTAATGTGGAATAATTGTAAACCCAAGTTTTATATGATTTTGTAATTCAGTAAACTACCAGTTGGCCCTAGTGATAAATTTTTTAAATCATTTTTTATTGAAACTTGTCCATACCTATAACATTGTTCATATTAGGTTAAAGGTATAAACCTGCTTCAATTACATCAATTAAGGCATTCTCTTTCCTGGGATCTGTAAATGGCACCCATAAATGAAATTGTCTGGTACAAGAAAGAAGTGAAAACAATTCAAATTTGATTGTGCATATTAAATGCTAAGCACCATCCAGACAATGTTCACGTTATCTCAATGAAGCCTCAAATGATTTCTATAAGACAGTAATCTTGCCACGATTTTACAAGTAATAAATTGACATCTCAGGAAAATTAAGCAATTAGCACTACAGATTTTGGTCAAGTTATTTTTAGCTTGATAAAAAGATAAAAGTAGATAATTACCTCCTTGTAAATTATAGATATGATTTCTGCTAATGATTTTCATTAAACTGTATAAATTACCCCTAGATTTTATAAAGGATAGGAATATCATTTTGTCAAAATAGATGTTAACATTATTATTCCAGTTGGTTTTTTAACACCAGCTTCATATAATTTAGAACATATTGTTACATTTAGTAATTTCTAAAATCAACTTAGAGAAAAAATATGCAACTGTTTTAAAATAAAAAGTTCATTTGTGATATGACTAAATTATTATAACATACTGTACTTGAATATAAGATTGTTTTAAAAAAAACTAAAGTGAGTAGTCACTCAAAAAGCAGATATTAAGATGGGCTGTATTTTGTCCCTCAAATCACTGCAACAGAAAGGAATTCAAAATAGGAAGATGTCATTTCTGAATTGCAGTCAACGCTGGCACAGAAAACTTTTCATTCCTTTTCTAAAGGCATTTTAAGAAGCAGAGATGAGTACAGAAATACCATATGATTTCATTTCAGCAATTATGATAGTCATAAAAGAATTCTTGTTTCCTTTTCTTTATAGCTTCAGAAAGATCTCAGGAGGAACAGCTGAAAAAGTAATGTCAGATTGATCTACAGGATATAATTCAAAGGGTCCTGCTGTTAGTAGGTTTTCCTAAAGAAGAATGTCCTCAAGTTTTGACATGTTTTCATTAGAGTGTTTACATGACACCCTGAAGCCTCAATGATGGTGAGGAAAGTGGAACTTTGCGGATTTATTGAACAAATAACAAAAAAATTTTAAAGTTTCTGAAAAATGACTATATGTTGTTTCTCATTCATTCTGTAAATGTAATGAAATATATAGGTTTTTTATTGTTAGCTAATCTTAACATTTCTGGAATAAACTTGATACATAGTACTACTTCAGATTCAGTGTCCTAATATATTGTTTTAGTGCTATCTATATTGTATTAGTATTATATACATATACAATACTTTACATGTATTGGTACTATTCTGCTACTATTCAGCATGTATGCATATTTGTGAATTAGCCAGTACTTACTTTTTCCCTGCAATGTCCTTGCCAAGTTTGAGTACAAAAAATATGACAGCTGATTAGCATCCAGTCAAGTTCCTCAACCTTTCCTTCAGGAGGGTTTGTGTAGGATTGATGTATGTCTTCCCTTACTGTTTTGCAGAATGTACAAGCTGTACCAAATGAATGTGTGTGTGTGTGTGTGTGTGTGTTGGGGGGGGCCTTCAAATTATGTATTCAGTTTCTTTAATAAACAAAGTATTCACAGTTTCTATTTCATTTTGTGAAGATTTTTTTAGGTTTCACTTTTCCAGAAATTTGTCCATTTCATCTAGATAATGAAATATTATTGACATAGTCATTTGTAACATTTTTTAAATGTATGCTCTTGATACATAACACACATTCCCCCTCAACCCTGTATAAATCTCTGCAGAGTTGTATCAATGTCAGTAATCTCTTTACAGTCATCTTGTGATTTTATTGATTAGCTCCTCAGCTGGACTTTTTTTTTTATATTTTAAAATCCTGCTTTTGTTGTTTGTTTCTTTTACATATTTTATTTAAGTTTCTCCACATTTCTAATATCTTGGAGCAAGAGATAGGCTCTTTAATTTCATCACTTTTGTTTCTCCATTTACAACTTGTATTTTTTTAATTATTTTTTTGTACCAGGGATTGAACCCAGAGGGGTTTAATCACCAAGCCACATCCCCAACCCTATTTATTTATTTATTTGTTTATTTATTTATTTATTTATTTGAGACAGTTTCTAAGTTGCTTAGGGCCTTGCCAAGTTGCTGAGGTTGGCTTTGAACTTGTGATCCTCCTATCTCAGACTTCTTAACTGCTGCAAGTACAGGCATGCACCATCATGCCAGGCTAGCTACTAACTTTTCCTGTAATCGTGATGACTTTTATTATAATCAACAAGTTTTGATATATAACTAGCAGTTTCACTTTAATTAAACAAAAATATTTTTCTCTTTCCAATGATCTCTTCTTATGCTAAAGATTTTTAAAAGACTCTTAATTTCAAAACAATTGGACTTTCCAGTTATCTATTTGTCATTCCTGGATTAACAATAGAACATATTTTGAAATCATTTGAGATCTGGTGAAATATGTTTTATGGTACAGCATAGGATGAATTTGTACAAATATGTAACAACATTTCATCCAAATCTTGAAGTTTCTATTGAGATATAATTTACAAACCATAAAGTTCATCCATTTAAAAGTGTGTAATTTGGTGGGTTTTGGTATATTTGTGTAATTATCATTACTAATTAGATGCATTAGGCTTTAGAATAAATTTCTCTCCATTTCCACCTCCCTCCTATCTTAGCACACACTAATTTATTTCCTGTCTCTGTGGAGTTGATTATTCTGGACATTCCATATAATTGGATCAATATAATATGTAGCTTTTGTGACTTTTTAGCATAATATTCAAGGGTCACCCATATAGTTTGTGGCAAAAATTGGTATTTCATTGCTTTTTATGGATGAATACTAGCATCTTGTATGTGTATACCATATTTTCTTCATTTACTCATCAGTTAATGGACATTTAGATTTTTTCCATTTGTGGGTATTAGGAATAATGCTGTCATGAACATTCAAGCAAAAGTTTTCGTGTATATATTTACAGTTTTATTGGACATATACCTAGAAGTGAAATGTATGAAAACTCATGATTTGCTCTTTGTAGACTGTCAAAATATTTCTTGAAGCAATTGCACTATTTTTCTTTCCTATGTGCTATGTACAAAAGTTTTAGTCTCTCTACATTCTCTCCAACACATATGATTATCTGTATTTTTTGTCTTACTAAAGACATGACATGGCATGACATTATTGTCCCAATTTTCATTTCTATTAATTTTAGGAAATTATCAGTCATTTACTTTTCAACTGAGTTATTTCTGGGTTTATTACTGAATTATAATAGTAATTCAATAATTAAAAGAGTGTTTTTTTATTTCATTGTTAGAGTCCTTCATAAAAATTTTAAACTCTAGTGAAGCCCAGTTTATTTATTTATTTTCACATGGATTGCTTGTTCTTTAGATGCAATATGAAGAAAACAATTTTCTAGAGCAAGATTGTAAACATTTTACCTATGTTTCATTCTAAGAGTTTTACAGATTTTGCTGCTGTATTTACATATTCCATGCCTTTTAACTTATTTTTTGTGTATCATATAAGGTAGAAAACCAAATTTATTTTTTGCATGTGGGTGTTCAATTGTTTCTCTATCGTTTATTGAAATTGTCTTGGTATGTTGAAAATCAGTTGATTATAAATGTGTGGGTTTATTTCTGAACTCTCAAATTATTTTCCATTAGTTACTATCTCTACCATTACTCCAATATCACAAAATTAGAGCTACAACAAGATTGAGTAAATTTTAAAATTCAGAAGTGTGAGTCCTCTTACTTTGCTATTTTTTTTTGTCAAGACAATTTTGACTGCTCAGAGTCCCTTGTATTTCCATATTCATTTTAAGCTCAGTTTGCCAATGTCTACAAAAACAGAGAATAGGGAATTTGATCTAATTAAGAAAAATCTGCAGGAAAATCTAGGTAGTATTGCCATCTTAACAACATTGTCTTCCATCCATGAACATAAAATGTTTTCTATTCATTTAAATGTTCTTTAATTATTCCAAATGCAGTTTGTAGTTTTCAGTATACAAATCAAACACTTTTTAACTCTATTATTATGTATTTTATTTGTATTGTTATTATTATAACTTATTTTCTTAATTTTTTGATTTTTCATTGCTAGTATATAGAAATACTATGGATTTTTGTATATTGCTAATATATCTTTCTGTAATCTGTATTAGTCAGCTTTTTTTGTCACTGTGACAAAAAGACTTGACAAGAACAATGTAGAGGAGGAATGTTTATCTGGGGTTCTTGGTTTCAGAGGTCTCAGTCCATAGACAGCCAATTCTGCTGGTTTGGGCTGGGGAGAGGCAGAACACTATGGGGCAAGGGAGTAAAAAAGGAAAGCGATTCAGGACATAGCAATCAGGAAGCAAAGAGATCCAGTTCCATTCACCAGGAACAAAATATAGACCCCCAAAGACATGCTCTCACCACACCTATATCAACTAGCCACACCATACCTGCCTATGGTTACCATTTAACCCATTCAAGTGGATTAATGCACTGATTAGTTAAGTATCTCATAACCTAGTCATTTCACTTCTAAACTTTCTTGCATTGTCTCATACATGAGCTTTTGGGGGAAAACTCATTTCCAAACTATAACAATTGCCAAACACATTCATTTACTCTCATGGTTTTTTTTGTTGTTGTTTGTTTTTTGTGTTTTTTTTTTTGTGTGTGTGTGTGTGATTTTCTTAAAAATTTTTTGTATACAAGATTATATCATCAGCAAATAATGGTAATGTTATTTATTCCATTCCAATTTGGATATATTTTCTTTCTTTCTTGACTAATTTCACGGACGATGAACTTTATTAATTTGAAGATATTCTTTTCTATTTCTATTCCTTTTGATAATTTTTATCAAAATGATTATGTGGATTTTTTATTTATCTTATGAATTTGGTATATTAAATGGATTGATATTACATTGGCAAAATTTACAGCACCTGAATGTGTTGCTTTGAATGCAGATATCAACCTGCTTTACTGGGATAAAGTCTACTTCAGTGTGCCATGTAACACTTTTTAGATGGTGTAGGACTCAGTTTGCTAATGGTGGAGAATTATTGAATCTGTTTTCATAAAGATGTTGATGTATAGTTTTTTACCTTGTGATATCTGTGATAGCTTCATATGTATGGGGTAATATTGGCACCATGGGTTGAGTTGGAAAATGTATCCTCTTCTTGTATTATTTTGGTTAGCCTATTACATGCCCCAACTGTTATCTGCAGTTTTCAGGAACTGCCAAGTTCAACTAATTGCCTCTTATTATTTTCAAAAACATCTCCAGGGAAAAGGATTTGGACTGGGTGGACTGAGTTGTGTAACATGAAAATAACCTTCCTAGTTGACCCTTTAAAAGAACAACCAACAGGTCAAAGATTGACACTTTTCTGGGATTAAGGTTTTGAAGGGCTTCCATCTCTTCTCTGGCCTCTCCAGTTGCTGCCAGATTTTCAGGGTTCATCATGATTATGGACTATTGTTTTTCAAGTGTGCCTCACAGTTAACGAGGAAATGTGGTTATAGGCAAATTAAAATGCCACAAATGGCATTTTGACAGGGCACAATGGCAGCAGCTGGGTCAGTAGGGGCGCTGATGACTATGTCGGAAAAGCAAGAGTTCTACCAGCTTCTGTAACATTTGATCTATACAAGCTGTATGGCATAGATACAAGCAGAAGAAATCTATGAAGACATCCCATGATCCTCATCCAAGTGTGAGGGCTGCAGCCTGTACTACATCTGGCTACAGATTTTGCACCTAGTTTCCAAAAGAAATTCCATGAAACAGTGATTGCAGTTTTGTTGCACACCATGGAAAATCAAGGTAATCAGCATGTGCAATCTCATGCAGCTTCTCATTTTATTATTTTTTATTGAAGACTGCCCCAAGTCATTGCTAGTTCTATATTAGGATAGTGTGGTGAAAAATCTACATTCCATATTGGTGATTAAACTTCAATAGTCAACTCCAAATTGCCTCAGTTGCAGATAAAGTAGAAGAAAAATTTGTGATATATTTATGCCCTCACTAAAGCACATTGTTGAGTTTGCTGTTCAGAAGGAACTCAAGTGTCTGAGAGGAAAAACTATTGAGTGGATTAGCCATGTTGATATTGCCACTGGGAAGAAAAAAATTATGCAAAATGCATCAAATGGGATGCAGCTATTGTTGAAGACAAAAATAAGATATGAATAATATGGAGGTTGGTGACCCTCAGACCTCTTACATGGATTCAGCATGGGTTAGAATGTGTGAAATTCTTGGAAGAAATTTCCACCAGTACCTTCCACTGGTTATTGATCCTCTTATTAAAAAGACTGTTTCAGCTAAACCTAATATTGCTCTCTTAGAAACACAAGATATACAAAACATGAATGATGACAATGAATGACAATTTGTAAATCTTGGAAGACCAGCAAAGTTTTGAAATTAAAACTCAGGACTTTAAACAAAATCAACTGCTTGCCAAATGTTGATTTACTATGCTAAGGAGTTAAGAGAAGAATTTGTGGAATATACAGAACAAGTTGTGAAATTGGTGGTTCTGAAATTTTATTTCCATGACAATGTTTGAGGGGCAGTGGCAGAGTCCATGCCTATTCTCTTAGAATGTTCAAGAATTCATGTCCCAGAGTATCATTCCCAGAAGTGGCAGTTCATATGTGAACCTCACTTAAGACTGTAGGAACTGAATCCCAGACAGAGGTACTCTTAGAGCTAATGAATTCTTTTGCTAAGTCCATTGACTTAATGGGAGATGGTTGCTTTAATGAGAAGCACTTGGAAGAAATGGGAGAAATACTAAAAGCAAAATGTGAAAGACATTTTAAAAACCAAGAATTATGACTGGTTAAATGACAAGAAGAAATCTATGACCAACGGGTTGAGGTGTCTGTGCAAGATGAGGATGAATGTGATGTTTATATTCTGACCGAAGTATCAGATATTTTGCACTCATTCTTTAGTACTTATAAGGAAAAGATTTTACCATGATTTGAACAGTTACTTCCATTAATATGTTCAAGTACATCATGGCCAGACAGTGGGGCTGTACATATTTGATGATAATCATAGAGCACTGCAGTTCAACCTCATTTAAATATGTAGAATATTTTCAGTGGCCAATGCTACTACACATGTGAGAAAACAACACTGAAGTCAGGCAAGCTGCTGCTTATGGCGTGGATGTTGTGGAACAGTTTGGTGAAGTTGATTATCATTCTTTACGTTTAGAAGCTGTTTTACTACTGGTAAAAGTTACTAAAATGTGTAAATTAAAAAAAAAACAGTGTCATTGCTACAGACAACTGTATTCAGCAATAGGAAAGAGTTTTGATGTCTGTCTAAGCCTAACTATGTAAATGAAGATAAAGTTCTTCCACACTGGTTATCATGGTTTCCACTGAACAAAGAAAGAAAGGAAAGCTATTTAGACCCTTGAGTTTTCTCTGTGACTTAATTGGAAATAACCACCCAGTTTTAAATGGTCCAAATAATTCTAGTATCCACAAAATAATCAGGATAATTTCAGAAGGAAAAGTTAATAATACTATTAACTATGAAGAACCTTGTGCCAAAGACCTTGCAAACGTTCATCAGGTACAGATGTCTGAGAAATTCTGGTTGGAATGTATATCCCAATTTGATGATGAACAGTAGGAAGGCTTAAAAGAGTTGCTAAATTTTGCCTGAAGGACTTTAATATCACTTGAATATCATTTATATGAAAGTAACTACAAATAAGTGTGGAGGGGATTCCATTATAAAATAGAACTGTTCTCTCCCTGTTAAGCAGTTCATATTTTTCCATGTTTCCCCAGGATCAGTCAATGTTTACAGCTTTCTGTACACCTTGCATGTTTGATATCTTAAACGCAGAACTTGGTGATAACCTATGCTTCCATTTGTCTTAGAATTTTTGTCACCTTTTCCTTATTTAGTGTGAAGTATAGAGATTGCTACTATTTGTCTAAAATATTGATGCTGGGCAATTAGTACACTTGATGCCAAGATGTTATACTGATGGTCGCAAGATGCTAAAAGCTTACAAAGATAAGATTGGAGAATTTCCAGGACAAACATCTTGGGAATGGAGGGCGATGGATATAGAGGCAGGCTTATTCCTCTTTGATAATACTCTTGGTTTTGTTAATGGTAGTTTGGTAGAAATAAGCAAGAGTTTCAAGATACAGTAGTGGATGAGGGAATTTTCTCTTAAATGTATATGAACATTTTTATAATATCCTCCAGAGAATTCAGCAGGAATACCAATATTCTAGTTCCCATGGTGTCCTTCTGAGAGTTATAAGAACTCTTTCTTTAACCAACCTGGTCTACACTTTTTAAATTATCCAGAATTCCAAGAATCATGGTTACCAAAAAGAGAGTCCTGATACATCTAACATTGGTAGCATGTAATATACTAATAGTGTTTTTAAGCAATCTATATTTGTGAGAGTCAGTCAGTGTTAGGTATTTCGGTACAGTAGGGTATTGCTTTTGATGATGTCTGTGCCCACACCCACAAAGCAGCTCAATAAGAAGAAGAGCCTGGATTTAGAATGGGGCTTAAATAGATTTCTGATTCAAAGCTTGCTAATATATTCTATAGTAGCGCTGAAGGATGGCCTGTTGTGTTTAAAAAAAAACTTAATTTTACCTTTAAACATAAAAAGAAAACAGCCTTAAAACTTGTCATTTATCAGAATGTGCATATTATCAGAAAATAGTTCTATAAACCAAGGGTTAGTTGTATAATTGTATTGTTAGTCTATAATGTTAAGCTTTTATAGGGTAGAAAAAATTTTCTATTCAGCAAATTTTCAATCTAAAATTTAAAAATGAATCTACTGTGATTTCCTGGGGCTATTGTGTGTACTGTGAATATAAAGTGTTTAGCAAATATTTAGGACCTAGTAAGTGCTCAGTAAATCATCACTGTTATTACTCTTAAAAATGCAACTACATTTTTGATCTTACTAAGATTCATCTGTTTTTCTTGAATATATGATCCCCAGATTGCTACAGATCTTTGGTTAATTTGCAATGAACTGAAAAAGTTTATTCTTACAATTTTTTCCAGTGTTCTTAATAATTTTCTAGAATAGAGAATATTTGGAGGTACTTACTCTACCATTGTTGCTGGTGGTAGCTTCCTACCTATTATTTATTACCTAGTGTATCCTGAAGACATCTATTGCATCTCTGTTTAGAATTGTGGATTTATGGATATTAGTTCATGATTTTGTCAAATTTTTCTTTATTTCTTTTGAAGCTGTACTGTTAAGAATACAAATATATAGTTGTTATAGCATTGAAAGAACATTGTTATAATTAAAAAGTGTTCAACTTATCTCTAGTAAAGCTATTTCCCCTGAAATATTATTTAATTTTTTGTATGGAAGTACAAATCATGTGTATAAACTATTTTTTGTTATTGTTCACTTGAAAAATATTCGGTGCTTTTTCTATCTTCAGTAGTTTATGTAATATATTATAAGCAGTATGTAGTTGGATTTTATCTTTTATTTTACCATTTTCTTTGTTTTTCACCCATGTTATTTTCCTTGTTTTTCTCATTTACAATCTTTTTATTATTCTTTTTTCAGTTAATTAACTGCATACATATATACGTACTCCTACTATTTTTAAAAATTAGCACTATTCTTATCAAACTGATTAATATTTGGTAATTTAATCACTTCCTAGAATATTATATTTCCATTTACTCATCTAAAAAACTTATTTTATCTAGTTTTTACAGCTTTTTTTGCAGGAAGTTTATCGAAATACCTCAGTTCTTCATGAAAACTAACAGAACTGTGACAGGGATCTAAACTGCTCACCAATGCTGCCTTAAAGAGAAGAACAGAGACAGAAATGAAAATGCAAAGAAAAAGTTTTAGGAATTGCAACAGCTGGTCACTGACACAGCTTTATTCAACACACACAGGAACAAAGGATAATGGCGTGTCAAGGTGAGGCTCTAGGAATAAAGAGATTGCACATCTTTGTTTGGCAAGTGCTCTTTTGAAAAGGACATCTACAACTTCACCAATATAGAAAACATCAGGACCCTAAAACAGGACAATTTAAGGCTAATTGGAGTTGCAACCTATGGCCATGCCAGATCCCATGAGGCAGAGGTTCTCACAGTGCTCTTCCCCACCAGTAGCATCAGTAACTTGGAATCTCCTTAGAAATTACAAATTCTTGGACCTCAACCCAGATGTACTGAATCAGAAAGTGTATGCATGGGGAGCAGTCTTTGATATACTCTCAGAAAATTTTGTGTTCCTGGACGGAACTGCACTGTAGAGAAAAATAATGCCTCATACTTTAAATGTAAATACCTGTGTGAGAGAGGGTCTCCTGGTTGTGCTCAGACCCCGCATATAGCAGAGAGGGCTAGCTGCCCCTCACATTGCTCCTCACCTGCAGGGGTCACAAGGCACCCAACAGGCCTCACTCACCATGACTATCTTAAGTGCTTTGTTGCTGGAGGAAATAGATCAGCAGTATCTTGGTCTCCAGGTTCAAGAGCTGAGAGGGACAACCAGTTCCATATCACACCTACAAGTCATTTGGTAAACTACACCTTTTGAAGTTCTGTATGCATTATAAATAGATTCTTCACTCAGTATTTCCCATTCAGCTTGCTAAACAGAATTAAAACACTGAGCATTAAATTTTACAGAAAACACTTTGAGTATTTTTACCTTAGATTTAAAGAAGCAGCAATAATTTTGAAACAAACTGAATTCAAGAAAAATAAATAACAATGATAATCAGTAATGATTACTAAATTAACAGCTGTTCTAATAATACCATATGATAAAATTATATAAGGTATAGTATTACTAGCATGTCTGCAGAGACCCGTATTTTCCTAATCTTCTTAACACATATACACAGTATACATTAATTTTCAAGTGTGCACATGACAGACATATTAAAATAGAATAGCAAGAACAAAAAAATACAGAAGATAGGAGAAAGTCTGACCATTAGGCAAATGTAATAACAGCATGAACATTTATACCCACAGTGGTTAAGCTGTTTAGTTTCACCAATTAAAAGTCAAAAGTTTTAATTGAATTAGAGTACAAAATCCAGAAAGGTAAATACCTAAAACAAAATAACTCTAAGTATTTAAAATAAAAATTAAAACAATCTTTCTGAATGAAGATTTGAATCATTTCAAAATGCAGCAGTAGAAATTTTAAAATAGGAAGAAATACTAATGTGAAAATATAGTGCCTACTACTATAGTAAGAAGATTACATTTTCTTCATATTTTATACCATAAGGAAGTTTAGCCTCATCTGCAATTGGAAAATAATTAGTTGAACAGGGAATGTGTGGGTGTGTGTCTTTCAAAGTATCAGAACACAGGCATGTCTTAGTAGAATAACTTGCGTATGAGAAGCACATCTCTTTTAATCTAACATTTGCAAAGCAAATCCTAGGCATCCTGGTGATATCTTGACAGTTTTACAGTTCTGGCTTTGTTAATTTTTTAGTTTGCTTTGAACATAGATGTCACTGTAGCCCAGATATAATATTTAGACGGGACTTGTACACTATCACATGGTGTATGTGATTGGGATAGTCTATTTATTATTTTAGATGTTGTGTATAAAAAAATGAACCACATTTTCAAAACTTACCTAAACAGACAAAACAATGGATAAAAGCTTCTCAGTTTAAGCTAAAAAGGCTTCTCTGGTTGCTTAAATTTTTCCTGAACATTTTAGTATTTCACTTTTTAAAATTTTTTTATTTTTATTTTTTTTATATATACATGAAAATAGAGTTTATGCCACATACATAGAGTATAAGTTCTCCTAATTCCTCTGGTAATGCATGATATGGAGTTATACTGGTCGTGTATTCATATATGAACATAGGAAAGTTATTGCTGATTCATTCTACTATCTTTCCTAATCTTCTCTCTCCACTCCCTTCCCTTCATCCCCCTTTGTCTAACCGAATGAACTTCTAGGTTCATTTTAGTATTTCAAATCTAAGATATTAAAGTCATCTCTGTTTAGCAGTAAAGGGTATATATATTCAAAAAGTACTAAATAAATGTGTCAAAGTAATCCACAGAAAAGCTTATTTGGTTGCAACAGTGTTAAGAAATTTTCAAATCTTTTCCCTATGTAATCAAAATACCTCCTTTAAAAAAATGCATGTTGTTTAAAAATAATATTGTTCACAGCTGTACTTCATGGTCTCATCTAAGTGATTTTGGAAAAATAATATTTTTAATGTCATTAAGGCAGCACTTACTACATCATTGCTATGGCTGTCTTAATGAAAAACATCCATAAATTTACAGGAAATACTTCAGTACACATAATTTAGTGGGAATTCGGGAAACATTCAAGAATATAATACAATGATTGTAAGAGTTGGCATAAAATATCCTAAAAATAACATGATAATTTAGTGTGATTAACACAAACTCACTAAAAATTCTGAAGAATTTCTACCATATAATTTCAAGAAATCTACTTCCAATATGTGTCTTATTATTTATTGTTCATTTGTTAATACATTTCTAAAGAACAGCTTATTTGTTTGGTTAAAAATTTTCTATAAGTGCTTATTCACATAATCTCAATAAATCTACTTATAATATATAGAGCTTATTGTTTCCTGTTTATTTATTAATATGTACAGAAGGAACAGCTTATTTGGTTTCAATAACCTTTAGAAAGAGTTTTTATTAAATCATATATGTGTAAACAAAATAAAGATCTATTTAAAGTATTTAAAAAATAACTTCAAGCTAATTTCTGCCATCAAGTACAATGTAAGATCATACCTGCAGCATATGGATTCATATAATAAATGTTGTCTTTAGTGAATAAGTATGTTTAACTCATGTGTTCCTTTTAAAATGCATTGTAAATTTAGCATGATTAACACAAACTCACTAAAAATGTTATTGAATTTATAGAATGTTTCTTCTACTAGGTATTTTGTCAATAAAGTCATCAATAATAATATACTTTAGATGTCTATGAATAATTTTCATTTTAAAAAAGTTTCTCCATATGTGAACAAGTATTGGACTCAATGGTTTAGATAATATACTGGGATACAGATAATTATATGAATGGTCTTGTAAATTTCCTCTTGATTGAATGATTATCTAATTAAGAGAAGATATATTTCAAATGATTCAAGCAATCAAAACAGTGTCTGTAGATTGATGAAACCTAAAACAAGAGTTCCAGTTCAAGCTTCACAGAGAAATATATTAAGACAGATGCAAGAGCGCTGGGATTTCAACTTGTCTTTGGATGATCGATTTCCCCAAACTCTCTAAGCATTATCAAATCAGATAATTGAGGTTTACCACACCTAAATTTTTCTCTGCTGAGATAAATATCAATAATTCTTATATTTATAAGATGGATTGCAATAGAATCTGAGATGATTTCAGAATCTCCGGACACATTGGCCACAGAATATTTAACATGGGCTTTCCTTCTGCTATTGGCATCATTACTCAGGTTTCATGCCAAAGAAATACTCATATCTTAGGGATGGAATTTCCAAGAGTTGCACAGCATGAGCAATGATACGCCTTGTTTGCTCTATTCTTTCCATGTGTTAGTGTCTCACGCTGTCACCTTACAGTCATTTACTGGTTTTGGTACTTCACAAAAATCAAAGAAAAGTAGTGACCTTGTCTCAGGCAATAACAAATCACTAATGATTTATTGCTAAATAGAGGCCATATGAATTTGTGATGTTGTAACAGAATCAAAGAAAATGGTTACATCTTATGAACTTACAGTTTTCTATTGAGAATATTACTCTTAGAGCATTCTACTGTTATCTAATCATTTTGATGTAAATAATATTAGCTAAAATAATGCTGCTAATTGCCAAGAAGTTTCCATATACTATTTCTAATCCACAAAATACATTTTGTAGTAAAATGTTACTGCCATATTATTGCTTAAAAAATACTAGGGCTTATATAGATTAGAAACTTGCCTTAAAAAAATGTCACATAGCTCTTAAGTGTGATTTTTCACTCAAATATTTCCCAACCCAAAGTCTGCTTTTTATATCTATTATCTGGCCTCTGGAACAATGGGTGAGTACATTAAATTTTGCATGTAGATCTTGAGACAGAATAATCCGTTTACATTCTAAAAGTATGAAAATGATTAATTTTTCCCTCAACTCAGCATCGATATGTGTGATAGCAGTTTATGACTCAGAAATTCTTTCCTGCTTTTTCTCAGATATAGCTCAGTCAGGTTGTGATCAAAACAATCACCAAAAGTGAGTCGGTGGAACTCTAGACAAATACATACGTATGTATAAATGAAGCAAAGAGGCATTTAAAAATGTAGTTCCATCCCATTTCAGAAAGTTCTGGAAAAATATTGATGCCTGCAGAGAAAGATTCAATAAAAAAAGATGACCTATTAGTAACAGAAGATTTAGCTATTAAATCAAATGGCAGACATTTGTTCCTGTTCTTACATACTGGAAAGAGAACATCTGGATTTCTATCTTTCAAACAAATATACAGGCAGGCCAAAACATACAGAAATATACATATAGTATATGACTGTGCAGTACATACTACAGACTCATTTTTTCAAATGGGGCATAAATTAACAAAAGTACCAAATCTAATAAGCAACAAATTTAGGGCTATTTTTAAATCGAGTATGAGCTGTATTAATTGATGTCAAGAAAGTTGCTGTAACAAGAATAACTAGTTCTGGCAAATAATTTCAATATGATAAATCTCACCCTGTAAGGATTGGAGTGAAAGTTGGAAGGGTGGGATGCAATATTAATTTTTTGTCAAAATAATAAGAAAACAGGGTAAAATATGGGCAGTTAAAGACAGGGGGAAAAAAATTAAGTCCAAAGTACCAACTGAGGTAACTCAGCAGTGGTGAAAAGTGATGAGCAAACCATTTCTGAATTGTAGCAATTTGTTAGATAACACAAAATCACTAAGTCAATATTGTGTGAACCATGAAAAGGCTGCTTCAACTTTTGAACTCACCCCTGCTTTCATACCCCTGCCCCCTGCTCAGATTGAATCTCCTCTACTTCCTGACATAACTTCCATCAGTGTCCTCCCTGCTGTGTTCTTCTTCCCTCTTGATCTAATGCCCTCCCTGCTTCTTCTGGCCTTTTGTCAGACAGTTCTCTGCTGGATCTGTCCTCAGAATGCTGGCACCAATCCACTCTCTAATAAGGCCCTTGGTTGACCTAGACATCTAAAATATAAACTGAAAGAAACATATTGTCAATAAATCATGGTCATTTACTGCTGAAACGGTACTATTTGTACTATAAGTAAATCACATTGTGGGGGGAGAGTGGTTTATAGAGACTTGATCTGGTCCCCTAATCACTATGGACAACAAATTCTTCCTTAGGTGAAATGCATCCAAGGATCCAGAAATGTGAAAACACAAAGACTTTGTGTTGCAGCATGTAAGAGACACACTGAAAATTGTGGTCAAGTTATTTACTTGGATTTACTTAGAAAACACCTCATCTCTAGCTCTCTAGTCATTATAGTTAGAGTACATATAATGATTTTTAAAAGTAACATTTCCCTTTAGTAAATACCTACTTGGCTCAAGGCAAGAATAAGAATACAGAACATTGAGCCACACTTTATATATGGGAAAATCTAACCAGTGGAAGTAAAACAATATTTCATAAATTTCAAAGAAAACCTAAGTACATTTGATTCAAAATTTGTTTCTTTTTTTCCTTCTATAATCATAACAGTCATATAATTAAGGAATAGAATTGTAAGAAGAAATCCAAGATACAACAATTTATCTAGGGTAATTCAGCAAGCTTAAGTAGGAAATAGAGATTACACTTTTCTCATTTGGCCATATCCTTTTTCCCTTCCTTCTGCAGGAAGTGATGTGTATTTCACATGTCATTGCCTGTAGAGTTGGATACAACATTCTGAGAGAAATAAAATTAACTGCTGTGCAAAGAAGGGGTACAGCCAAACCTCATGCCCCCCAGTAGAAATGTTTGATGATGGATCCTATGCTATATTTTTGAAAAGTACTTTGACAAAACATTAACAGAATGGTGTTCTTAAAAATTACATCAATGTGCTTTTATATTTTCAATGTTTTAAGATCATTGTGATAGTCCATATTGGGGATTCTGATACCATTTTTTAGTATGAGGCAACTAAAAATGTCATTTAATAAGAAAGCAATTTAAATTCACCTCAGTTTGTTGATTTGGATTTCTCCTTAGCTGAACTTCATAAAGTACATAAATGAATGCTCTATTTTGAGAGACAACACAATCACATTATACAAACATTACTTTAGCAAGTGCGTGTGCATGTACAGTAATAGCTCTCTTCTTCAATATTTATTCTCTGAACTACTTTGAACTACTGTAATAGGCTCCACTAGATGGCTTTGCTTCCATCTTGTGTTTTTCATTTTCATTCTTTGTTCTATTCCGTAAGTATCTGAATGTCAATCCTTCCATGTTGGTTTTCTAAAATATTTTGATGGCACTATATTTCCAAGTGGATGAGTATTAGCAAATATTTAACAAAGAATAAGACGTTCTCTGTGATTTGACCCTTATTAATTTTTCTGGTCCATCATAATATGATCTGTATCACAGATTGCAAAACAGAAAACAACGAACAAATTTGATACTCCCAGCTCACTGATAACATTTTGCTTCTGTGCCTTTGCCCATGCTAGGTCCTTATGTCCATTTGTTGCTTTAAATAGGAGTTAAAAAATATCTAACCCAAACTTCCCTAAATAGTAGGAAATTTATTGGTGTATATTAATCCAGAGACTGTGTAGTTTTTAAGATTTGTTGGTTTAGTACTGTGTGTTTTGTAAGAGTGAAAAAGAGTGCTGTCTGAAAGAGTTGAAATTAATTAGTCAGAATTAGGTCACATACCCTTTTCCTAAGGCAATTATTACAAAGAAAGACAGGGCAAGTAGACCATTCAGGCCTACCTGCTAGTCCAAGTTCAACTGTCAGATGATATGTATGTTCTTTAATTTGAAAAAGTTAGTATCTTATATTAGCAGCCAAAGTTAGCACAGCTTCTTTCCCATATATAAACTTTGAAAATATCCATTCTTCACTTAAACTTTTTAACCTCTTACCAAACAGGAGACAAGTTGAGTCACTACATCTAGTTCAAAGGCTAGGTAGATAGTGTTGTGATATCTGTCAAGTTTGGAGGCAGACCCTCACAGCACAGCAAGCTGGCTGAAATATGCATTCTTGGCTACAGAATAGGAAAATAATGACAATGACAACAACAAAATAACATCCAAAAGAGAAAAAAAAACATGGAAAATAATGCAGAATATTTCACAGGACATACACGTATTGGACTCTCTTGTTCTAGCTTCCTGGCGTCTGTGATGAACATCCTGTTCTGTTCTCCTCCGTGGCCATATCTGGAACAGGCACCATGAAGCCTTCCCACTCAGAAGAGCTCAAAGCTTTACCAGGTTTCTTCATTGTAGTGTAAATTTAGGGAACTGGGAATGGTGTTAAGATGAAATATCCCAGGTTTTTGACTGGGACATGTATATTTATTCCAATGTAGTAATGTTAAAACTTTAATGGACGTCCAATATATTTGCTATGAGTTTATTTTGTTGGCTAGTAAACACACGAGATCACATTTATTCTTGGTTTTGGAGGTAGGAATTCCTATTGCCTTGCTGCAAATCTTGGTGCACTAACTATTCCTGAGGTCACAAACTAATGGTTTTAAATTGAGATAAATCAAAACCTGGAGTATCCTCCAGGCTATATTCCAGAGACTTCTTCAAATAGAGAGAAACTTCTCTCTACTAGAAAAATTACTTACGAAACTTTTTCAAAAAACAACCTTCAAACCACTGTCTAAGATAAATTAATTAAATAAGAATTTCAGGGGCTGGGAATAGTCAGTCAGTTGGTATGTTCTAATCATTATTTTTTAATAAGCAATATGCTGCCAAACCTGAAACCACTGTCTTACCCAGATATTTGCAAGAGGTGTAAGAATACAGATTTATATTTTGCCTAATCTTATTCTGTAAGAATTCTTCTACCTCTCCTCCTCAGAATATCAGAACTTAAGTTTGGATTTTAATATATTTTCTATAATTCAAAGAATTAAATTATTAATCTTTCAGTCAATTTGTGTGGAAATGCATTGACTGTAAAAATTATCTTTTTTTTATTTCTTATGTCGTTAGAAACTTAAAACTTGTCTCTTTTTTGAAAACACGTAATGATAGCTGTAAGAATTAATCCACACACTACAATATTCTGATATTTTTCTAAGAAGTCCCTTAAGATATTCCTTTTATTTTAAACATACAAGTCATAAATTAACCAAATACTGTATTTTTGTTTGTTTTCTTCCATTTTCTACCCAGGAATAATTCATTCATTCAGCAACTCGGTTCTACATGTTAGGGTGTATCAATTTCAGAAATTTAGTCCTTGTACCAGATTCTTCAATGGTATCCTGAGCTGGAAACCAAAGAAATTAAATCTGATTCACTTAAACAGAAAAGAACGAGTAATTCTTAGCTCACAAATTTTACGAGAATCCTGGACAATTAGTCTAAGGCAGAAGTAAAGGGAAGTAAGGCCCAACCAGGATCTCACCACAAAATGACCTACATAATAAGGTGATATCACTGGTTCCAGGACCACTGATGTAGGCAATGTGTTTTTGGAGGTTCTATGTTTCCCCTTCCAATGTATTTGATTACATCTCTTAGCTTGTAGGTAAAAACAGGCTTCTTCTTATAAAAATGTATCTGGAAAAGACCTGATGTAAATAATTTTATCAATGGTTCTGAGTTACTCTAGTTCAGGTGAACTAGTTAAAATATGGAAATACTTCCTCACCAGTTGAGTTTAATAATCATTGTCAAAGCACTCAAAGCATCCCATATTGTACATGGGCAGTATGTGAGGTCCATCCAGCTCAAGGCTGAGCCTCCTCAGGACTAGTACTTATGTAGCAGCTGTTTTAAAATGCTCCTTTCTGAATTTCTGTATTTCATATTTATATGTAAAAGAAATGTATCAGTAGTAACAAAAATATACATTTTCTATTGAATTTTCTGATGTTAAACTGATAGATAACTAAAATTAATACACGAAAAGAGGAATATAGATTCCCATTATAATAAAATATATAGATGTAAAAAATAATTTTATTTTTATATCATTAAATACCAGTGGGAAATATCTCCTTGATTCAATTAAAGAATCAAGTAAGAAAGACTAACAATCTCTTTGACACGTAGAAAAAAATATCCCAATGAAGAAATATTTTATCTTCACAAGAAAATAAACGAGTCTAAAAGTTGAAGTGGTAAAATGTGTATGTCTGTTTTGGATTTACTGTTTCTCTTAGTCTGAAAAGAATATTAACAATAGAATTACAGCCCAATAAGTCACAGGAGAAACTTTTAAGGATGGCATATAGAAGCCTTAGGCAAAATGTGTTTACTACCTCATATACTGAGCATGGATGACATGGAGAATTTAAACTTCTAAGACAGAGGAATTATATCCAACAAAATCTGTACCTAAGTGTGTAAATGTATCCAGAAGATATATAGGAAAATATAAAAACACTTCAAATCCATTAATGTAACAGGAGAATACCTGCAGGAAGATGATTGCCTATGACACAGATATAATCCAGACCATAATGTAATTAAGCATGCTGACAACCCAAAAACTTAGAGAGAATTGATGGTCAGAGCTTAAGGATCCATTTAAACTGATAGTAGAATTGGATGACAGAAAGAAGATGGCAGATGAGAGGAAGGGTGCATTCCCCAGCAGTTCTTCAGCTCAGAATTTCTAAAGTGGGACAAGTGCTCCTCATGAGGTGGACGACTAAGGGAATTCACTGACATCCAATATTGAACAGCAAATTAATTATAGAGATATGGAAAATCAGAAATTTTGAACATAATATCTTAAGAGACACACTAGCATGGCTCACAGTGAAGTGAGCACTACCATCTCACTGCCAAAGGGAAGGAAAGCACAGAAAGTAAAATTGGCTTAGGAACCTGTGAAACAGAGAGGGGGACTGATCTTAATTGACCCAGAGACCATGGGGGAAGTTACAGGGTAAAAAGGGATTCAAATCACTGGGCCAACACATGGAGAGTCTCATGGGTATCCAAGTTACGATGGTGGGAACTATTTGGGGGTGGCGGTGTGGCAGCAAGAAGAGGTTAGAGATTGTGAACTCATGAAGGGAGTGTCCAGTTTGACCCAGCAGTCACCTGTTTTGGGGTCCAGAGTGTGCCTGGACCAGCACTATTTAAACCGGTGTAGAGAGGACTTTGTCAGGGGTAGTATAGGCTGGGGATATCAAAGACAGAGAGTCCCCTTTATTGCTGATGCTCCATAAAAACATGTGAAAAGACTCCAGTAATGGATCAAACAGGTGCCTTTGCACTCAGGTATAATCCTCAGTAATTCACATTCCTGGGGGTGGAATATGTGAAGTCTATTAAGGTTTAGACTACTCACTCTGCAAGTAGAATTTTGGGGAGGCCCCTGAGACCCAGATATTCAGCAAAATTTGCATCTACCCAGCAACAGGAGGTATGGATCAAATCTCAAATATCCACTTACAGAGTTCCCAAGGTCAGCCAAGATCAAACCCCAGTTACTAGAATTTCCAAATCTGAAACAATCCCACTACAGGAGTATACCCCTTGGCAGCTCTCCCCAGTCTATACCATCCTGTACTGGTAAACAGGAAGTTGAGAGCTTTCTGGTCTTAATAGCTGACAGCTTGGTAATAAACACAATGACATGGAACTTAGCAGCATCCAATCCAGCAACAAATATTACAAAACCCAAAAATAAATACAAAGAATGGCACAAAAGCATAAGCAATGGATATTCACGCTTGCCACCAGTTTTGACAGCTTCAGTGGAAACAATCTCTTTATTTCTCATTAAGAATTTGGTTTTTTTTCTTATTATTCAAAGAAACTGAACAGGCACTTCACAAAAGAAATACCAATGGTCAAAAAATATGAAAAAAAAAAACATTTAACATTGCTAGAGAAATGCAAATTAAAAACACACTGAGATTCTATCTTTATTCCAAGAATACAAGTAACAATAAGAGTTGGCAAGGATGTGGGGAAAAAGGTAAACTCAACCATTCTGGAAAACAATATGTAGATTCCTCAGAAAACATGGAATAGAATCACCATTTGACCCAGTTATCCTACTCCTCGTTTTATACCCAAAGGACTAAAAATCAGCATACTATAATGATGCAACCACATCAATGTTTACAGCAATTCAATTCATAGTAGCTAAACTACAGAACAAATCTAGGTGCCCTTCCACAAATTAATGGATAAAGAAAATGTGTTATACATACAGAATGGAATACTACTCAGCAATAAAGAAAAATGAAATTATGTCATTTGCTGGTAAAAGGATGGAACTGGAGATTATTATGCTAAGTGAAATAATCTATTCCCTAAAACCAAAGGCTGAATGTTCTCTCTGATATATGGATGCTAACCCACAACAAGAGAGGGTGAGGAGGGGAAAAGTAGAAGTTCATTGGATTACACAAAGACAAATGAAGGGAATGGAGGGAAGGGAGGGGGTGAATGGGAACAGGAAAAAGAGTAGAATCAGACATCAGTTTCCTTTGCTCATAGATAAATACATAGCCAATGTACTTCTACATACTGTACAACCATAAGAATGGGATCCTAAATAAAATGGATTATACTCCATGTGTGTATGTCAAAATACACTCGATTGTCATATGTATATAAAAAAGAGAAACTTTCTCAATATAGTTGAGTAAAAGTAAGTTTTGCCATTTAACACTTTAATCATAGAAATTTTTATTGTTGGTTGTTATTAATTCTATATACTTAGTATATTAAAGTTTACATGAATGAAGAGAAGTCATTCTGTAACTGTAGAATATTGTGTCATTTTTTTTTTTTTTTTTGGTACAGGGGATTGACCCCAGGATGAACTTTCAACCACTGAGCCCACATCCCAGCCCTTTTGTTAGATTTTCATTTAGAGACAGGGTTCTCCCTGAGTTACTAACGTGCCTCCTAATCTGCTGAGGCTGGCTTTGAGCTTGCAATTCTCCTGCCTCAGCCTCCCAACTTGCTGGATTATAGGTTTGTACCATCACGCCCAGCCAGAATGTCGAATTAAAAAAAAAAAAACGGATTAAAAAAATTTTTCCTTTTCCTAATTTTTAAACTGAATATTTATTTTCCTATTTTAATTTATTTTATCTATTCCTTTTTAGTTTTTTTAAAAGTTATTTCCATTCTAGTGTGATTATGTGTATGTGTATCTGTGTGTTCTTGCTGACAGGTTTTGAAAATATATAAATATATTCATATAGTTTTTATTTCACTTTAGTTGCTCTCTTATTCACTCATTTATTATTTAGCNATATATATATATACACACACACACACACACACACACACACACATATATATCACAGAGAGACCTCAAAAACAAACCCCAAAACTACCAAATTGGTGAAGCTCATTAGAAGAGCAACTAACTAAATGAAATACAAGATAAATTAAATGTAGCAATCAAATCAAAGTGGCAGATACTATAACACATAATAACACTAAATACATACATACATACATACATATACATACACTATATACATACATACATACACACACACACACACACACACATACACACACACACCAGGGATTGAACCCAGGAATGCTTAACCACTGAGCTACATCCCCAGCCGATTTTTTATATTTTATTTAGAGACAATATCTTGCCAAGTTGCAACGTGCCTCACTAAATTGTTGAAGCTGGCTTTGAACTTGCGATTTTCCTGTCTTGGCCTCCAGAGCCTGTGGGATTAGAGACACGCCACTGTACCTGATGAAATCATCATCATTTTTTAATTCTTCTATTCCAAATATTATTTTCATTCCCCAGCACTATCATCAAAAACATGAATAAGTGAATCTTCAGAATATTGAGAATAACCACTTGAAATCACCATTTTTATAGATTTTTAATAGTTAAAAGTTAACAATATCACAATCATTTGCCCTAATGTATCCATAATCAGACTTTCCTATCACCTTTAATGTTGCCATGCCAATCAAAGCCATCATTGTTGTCTTTGGGTCAAAAAAAAAATAGCAGTTTCATTCAGATATAATTCATATACCATGCATTTTTCCATTTGAATGTGAGCAAATATAAAATGTGATCTCATGGTTCTAATGTTTTGTTTTAATAATTAGTGATGGTAAGCATCTTTTCAGGTGTTTATCAGTCATCTGTTTATCTTCTTTGGAGAGATGCTTATTCATCCCTTTCAATTATTATTATTATTATTATTATTATTATTATTATTATTATTAGTGGTCCTGGGGATTGAACCCAGGGCCTTATGCATGCAAGGCAAGCACTCTACCAACTGAGCTATATCCCCAACCCCTTTTCAATTAATTTTTAATAGAGTTTTTAGTATTTTTTTATATCCTGGGCACAAGTTCCTTATCATAGAAACTATTTACAATTTTCTCCCATCCTATAGTTTGTCATCATTTTCCTGATAATATTTGTAGCACAAAAGTTTATAATGTTGAAGAGGGTCAATTTTATTTTTTTATTTACTTATTATTGTTTGGTAGTGTTTTCGGTTTCTAGAAAGGATTTGCCTAATCCAAAGTAAAAGATTTACCACTAAATTTTCTTCTAGGAATTTGTAGTTGTAGTTCTTGCATGGTTTGTGACTCCCCTTATCACCCATTTTGAGTTAATTTTTATATTTAGTAGGAAGAAGGGATTCAGTTTCACTGTTTTTAAAATATCTCGTCTACTAGATGGTCAAATTTAGCAGAGTTCCATTACACAATGAACTGTGCAAATAATATGTAATTAAAAACTACTTTTGTCTTCCCTTCAATGGTGTATATTATTTAACAGTATGTCCACTGAAAGGACATGTCAACTGATTTTGAAGACTGACAGTCTGAAATGAATGAATTTTGAAAAAATTCAATTTTCAACAAGTCAAATATACTAATGTCATACAATCATTATTAGTCCTGGCAAGAAATAAAATTTATATAAACATGTTCTAAAATCAGAGAACCACTGACATCTTATAAATAATATTTTAGACTCGAAAGCCAAAGAACATTTAACTTGTTCACCATTCTATTTTTAACTCTACAAGATTTGGAATGTGCTGCTGGACAAGTCATTTATCTTTTCTAACCTTAGGTTGTATTTTCGTAAAACAAAGCTAATACAACTTGTTGCCATTTATAGTTTCTCGTGCATTTGTTGAGAAAGGTGACATGATTCTAAACATGGGTTAATTTTGTATTTGGGAATTGCTACTTGAAAGAAGGAAAACAATTCCTGTAGCATAGAACTTTCATTATGTGTAGAGAGAAACATAATGATGTTATATGAATGGAAAAAAAATGAAACAGTAATTGCATGGGAAGTAGTAGGAGAGATGAAGGAAGGATCAGAATCTTTGTATGGTTGTTGACTCCGTACTTGCTAAGTGTAGGAATAATAGAAAAACTAAACAGCATGTAGCTTTAGTTCTTTACCTCTAAAATAACATTTTAGAACACTTAATATAGTGCAGACATATGAGAGGTATTGAATAAATGTGTGATACTTTTCTTTCTTTTGCTAAGGATTATCAAATGGATGTCACAGCAAGAATAAAGATCAAAAGTCTATGTAGATAAGGCATATGTAATAACTTCTAAAATAAGCTATTAATATGCCCACTTTTATTTTTAATTAATATTCTTCATAATACAATTACATCAAGAAAATGAGTAATTTATTACAAGTTTGTATATTTTAAAAATTAAGAAGCATGAGGTCAGGTCTGCAATATGTATCTTTTTTGCTTTCTAAATATTCTTTATTAATTTTTAAAAATTCCAAATGGCATATGTGCTCCTCAGTTCAAGCCCTGATAAAAGAAGATAACCACCTGTACATTTCCACTCTTTTATGTCTTCTGGTAAAACATTTACATAGGACTTTATTTTTGTTTGTATTTGCATATATACACATATCCAGATATACATATTTGGAAACACCTTCTTATCAACATGTACAAATCTAATAAGGACAACTATTTTTCTTCCAAACCAAGAAAAGCTGTGCTATCAAAAATTACTTTTACTCCTTTAATCCCTGCACTTGAGAGACTGAGGCAGGAGGATCACGAGTTCAAAGCCAGCCTCAGCAAGGCGCTAAAAGCAACTCAGTGAGACCCTGTCTATAAATAAAATACAAAATAGGGCTGGGAATGTGGCTCAGTGGTATAGTGCCTCAGAGTTCAATCCCCAGTACCAAAAAGAAAAAATTACTTTTGGGCAGCCATTCTAAATTTGAACTGTCCTGTGGAAATCAGGATATATGATCAAACTAGATCAAACTCACTATTGGTAATTTGAGAGTACCTGGTTTTGTAGTTATTCCATAATTTAGTTAATACTTTCTTAATTGATGTTCATTGAGGTTGTTTCTAGTTTTATGTCACTTCAAAAAGCGAACAAAGTGATGTAATAAGTATTCATTTTCTGGTGCTTATTTTTCTGGAGGATGCAATTATCAACTATATCATCTTACTCAGTGAGTAGGTATATGCTTTTTAAAAATTTAAATATTTTCAAATATTTTAACTTTTTTAAAAAGTTAATATTTTCAGAACATATTCTAATTCACATTTCCTTTAATGATATTGAGAGGGACTATTTGTCCACAAGAGAATTCCATAGTTATATGAATTTATTTCTTGAACCTATCCCATAATTAATTAGTATTTTTTGTAGTAGTATTATGATTTTACTGAAAATATATTTAAAATTGTTAACTGTATTTTCTTCTAAATGTTTAATATTCATTATTCTACATGAATGAAAAATCATCTTATATAGTTTATATCTAACCAGCTAGATTTATATCCCAGTGGAAATTCTGAAATGTTGAAGAGATTTACATTTAAGTTACAAATACATTTTGAAGAAAGTAACCTTTTAATAAAACAAGTTATATGTGATGTGTCTTTATTTGCTTATGCTCTTTCATATAAATGTTATACATTGAATCATATAGATGCTCCATTGTCGAATTAATCTTATTTTTGTTTTCTTAAATTTTATTTTATTGTAATAGGAATGCTAAACACAAGATCTACTCTATCAACACATTTTTAAGTGTACCACACAGTATTGTCTACAAGTATACTGCTAAGTAGTAGATGTCTAGAACTTATTCATCTTCCTAAATTGAAAGTATATGCCCATTGAGTTGTTGCTTCCCATTCTTCCCTCTCTCAACCCATCATAAACATCATTCCACTCTTTGATTCTTTGAAGTTTACTATTTCATATGTATCTCATATTAGTGGAGTAATGCATTTTTTGTCCTTATATGTGTGGTTTATTTTACTTGGCATGTGTTTCTGAGGCCCACCCATACTGGGGCATTATTCAGAATTTTCTTATTTCGCATAATTTTCTTATGTATATAACAGTACATATAGCAGAATGATACACTTCAGTCTTAAAAGGCATTTTCTTTATCCATATACATATTTTTTTATCCATTTATTAGTTGATGGACATTCATGTTTTTCCACATCCTGGATAGCATGAATAGTGTTTCCGTGAACATGGTCCTAGTAATATTTCTTTTGAGATTCTGATTTAGGTTTTCTGCTAAATACACAGAAGGAGGATTGCTGAATCATATGGTAATTATATTTTTAATTTAGAAAATTCTACACTGGTTTCCATAGTAACTGTACTAATTTACTTTTCTACAAACAATGTTTGAATCCCCTCTTCTTGGTATTCATGCCAGTAGTTTTTGTTTGTTTGTTTGTTTTGTTTTTAAATTAGAGTCTTTCTAACCAGGGTGATATTTTATTGTGGTTTTAATTTGAATTTTACTGGTGATGAATACTATTGAGCATTTTTTCCATATACTTGTTGGTAATTTATGTCCTCTTTTAAAAAATGTCTATTCTGATCATTTGCCAACTTTTACATTGAATTTTATTTTATTTTGTTTTTTTGCTGTTACACCTTTTTAGTTCTTTATATATTCTCTATATCCGGGATATTAATCTTTTTGGATAAATTGTTTGCAAATATTTTCTCTAGTTGTGCTGGTTGTTTTTTTTTTTTTTCGTTTGCTATGCAGAAACAAATTAGGTATAGGAAGAATATATTTCCCTCTACACAATAAACTCTATACATATGACAAAGCCCAGCCAACAGCACACTTAATGGGGAAAAGGCTGAAAGCATTTCTTCTAATATTTAGAATAAAACAAGCATAGCCACTTTTACCATTTTTGTTCAACAGAAGAATTTCAAGGGAGAAAAACTCATCAGACAAGAGAAAGAGATAAAGTGCATCCAAACGAAAAGACGGAATTCAAATTATCCATGGTTGCAAGTAACATTATTTAATATATACAAAATCCTAAAAACTCCATCAAAAAAGCTGCTAGACAAAATAACAAATTCAGTAAATTGCAGAATAAAGAATCAACATAAAATAACATACATAAAACAATGGCAGGTAAATGGATGGAGGTGGAGAATATCATGATAAGCAAAATAAGCCAACCCCAAAAAACCAAAGGCCGAATGATTTCTCTGATTAGCCAATGCTGATACATAATGGGGGGTGAAGGTAGGGAAGAATGAAGGAACTATGGATTATGCAGAGGGGAGTGAGAGGATGGAAGGGGTTGTGGGAATAGGAAAGACAGTGGAATAAGATGGACATTATTACCCTATATATATGTTGGATTACACTACCAGTGTTACTCTGCACCATGTTCAACCAGAGGAAGGAGAAGTAGTGCTCCATTTGTATACAATTGTCAAAATGCATTCTGCTGTCATGTATAACTAGCTAGAACAAATTTAAAAATTAAATAAAATAAAAAATAAACAAAAATATTAAACAATGGTACTATTCTACAACAAAAATAAACTTGCTGAAATGGACATCAAGAAAATAACCCATTCACAATAGCTATAAAAACACCTAGGAATAAATGTAATTAAGCAAGTGAATATTCTCTACAATGAAAATTATAAAATGCTGATGAAAGAAATCCAAGAGAAAGTACAAAAATATATATCTCATATTCATGGATTAGAAGAATCAATGTTGGTAAAAGGACAATACTATCCTTAGCACTTCAATGAAATCCCATCACAATAATAATCATGTTTTTCACAGCAATAGAAGAAGCAAGCCTAAAATTCACATGGCAACACAAAAGGCATAGAACAGAAGTATCTAAGGAGAAAAAAAAAGTTGGAGGCACCATTATATATGATTTTAAAACAAATTACAATGGTAGATAAAGTAACCAATAAGGTATGATAACTGTCATAAAAGCAAACATATAGGACAATGATACCAAATAAGGAAACTTAGAAATCAATCCATGTTTATACAAAAAGGCACCAAGAATATACATTAGAGAAAGGACAATCTCTTTAATAAATAGTACTGGCAAAACTGAATACACATAAGCAGAAGATTGAAACTAGATATCTACTTCTCACCAAAAATCAACTGAAAATGGATCAAAATCTAAATATAAGACATGAAACTACTAGATGAAAACATAAGGAAAACACATTAAGACTAGTGTAGAAAAATTATTTTTTTGGATAAGATTCCAAAGGCACAGGAAGCAAAACTGAAAATTGAACAATGACACTATATTGTAAAAGTGCTATTGAGAGCCTCCTCTCAACTCAGTGTTTGAAGACATAAGGAGTAGATGGCTGTCTGCAAACCAGAAAGAATTCCCTCACCAGTTATTAGGTTTGCTAGCACCTTGATCTTGGACTTTCCATTCTCCAAAATTATGAGAAAGTAAATGTTAGTTGTTTAACCCACTCAGTCCATGGTAATTTCTTAAGGTAGCCTTAATTGACTAAGATAATATCTAAAAGATTAGTGTCTTCACAATAAGTCTATAGTAAGTGATAGAGCATAAAGCTAAATCCTTTAACTTAAAGTTCACGATTTAACTTATCACTGTCTTCAGAAAAGCAGAAAATCAATGAAGTGATATATAACTTTCAAGAAAAGAAGATTTTCATATGGGTCATAAAGACAACATAAGATTTTGATATGAATTTAGGAGAAAAAAGATCTTTGATACAGACCAAAGGATTACAGTAATAAATAAGAATGTCTGCTATGGGAAAAGGGACCTTAATGATTCCACCTAGTGGGATCAAACAATATGCATTGGGCAAGAGGGAATACATAATGTAGACCTGGTGGAATATGTCCTGGAGGAACTCTTCCTAAACCCACTAAAGCTGTTCTTTTACAACTGGAATGCAATACTATACCTATCATAACCTGGAGAACCTTACTTGATCTGTCTCTGTTTACCTCTTCAAACTTCTCTCTCTATTCCTCCCTCATTGTACTGCCCTCACCACACAGACCTGATATTCATGATAAATTCATGATATCCTGATATTCATGATAAACTCATTCTTGCCTTAAAATTTTTTTCCTACTATTTACTGCCTGTCAGTTTAGCCTGCTTATCTCCAGAACTTCACAGACTGGCTCTTTCTCAAATGTCACCTTCCCAGAGAGGTAGAATAACTCACATCTAACCAAGTGTCTCTAAGCATTTTTTTAGCCTGTCCCGTTTCCTTCATTTACTTTTTCATTCATTGGAAATAATCATTTGGAACCTATTTTTATTCTTTCTTAAATTGTATCTAGTCTGTCTCTAATCAAAATATGAACTAATGAGATTAGGTTCTTTTCTGTTGTCATTCTCTTAGAATCTGGAGGAGTACCAAGATAACATAGGTGCTTTAAAATATTTGACTAGGGCTGGGGTTGTGGCTCAGCGTTAGAGCATTCGCCTAGCATGTGCATGCTCTGGGTTCGATCCTCAGCACCACAAAAAAATAAATAAAGATATTGTGTCCAACTACAACTAAAAATAAATATTAAAAAAAATATTTGACTAGCAAAATGCAGAATTTTTGTATTTGGGCTCTTTGCTCAGCCCTCATTTGCAAGGCTGGAAGGTAACACACAAAAAATGTATTCTTCATTTTCCCTTAACTTATCCACCATGGCCAGGTGAGAAGGCCTTCCTCTGCCTGCAAAATTTCATGCACCCACCTTTGATCTGAATGCTGGAAATACCTATAAAAGTATGTAGATAGTGTCTCAATTGCCAGTCGTTAGCCAACTACCAAATTTATTTTTTTTCTTTTTGCTTTGTTTTGTTTTTCAAACCTGTAGGCAAGATTTTGACCCATTTTCCACTGAACTTTTACTCATATTCTCTAATTATACATTTCTGATTAATTCCTGTGTCAAGCCTCTCTGATTCACCAGCTGAGTCCATTATTTCTCTTCATTCACTTTCCCATTCACCCTGCTTTTAAGTTCCAGGTCAAGCTTATGTTTCCTAAATACCTCATTTCTAAGTTCCTGTAGTGATTATTTGTGTAAACACTTCTTAATTTATTTTTAGACAAACTATTATTTTTTCAAATACATCTTATTTTTTTCTGACTCCAATAAAATACCAATGCATAGGTGTTCTTATAAGGATTAAATGAGCCTATCAGAAAAATCTAGCTCAAATACACAGCAAAACATACAACATAGAAGACTCTCAGCAGCTGCAGACATATATCATCTTTGGTGTTATTTGATGTTATGATCATTAGTATTAAAGAATTTCCTAATTTTCAGCCAAAATAAAATTAAATAGTAAGCTATTAAATATTTATGGCAGAAATTATAATTCCTCTTGTAAGAAATCTATGAATTTATCAATATCTTTGAATAGATCCAAGGACTAAAAAAATGATAGGCATGGGATCATGGATGTATCTTATAGAAGTACATCAGGAAGATACTAGGGAAGGAATCCAGTGTCCTTGTGGAGTAAAACTTGATAATTTAAAATCAACTTTCACTTCTAATGAAAGGTAACTATAAGAAATTTCATGGGATTACATATGTGCAAAACATATTGTTTAAATAAAAGAAGTTTTGCTTTAAACATTACAATAGATTCCATTTCTTTCTTGGAGACTTTGGAATGGTTTCTAAATCAAGATTTCAATCTAACAACCTTGATTCAGTGCCTATAATATTCTACCTACACTAGACATAAAAATTTGCTTGAATTGAATGCTATACATATGAAAAAGATGGGCATTGTGAATTTTCTCAGTAAATTTACTGATAACTTCATTTACAATTATTTCTAGGGCTGTTTCCCTGACTCTTTTATGCTCAGCATAAAAGAATAATCATTTTTCATAACATGACATGGTCTATTGAAGCTAATTATGATTATTGATTTGCCTTTCTGCTTTCTTTTTTAAAATGAAATTCTACTACATCTGCATTAACAGACATCACACAATATATTCTAGGACTTGTTTTATGTTAATGGAAATATGTAAGAAACCTGTAAGCTTTTTTAAAAAAAAATAAGCTGTGGTCAAAGGATTATAAAAGTGCATTAATTTCTTAAATGTCTGAATTCATGTGTCTGCCATCTCTTGTACCTACAATGTTCTTGAAACAAGACTATTCCCCAAATGCTCTAAAACCTATTCTAAAACTTAGTTATAAAAGAATGCATCATCTTTATGTACTCATATTTTTCATTTTAGAATGTGCCTTAAAATTCTTTTTGAGTGAAAGTTTTCTACATGCTCAGCATAAAAGAATAATCATTTTTCATAAGCATTTGTTCTCTCTCCTAATTTGGAAATCAGTACTTTTAAACAAATCCTCAGAAAATCTTGCATTTTTGCCAGTTGTATGACTCAGGGTAGCACTTGCTAGTTGCTATAACAAACAAACAAAAATCTTGGTTGCTTAATTCAACGAATGTTTGTCACTTACACAAAGTTTAATACAAATGTTCCTGGCTGAGCTATTCCTCTGGACAGTTCCATCCAAGAAAAGAATCCCAGGGTCCAGGTTCCCACTCTCATGCGATTGTGCTAATTTGGAGCCTTTCACTACCAGACACTGAGTGAGATCATGGAAGATTCTATCTTTCATTGCCAGGCAAAAATAAGTTCCTTCTATTCTATTAATCACAGCCAGTTACTTGGCTGCAACCTAACTGCAAGAGGGGTTGGGGAATTTAATCTTTTTCTGTAGTCAGGGAGAGAGATGGAAGATTGTTCAGTCTCTGGATGGTATCTTCCATACAAGGCATAAATCTAAAACACTTGAGGAAGTAAACACTGATAATTAAAAAAAAAATTCTCCATGATTGTCTGTTTTGTTAATGTTGATCTTATTGGCATCATGGTTTAAGGACTATATCTTAAATACAGTATTTTATTTATGCATCACTTTCTAAATAGAAGTGAATTTTATCAAATTTCTTAGAAGACATATTTTGTTCCATTAAATCTTTTCCTGTAAAACTGAATGACAGTCAATATTTAGAAACCAACCAAGATATGTTGTCAGAAACACTACAAAAAAACATCATGGAATAGTACACAGGAAATTCACAGTAAAAATACATTACAGTAACTGTATTTTGTTGGTTACATTATAAATTGAACATAACTGTCATATATGTAATTATGGAGACATTATTACCTACATACTGATTTTCTTTTTATGAATTATTTTGTAAGAGAGTGGGGTATTAATTTTTCCAAACAATATAAACAAACAAAAAAGAAAAATACTGCATTGCAAAAATATAATGTTTTAAAAGATTATTGGAATTATCAGTAGTTGTAACACTGAATTCATCGGATGTCAACTATGATAATTTACAACAATTAAGCAATCTTTTTCAATAGAGGATAAATATTAAAACTCATCAGGAATTAAAACATAATTATAAGTTTATAAAATAATACTCATAATGCATAGAATTGGTCTTTCTTAAAAAATATTGAAAATTAAAGTTATTACAGAAATTTGGCCTGAAATCTTATGTGAATTTATTATAAAATAAGTTTTAGGGGCTGGAAATGTATCTCAGTGTTACAATATTTGCCTAGCATGTTTGAGCTCTGGGTTTTATTTTTCATAAAATTTTATTTAATTTATTTATTATTATTTATTTTTATTTTATTTTTTTCATAAAATTTTGGTTAATTCAAATATGATAGCCCATAAATATTGTGTTGTCTGCTAAACTAGTAAAGCATTTTGTAATGGCTTGAAAATTTCTTAATGGCCAATATTTTTGTCCTTTCCTTTTTTCACAATTACAATTTTGGAGCATAAAAATCATTTTCTAAGAAAAAAGATATATTACCTATAATTTTATATGTCCTCTTATCTAAACTCCTTGCCAAAAATAAATAAAAAAGGCATCATATTTACAAGATTGAAGAATTCAAACTGGCATATGTTAAGGATTAAAGCTAAATTAATTATTATTCTAAAAATGCTTTATGTTCACATAAGCAAAAGATACATCAAGATCCCTGCATGCAATAATGCCTTAAAACCAAAATTCTCACTGGCAGCATTTCAAATTATATTATTCACACTCAGGGCCAACTATCTATTTCAATATCACCTATGTGGTTGGTGGCTTCACTTAAATCCATTGAGCTAATACCACTGTGATTCTGGGTCAATAGAAATATTACTAGCCATTAATCATCACCTGCAGAAAAGTCTAGTTTCCAATAATACTTGCTTTTTATCTTGAGAGGAAAGAAAAATTGAACCAACACTCAAAACCCCACTGATTTTAAAAACACATAACTTTGCCTTTATTACTAGAATAATTCATCTCAATACTTGATAAAGGAATAATGTTTAAGTTATAATATATCTTTATAGTAAATTATCCAATATAAGATAAATATATAATTATATTAAAAATATTAAAGTAGAAAAATGTAATAGAGGAAAATAATCACATTTACTTAAATAAGGGAAGCTACCACAATTAGAGAGTTCACATTGTTTTTCCTGAGAGCCTAAGAAAATATCATGATTTATACCACCTATGAAAAGTAAGTATACCATTTCATAAATGGAGGTAAATTAACCATATGCAAACTAATTTAACTTATACCATTAAGAACTTTGTTTCATTAAAGTTTGGACATTTTAATAATCTTTGATATGTAAATAAAAGAGTCCACTTACTTTTGGACAAATAAATTATTATGCTAATAAAGACCTATTATTGGATTGATTATTAAGGTCATCTATGTTTGTAAAATCAGGTTTTTTCCTTACCTATCATAATATTCTAAGAACTGTATCTTGGATGCACTATAGATGGTGACCCTAAGTCAGAAAACCAACCTAGACTTTCTGGAGATGTTTGAAAATAAGTGGATCTATGAATAAATATTATAATGTACTGATTGTTCATTCAGTGAGGAACCATAAATAATAGTTGAAAACATCTAAAATTGGAGAGAAGGCAGCAAGCTACATCTTTAAGAAGTTCACTGTGGTGGCAAAGTCCTGGTGGATCCCAGCTCCTTGGATAGAGGCCACTGAGTGGGGCACAATGTCACATGCCTGTAATCCCAGTAGCTCAGGAGGGTTTGACAGGAGGATCATGAGTTCCAAGTCAGCCTCAGCAAAGGCAAGGCAACTCAGTGAGACTCTGTTTCTAAATAAAATACAAAATAGGGCTGGGAATGTGGCTCAGTGGTTGAGTGCTTCCAAGTTCAATCCCCAGTATACTCCACCCAATGCCACACCCACACCCACCAAAAAAATAAAGGCTAGCCTGGGAAACTTAGAAAGATTCTGTTTCAAAAAGAAGGAGAGAGAGAGAGAGAGAGAGAGAGAGAGAGAGAGAGAGAGAGAGAGAGAGANAAGGAAGGAAGGAAGGAAGGAAGGAGGGAGGGAAGGAAGGAAGGAAGGAAGGAAGGAAGGAAGGAAGGAAGGAAGGAAGGAGAAAATAAAAATGATGAAGGTGTGGCTCAATGATAAGAGTATCCCTGGGGGTTCAACCCCCATTACTCTGCAAAAGAAAGAAAGAAAAGACAATATAAATACATATTTTTGTATTTTCAATCACAGAAAATAAAGTATACCACTCAAACAACAGGTGGGGAAGGTTAACCTAAGAAAGTAATTCTTTCTACTTCTAGTTTGGACATTGCTCACTGTGTCATGGATTTCTCAGTTGGAGGAAAAGTATGTTTTCTATTAAATATTTGAGAACACTGAAGGCCATTATTAGATATTATTTATACAAATACAGAAAATATGATGAAATAAAACACCTACATAGAGATGTTGGATTGAAGAGATTATAAAAAAATAACATATGGACCCTCAAGGCAGATTGTGTTTGGATTCCCTGATCTATTCCTTAATTACTGTATTATTAAGCAACTCACTAAGAAAGTAAAAAATAAAAAAAAGGAGGAAGTATTCATCTAACTTTTGACACTGGACTGCAATCATAAATCACACAGCACAAATCCCAGTGCTATAAAAGATTCTCTCTAGTACCCTCTTATTGAGATAATTTCCCTCACTGTAATGAGTAATAACCCAGCTCAGTCAACTACAGGTGTGTCCTTTAAGATTGTTGGATGAAGGGTGTTGATAACACTTAACCTTTTTGTACTTGTTTCCTCATGTGTAAAAGAGATATTAAATGCACATATCTCATGAGTTTGTTGTGAACATTTATTCAGATGAAATATGTAAAGCATGTAGAATAATGCCTGACCTAGTGAATGTTCCAAGATAAAAAGGTGAGAGAGTTGGCTTAGAAATTAAGTCAGCATGTTTCACAAGAAAGTATCAATTTTTCAAAATGAATGTCAACAAACAAGTCCTGAACTCACATTGAGGTTACAAAAAAAGGCGAGAATGGAGGTTCTTAGAGAATTTGTAAAGAGGACTTCTCTAAAGAATTCTGCTCTAAGTTTTACATCTATCTCTAAAGGGGGTACAAAGAAAAATATCTCTTAATCCCCTCAACTGAAGAAGACCTTTAAGGACACCATACAGAGAGCTTTATATACATTACAAAGCAGAAGAATTTTGCAGATAAAATTAAGGAAACCAACCAACTGACCTTAGAATAAGGAGATATCCAGGGGGGTCCAAATCTAAACACATGAGTTCTTTAAAAAGCAAAGGCTTTTCTTTAACAGAGAGAGAAAAGTAGGAAAATTTTAAAATGCAAGAAAAATTCAGTAGAGGCAAGTCTTTATTGCTGAGACTGAGAGGATGATATGGGTGAGGCATCCTATAGTGGTAGAAAATGACCATGAGCTGACAACCAGCAAGAAAAGAGAGACCTCGGATCTATAGCTGCTAAGGAGCTAAATTTTTTGAAATTTTTATGAGCTTGTAAGTGGACTATTCTTCAGAGACTCTGTGTTAGAGTTTTATCTGACTAACAATTTTTATTTCATTTAAGTGAAACCAGAGAATAGAAATGAGTCAAGCTGTCCAGACATCTGATCTTCAAAACTGTGATAGTAAATGAGTGTTGTTTTAAGCTGATAAATTTATGGTGATTTGTTATTCAGCAAGAGAAAACTAATACAAGCATATTGCAAGCCTATCAACCTTAAATCAAGTTTAGACACTTACATCTTATCAGGCTAGATTTATTAAAATCTTAATTAAGAATATTTTGCAACTAAAAATGGCTTACAGGATATTTTATAACTTAAAAGTGATCATGAAATCATTACACTGAAATTTCAAAGGACAAGGAAAGAACTTCTATAACAACAAAAACCAAAGAAAAAAACACAATAAATCCTTTGTGAATTCTTTCTTTAAATTTTACTTGTTCAGTAAATGAGTTATTGGATATCCAGCAATATTGTCTGTCACATAAAACAAAAACCCCAGAGAGATGTTAATTTTAAATTTTTCTATACTAGTAAACAAATTATATTTAAACTTTAAGTATGTAAAAATTTTGTGATATTATTTTTATCAATAACAAATAAACCCACTGACAACTAGATATTATTGTGGGATGTAGCATGATAATGCAATTATAGAACATTTGAGTCACTGTACATAAAATTCATCAGAGATTACATTTCATAGTAGAACCATAATTTACTTTCTTTTCTTTTCTTTTGGCAGTAATGGGATTGAAACCAAGCGAGCTCTGCCATTGAGCTACAACACCAGCCATTTTTAATTTTGAGACAGGGTCTCACTAAGTTGCACAGGCTGGCCTTGAACATGAGATCTTCCTGCCTCACTCTCCCAAGTAGTTGGGTAGAACAAGTATATTCAATTGTAGTATAGGTTTAACACCAGCACATAGGAAAGTGGAAACACATTATTTGATATCTTATTGTTGCTTTTCTTATAAGAGCTAATATCAACTCTGTCATTTAAAAAAAATATCCTAAAATTAACTCAGTCATCCCAAACTCTACAAATTGAAATGGTTTAATATTTTTGTTTGGGAAACTACTCATTTAAAAGACAAATTTAAGTGTATGTGTATAGATAGATGGATAGACATGATATAACATATAACATATTAAGGTAAACATTATTTTCTGATTCATGTTGTCTTTAATTTCTTTTTTTTTTTCTTGCGGTGCTGGGGATAGAACCCAGGGCCTTGTGCATGCAAGGCAAGCACTCTACCAACTGAGCTATATCCCCAGTTCATATGTGCACATACTTATAAAAATTTATGATGTATAATAATTTATAAGATAAATTTAATTTTACCAACTAAGGATTACGTTTAAATGTCAGTATGGTGTTCAAAATGATTAGCTGGTTTCCTTATTACATAAACAGTTCTTAGATATATTTATTTATAAAATACATACTGAGTAATACTTTTATGTTATGCATTTTTTTCATGTAGACAAAGCTTTTTGCTAAATAAAGTAAAAATTTTACTAAAATTTATTTGCATTTTCTCTTTCAACATGATTAACAATTAGTTTAAAAGAATCATCAGAGAACATCTTATTTTTATCCTGTTTTTTAAAAAGAGTGCTATGTTTTATTTTTAACTTGAATGCATTTTTACATCAAAATTTCTATTACAAAGCAGAAACAAAGAACAAAAGGGAAACATATTTCTTGGGACAACTGTTCAAGAGTTAAAACTCTTTTGATTAGCATTGTTAATAAGGAGAAACTTGCTTATAACTTGTCTCAGCATTCAGGAAAAATATTGATGTATTTTTAAAAAGAATATATTCAGTGCTCCTAAAGAGACTATCAGGCCTATTTATAGGGGGTTAAAAAATCTCATATCCTATGCTTTTGATCAAGTGAATCATTATGAGAAATAAATGTGTTTGGAAATTCTTCCTGTTGAAAAACAAACAAAAACTTTCAGATAGTTTGTACCAAAGTCAGCTTGGAATTGAATTTTCCTTGGAGAAAGATAAGCTAAATCTATTAGCTATCCCTTACTTTTAAATCATACATGGTTGAATGAGATATAATAAATAATAGTGGTAAATTCATTTTTATATACAAAGTAATTCTTTTTCATTACAAAAGTTATATGCTTGTTTTAAAGTAGAAAGAGAATTAAAGAAATCAGTAAAATTAAAATAGTTATGTTTGCATTACCTTTAAATTACTTAAGGTATAAATTCATCTGGACAAAAATATATTATCTTCATTAAAAATCACAATCAGATAAACTGTTCTCTTTCCTCACATCAATGTAGTGTAATAGCTAATAATAACCCTTGATAGCAAGATGACAGGTTTGTATCATTTTCATTTATCTACAACCTGATATTTTTAAGGCTTATTTCACATTTTGGGGGTCCTATCCCATGTCACTTTGTAGAGATATGCCCATATTTTAGATGATAAAAAGAACAATGTAAAAGGAGATAGAATAAATAAATGTGAAAACACAAACTAAAGATTGTTTTTATTTTTAAATTTCTTTTTAGTTATAGATGAACACTAGATCTTATTTTACTTGTCTATTTTTATGTGGTGCCAGGGATTGAACCCAGTGCCTCGTGCATGCTAGGCAAGTGCTTTACCACTGAGCCACAACCCCAACCCTAAAGATCATCTTTCTTTTTGAAAAATTAACCACCATTTTATTAGAATCATTTCTCTTTTAAAATTTAACTCCCTTTGAAAAGATACAAAATACTTAGAATGAAGAAAAAAAAATATGTTTTGTAATATACCCAGTGTGTTATTTCCTTGTAAGCTGTGGCAAAGTAAAGAAAAGCCCTCAAGCTCAGTTCTCTTTAGGGAAGTTAATTAGGCCCACATGACCATGTCAGTGTCTTTTATAACATCATTCTCAAATGAATGGTTGATCAAATAACATTTAAAGTATGAATAGCACACATACAACACAGTTAAATTTAAGCTTATGCCATCTATTTGAATTTTAGGCTGTCATATGACAAAACAGATTCTAATATTTGCTTGAAAGAAACACTTTCATGTATTTGATTATTATTTTGATGTATCATTTTGGATTAAGGAATGCTCATATGAATTATAAAAGCCTATTTCCAGGTATATCTGTAAGGATATTTCTAAGAAAGATTAAGATTTGAATTAGTAGAGTGTGTACGGAAAATCCATTGTCACCACTGTGAGCAAGCAACATCCAATACATTGAGGGCATCAATCAAACAAAAAGGCAGAGGGAGGATCAATTATCTCTCATCTTCAGCTGACACAGACAGTTTCTTCTTCTCTTGGATGTATTGGTTCAAAGGCCTTCAGATTCCAGGATTTACACAAGTTTCCTCCACCCCCCACACACACACAAGTGTTAGAAATTGTGGCTTCAGACTGGGAGTTACACCATCAGCTCCCTCAGTTCTCAGGTTTTCAAACTTGCCCCAAATTACAACACTGGATTTGTAGGTCTCCAGCATACAAACAGCATATCTGACATCATGACATGACATCTGACATCATGATCTCACATTATCACATGAGCCAATTCCCACAATAAATCTCCTCTTATATATTTATACATAGCAAATTGGTTCTGTTTCTCTGGAGAATCCTAAAGAATACAATGTGTGATATATTGATTTACATAAAAGTGTCCACAGTGTATTTGCTTTGGACCAGTTAACCAATTAGCATAGGAAAAGAAAAACATGGCCTATATCAAGTGAGAATATTATAATTTTAGTCTGTGGTTAGTAATTATTTTTAAGTGATATTTACCTTGGGAGAGGTTGTATTTGAATATCACAGAGGAAAAAAAATTAACAAATGTCATTCCAAATTTATGACATTTTACAACATTTAAAAGTAGATACATGAATTTGAATTATTCTTTTCATTACAAATCATAGTTAACAAGTGTGGGTTGTACATTCTCTAGGAGACAGAAAAATACTTGAAATTCAGGATAAGAGGATTCTGTCAAATTACACATGAATAACATGAAAATCTTTCAAATTTATATAAGCAAACTTCTCACCCATGTTAATTTCTACAAATTTCTCTTATTCTTTATCCAATGTTTGACATTCTTTAGCTTTATTGTATAAAAAGCTACACTTTAATATTCCATCCTGTTGTCACTTAACTATTATTCAATTCTCCTCATTCACAATTGCATAGCTTGTTTTAGCACTTATAATATTTGAGGACCAAATACCAGTAGAAACATGATTATACTTTTCTTATTCCTAGAGCTCTAAATTTTCAGAAAAAGGCTTAACTTCTGTAAGCGATAGCTTTTTATATATTCTTGATCTAGATGGAACAGTAAGAATATTACATACTTGATCTAAATAAAAACATAAAAGCAATGACCTTAGATGTGAAAGCTAAAAGATGTTCAAAAAAAGGAGGAAATATTGGTTTTTTGGGTAACTGGAAATTAGCAGAGATTTTTATTAATTTCAAATCAAAGTCTTTTAAAGTATTACTAATATATCTTAAAGTAGCATAACTGAATCCCAATATGATAACAAAGGGGCTCTCTATCAATATAAATGTTGTCTCTTTAATAAACATATATACACACGCTTGAGTGTCCTAAGTTGTCTATAAAATACAAAATTTCAGGCAATAAAATGGCATAACATTAAAAGACATTTATGTGTTACCCAATATGTCTTTATCCTCAATGATTGCCACCTCGACCTCTGTTCCAGCAATGACTGTGCAAGGGAAAGGAACTTGAAGAAGAACACTGATCTCACCAAATGACTCATTTTTCTTAAGTGTACCCATATAAACAAGTTTTCGAATTTTTTTCTGTAAAAGATAATTGATATCTATTGAAACTATTTGCATACAATGAATAACTATTATAATTATCAGAAACTCACTTATTCGTAAATCATTTTACTATGTAAGTATATTAGCAATTTCATAAAATCAGAGGATATATTAATTCCTACATGTGTTTATGTTAGAGCAACAGTAAATTCATAGACAACTTCAGCATATCTAAGAAACTGACAGCAGTGTTATTTAATGATCTGCCAATTAAAACTTTTAACCCATGAAGTTGTCTAGGAAATATTGAACTAATTCAATCTTTCAAGCTCCTAGGATACCATTTTAAAATCAGAGCTTGCTTAGGATGTTTTCTGAATTATAATTGTTACCTCAGCCCCGAATGTAAAGAACAGCTAGCTACCAGACTAACACGGTAATAACAAAATAAGTGGAAAGTATCACAGGCAGAACTGATGATGTAAAATGCTTCTCCCCTGCCTTCCTTGTTTAAATTTGAAAAAATAAAAATATATAAATCAATAAAGTAAGCAGCAATTTAGGTTCCAATTAGAAACTTTGGGGAGAAAGACCTACCACAATTTCAGTATAGATGGTTCTGGAGAAAAAATGGAGAATTTAAATTATCTTTTCTCAGAGATCTACTCAGTATTGAAACAAGGATGATTTGGTGAGCAGTAAGATATTATAAAAACAGAATGCAGCCTTCAGGGTATGAAGGTGATAGGAACTTGGAAAAAGTAGAAGTCTTTACCAAATATCCTGGAGTCAGAGCCAACATAGCTGGAATCTCTGCCATATCTATAAATGGCAGATCTTTACACTGCATCTGACTGGTACAGTAGATTTCAAGTCAGTTTCGTTATTTAATTGAATTCTATTGAAGATCATCTGACCAATAGAGTTTAGTTCTTTTTTATCACTATCTATTAGTTGTTTGCCTGACTCATAAGAATAGAATCTTTATAATGTACTCTTTGGGGTCTGACATTTTTTACCTAGCCTAATAAGTTTGAAATTCCTGCATATTCTTTTTGTCTCATGTGTTCCTTTGATTACTGTGTGGCATTCTATTACATAAATATACCACAATAATTTAATCCATTCAACTGCCACTGGACACTTGGATTACTTCCAGCTTTTGGCTTATGAGAACTGATGCAAGTCTTTATGTTGATACATATTTTTATTTCTGGAATTGCTGGATCATATGACAAAGCATATTATAGCCAATTTGATATGTTTATAGTAGTACCTTGATATGATTTGAAATTGTATTTATCTGATAAAGAGGTCAACCATCTTGTAATGTATTTATTGATTAGTCTTATAACTCAATAAGTATTGTCTTACACCTTATCTAACATCCTTACATCTTACAAATTCAATATAAAAAAACTCACAAAAAAGGTCAAAAAATTAAACTGATATTTCACAAAGAATACAAACTAATGCTCAATAAGTATGAAAAAATATATTAGAAATACTTCACTCATTTAAGTAGATTAATTATCAAAGAAAATCCACATGCTTAAAACTTACCACTTTCTTTGTTTGTAGTTTCATAATTCCTATAATACTTCTATAAATGTTACAATATCCGGAATGAATATAAGCCACAAAAGAAATGATATTTCCACTTTTTACAATCACTAAAAACAAAAGACATAGATTATTTCACACTTTGTTCTCTATTATAAATTATTTTAAATAGTATGACAATAAATGTTAGCATACATTAAAAACTATTCATATTAAATTTTTTAGAGGATGCTAGTTTGTAGGCAACATTACTTGGTATAAAATTTTGAAAATTGTGGCTGGTATTTATATGTATAACATAATATAGAATAAAAATGGACAATACTTGGCAAAGGCAGTAGGGTGCTAGTAACTACCTATGGGGAAAAGAAAAGGGATCATAAGAGAAATTCCAAGCACTTGCTAATTGTTTTGGTGCAAATGTTTATACCATGGCTGGTTTTAAACTGCTAGTGATTTAACAACTGACTCCCAGAATATTTACCAATTATCAATCCAGATCCTGTACCTTGAACTCAAGTCAGAGCTAGAACACTGAATACAGCAGGGTAGTGATTACAAAGAAGCAAGAGTTTTGAGTCCATGCTAGCCTGATTTTTAAGCCTATTCTGCCACTTTCTGGGTGATTGTTGACAAATTACATAGTCCCTCTGGAGGACTTTTTCATCCTTAAAATGACAACATTGGTGATCCCTTTTCTATACCTTATATGTGGTAATTAACTGCATATAAAGCATCTTGTATAATGCTCAGTACATATCATTGCATGATGAATCATTAATATCATTACTATTTCAAATTCATGGTGCCATCTATGATCAAAATATCCTTGAATGTGAACTATATCATAACATTATAACTGTCAGTTTATTAAAGAGCAATAATAAAATAAAAATTACCTGATCTACATAACACCTTAAATTGTCAGTATAATTTAAATATGTAGATTAATTGAAAATACTCAAATTAAATAATCAAATTAAAATTACTATTTCAAATTAATTTTATAATTTTTCATTCTGAAATGTATCAATTTTTTCTTAAAAACTGCAAACCCATCAGTGATAACCTAAATATAAGACACATACATATCTTTTCTATGATTTTATGAAACACAGAATAAAAATAAACTTTTCTGTTACCAAAAACATTGTTTTTTGTTTCTCATGTATCAGAGTACACATCAACATACTAAAAATAATGTCAGATTATTCTGACATTATCAAAATTACACAGAAGATAGAGAAGAGCAAGTATCTTTAAAAATTATTGTTAAGCCAGGCGCAGTGATACAAGCCTGTAATTGCAGCAACTCGGGAAGCAGACTGCAATTTCCAGGCCAGCCTCAACAACTTAGTGAGACCTTGTCTCAAAATTTAAAAATCACAAGTGCTAGGGTTTTAATCACCAGTAATAAGCAAAATATAATAATTAAAAAGAACATGATAATAATTGGTAAATATCATTTATTACCAGCAAAAATAAACACCAACACACAACAGAACAATACTTAAAGATAAATGAAAAGACATTTCAGTGATTTGGCTGACATGATTTTAAGAACATGTTATCCCCTTTTGTCATATAATTTTCAAAGCTGAAAGATCATAATAGAAAAATTACAAGGCTATTCTAGTTTTCTCAACCATATATTTTGTTTAAACAAAAATTTATGATGATGCTTTTATTGTTTAATCATGCTGCTTACAGGTAATGATATAAAATTATCTTAAGAAATCAAAGTGTAACATGTGCAATATGTAGATTGCAAAGTCAAGAGGAAATGTTCTTAAAGTTCTTTCTCTTAAAAGTAAAACTCCTGTACCAAATTATCATATTGCAAACAGTTACCATTTCACTCCTTTAAGCTAATCAGTGAGAATATAAAGGAAAGTATAGAATCCAACAGTTGTTATAGTTAAAACAAAGATGCACTATAACAAATAGTAAATAAACTCATAATTCTTAACATCTATACCTCCACAACTGTAAATCTTTTCTTAGAAGTCACACCAAACACAGATCATAGAGAAGTATCTATAACACCAAAGAAGATAGAGGGCGTAGAATTTTTTCCCATAGAAATCAGGCTAACAATGGAAAAACCAAATCATTCCACAGAGGGGCATTAGCTACATGAACAGTTGTTTATATTTTTATGATAATCATTATGAATGTTCATCTCAAGAAGATAATACAGAAAACCACTTATCATCTAGGTAAACAACCTGAGTTTAATAAAGCATCATAAAAATGCATATCTTCATACTTATAAAAGGAAGAAAATAAAAATAATATTACTTTCTTGACTGAAAAAAAAAACCTATTATATGCTAAGAAGGTGCTTTTATGAGCAATCTTCTATGCCTATGGAGGAGAAAAACTGCTGCTCCTAAATAAATGCTAATGGTCTCTTAAATGATTTTGTTATTTCAGATAAGGTGCCTTAGAGAAACTTACAAAAATAAAACAAAAAAACACTCTGTGTCATTCTTTTTAGGTATCCTAATATTTCAGTATCTTTCTGATGCTATGAGAAAATACCTGAGAAAATCAACTTTAAAAAGGGTAGATTTATTTTAGCTTATGGTTTCAGTCTATTTAGCTATTTCCATTGCTTTAGGCCTATGGTCAGGTTGAATATCATGGCAAGTAACATGGTAGATACAGCTGCTTATCTCATGGTAGCTGGCAAGCCAAAGAAACCACTTTTTTATCAAAGGCCCTTCCCCACAAACCTACTAAGTGATAAAACCATAAATGGACTAACACATAATTGAGGCCAGAGTCTTCATAATTCATAATTCAGTCACCTTCTGAAGGCCTCACCTCTGAAAACTGCTGCCCTGGGGACCATGCCTTCACATGAGCCTTTGGGGGACACATAAGGTCAAAACCATAACAGAGTAAACTCTGCTCATTATAATACTAACTTCTTTACCCAGAAAGCATTTCTATTCATCATTTTTAATGTGTTAAGTATGACCTTGAACTGAAATGCTCAAGAATATGCCCACCTCTATATGTGATGGCAAGTATTTCCTACATTAATATGTATGAATCATCCAATAAAATCCCATTGCTTGTTTTGTCCAACAAGACACTGCTTTGAAATTACCTTCAGTGTACTTCTTGCAACAAATAATTAGCCTTTTTTCACTCTTTTATCTCCTGGTTGAGCTTATCAACTTTGCACTCAACAAGGGACAAACACATTACATTTGGTTGCAAAAATCATACCATTGTCTATAAACCACCTGCTCCCTCATTGTGATTCTGCATTTTACTCATTCAGCTTCTGATCATGGTTCCCATTCCTTATAAGTATACCAGTGATGTCAAGTTAATGGCACCTGCTTACCTTCCTCCTGGGTTATGTAGAAATGACAACACAAAAAGATCTACAGGTTCACACAACAATTTTAAATGAAAAGATTTAATCATGTAGTCTTAAAGAAGAAATTATATTAACTATTATTTCAAGGTCATGTTCACTTATGTTCATAAAATACATTTAATTTTTTCCACAGACTTTAAAGATCCTCATTAAAACTCAGACTCGTACACTAAAATTTGAAAATATTAGACCATTATGAAGAGAACAAATGAAAAGGAGAGGAAAGCTGATGGGTCATTGTTCTTCTTCTTTTGGTTGTTTATCATGTACCAGGAAACACAAGTCTTAATAAAACTTTTCTATTACAATTTTCGAGTCAGGTAAAAGAAGTCATGATAAGAAGGATAATTCCCTTGTGGCTATTAGCATCAGCATTGGGACAGTTAAGGTCTCAGTTTAAATGGAACAAAGTGATTAGAAAGATTGTTAAAGAACATCCTCTTAATGAAGATGAACTCCAACCCATTAGCCTAACATAACAAACATAGTTTTGGAACAGAAGTATATCTGAGGATCAAGAATATCAGCTTCTAGCAAGATGGTCATTAGCTAAATGAATACCAATTCTCATAAATCTGGAGTATTAGAGAAAGAGTAGTATAGAAAAACTGTACAATTAATGCTATTTTTTAAACTGTATTTTTCCCTATGTGGATATTTTTCTGAAAATATTTTCCTTATAAATCTATTTAGTTTGCATTTAAACTATTGTTAAGACAGTTTGGTGAGAAAGGGCATTATTATTATTATTATTATTATTATTATTATTATTATTATTATTATTTCGTTGTAGATGAACACAATACCTTTATTTTTTTTTTGTTTTTATTTTTATGTGGTGCCAGGAATCGAACCCAGTGCCTCACACATGCTAGGCAAGTGCTCTTGAGCCACACTGAGCCACAACCCTGGTCCCAAGGGCTTTTTAAAAATCTTTATAAAAGCTGTCTATACCATTATCAATACTAAATAAATACTAACAAACATTATGTGCTACTTCTTCATTATTAAAAATGTTTATGTATACACAGATAAATATATATATGTGTGTGTGTTTGTGTGTGTATATATATATCACTTATAGCTAAGAAGAGAAAAATTCTGAAATAGAAATGCATATGAAAAGAATCAAACATCGATTATATAATTTTGGATTATACAATGTCATCTGAATCCTATTAAAATAGGTTGTTCTTGTAAAGAATGCATAGTGTAAGTAAAATATCCTCAAGTATGTTAATTGCTTATCACTTTGCATAAAATATAAAAAAATAAATATTTTTAACCTCACAAATCTGTGATTTATAAAACAGGTATATTTAAATCTAATAATTATCGATTGAGGAAATCTGGAGAAGTATAAATGAATGAAATTAAAAGTTTGAATATGCCTGTGATAGTATTCCAATTAAAGAATCTGCTAAAACAACACATTTATAGGATTATTTTATAGAAATTATCAAAATATTTATAATATGCAGATAGACTTAAGTAATGGGAATTAAGTAATGGTTAAGAGAATGACTCTATAAAATGGACCTATTGTTCTGACCCACATGCTTTCTTTTCTAAAACAATAAGTTACCTGTAGCCATACCTGGCTTAAATTGATAGGATATGTTATATTCCTCAACAAACTACTTGTAATAGGCAGAAGAAATTCAGGCCCCAAATACCAATAATAACATAAGTTACACTGATGAGGGGATGGAATTGTGACCCTTACGAAAACAGATCCCAGAACTCAGGGATATAAGAATAATTTCCCGTAATCATAAAGCCTCTAAGAACAGGTTCCAATTAGAACCAGTCAGCATGGGCCAAAGTGACATAGAGTTGTCATGGCAGAGGGGACTTAAAAGTCTGATGTCATTCTGCTGTAAGTCAAAATTCAAGAGGTGGATCTGGGCAGGGATCTCTGAAAAGTTCCCTGGGACCCTCAATAAAACTGGAGGGCAGGAAAGTCATGCTGTTCCTTCCTCTCTGAGAGGACCCCCTTCTCCCTTAAACTGATCACTTGTCCTTTCTCCTATCTCTTCTAATAAACATATCTGTTACTCTGAGCAAATATCTGAAATCTTTCTAGCCTGATCACAAGAATCAGGATGAAAGGGAACTTCATGCTCTCTCAGTTTTACTGAGTCCCCAACCCTGGAACAATATGACTACTCACTGCAAAACAGAGATAAAAAAGAAGGGTTAGATTTGATTCTAGGCTCCCATGTTATTAATTGTTGCTCCTACATATTCTCTAACCTTACTTTCTTAGTATCCAAAATAGGACAAATGCTGAGGCTATGAAGCCATTCACAGGTCAAGTCAATAGAAATTGTACAGATTCAATGTCCAGCCTAACGACCAACAATCATAGACTTACTCATTCTCAACTCTTTGCTCAAATCTCATCCGCTCAGTTAGATCTATAATGAGAAGTCCACTGTACGCTATAGTTCAACTCCCTTCTCCCAACTCCTTTACTGGATTTTGCTCGGTGTTTGTGTGTGTGGGGGGGGCAGGGTTTCTTTGTAACTATTTAACTACTTTCTAATTCATTGATTGTGCTTATTGTATACTGCATCCTATCACCATTAGAATGGGAGCTCCACCAAGACAAGGATCTTTCCTTTTATCTACTCTTCACTTGTGGCTCTACATATAGTCACCCAACAAATATTTGTTGAATGAATGTAAGATCTCACTATAAAAACATGAGGTTATCTACACATAAAAGAAAGCTCAAAATATGGTGGCTTATACTTTTCTGAAACCCCTCCCCCAAGCAGTCCAACTAAACTGCTAAATTCCAGATAAAAATTTTAAGCTATAGAAGATGGTAGAAAAGCAACAAAATTTCTCCAATAACAGGAATAAAAAGTAAATGTACAGTCACTAAGGTAAGACAGTACTGGAGCTGGTGGCACAGTATGTGTGAAAGGTCAGATCTGGCAGTAATCATCCTATTCAACCCGCAAAGGGCAATACTTTCAATGGGAATTGAGAAAAGAGCACCTCACAAGAAGAGTCTCTGTAGACATTTTCCTTTCCTAGCCCTTGTACTGAACAGAATGGAGAAATAGAAAGGAAAAAATCTTTTTGAAAATTCCTAACCATAAACTCATAGTATTGGGGCTAAAATCCACACCACGTGTGCAGCAATAAATTCCTTTAATTAAACATTTATTTTCAGACTATGCTGGGTTTTAGTTACTCTAAATGCCTTGGAAAAGAAAAACAAATTCTTTTTGAATGAACTAACCTAACCTACATACCAAGGTCCAAAGAATTCCAACAGATTGTTAGAGCATATGATTTCTCAATAAAATATATATTAGCAAATATAGAAGTAAACCAGTACCATTACTGTCACCTCACTATTATACGTATATAAATGTAGACACACTATAATGTTTATCTGTGTATGTGTGATGTGATGTATGTGTGTGTCTGTGTGTGTGGATGTGCGTGCACACGCGTGTGTGTATGCTTTGTCTGACATTAAAATTAGAGGATAGGAAATAAAATTGTATTCATGAAAGAGACCCAAAAGTAGTCAATTGAATTATGAAAAAATAACCAGAAATATTTCAAAGAGTGCAATCAATCTCAAAAACAGATCACCTGAATTAAATATGAAACTGAAAACTAATGCTAGATACCGACTTATTAACAAAAATAACTTAAAGATTAGCACTAGTATGGCAATTTGTAAATCAATGGATGTGTAACTGATGTGATTCTGCAATCTGTGTATGGGGTGAAGGTGGGAGTTCATAACCCACTTGAATCAAAGTGTCGAATATGATATGTCAAGAAATTTGTAATGTTTTGAACAACCCACAATAAAAAATTTAAAAAAAAAAAGAATAAAAAAAAAAAAAGATTAGTATTTTTAAATATCATAGCCAGGGTCACACACTGTAAACAGACCAATAAATTCCAATTCCAAAAGAGTATATATTTCAATATTACTTTATTTGAAGCCAAATTTAAAAAATGAACAGTCACCTCTTGACGCTATGCACCAGCATAAAGTACTTTGAATCAAAGTCCAAAAGTCTTAACCAAGTTCTTTATCCTTGGTAGTCAACCAATTTAACATTTGTGCCTGTACTCCACACACCCCTACCCCTTCCCCTTCTAGCAGAAATCTCCTTTTCTTACAGTTGAGGTCATGCTCAGACTATATTCTGTTCTATCCTAAAAAAGTCAACTTCTTCCCACCCCCAAAAAATCTCTTCCATATTCCAAAAAGACACAAACTAATATTGTTCCAGTATTGATCATAATCTCCTCTCCCTAAAACTTTGTATTAAACTTTAGTCATACATGATTAAGTTCATATTAGTCTCCAGCTATGAATTTTCTATTCTTTGCCTATTGAGATAAAAGAGATCAACCAAGACAGAGACAGTGGACAGGTATTCAAAACCAGAGGTTCCTATGTTCCTTTTTCACATATTGCCCTATCTTTTTATTTTATAAATTTATGATACTTTTAGAGGACTGGTGTTCAAAGATCTGTTATATTGTTTTCTGGCTAATACTGTAGTTCTTGTTACTTTGGCTTTTGAGAGTCTACACTTTTTTAGAATTATATATTTGATTTTCTCTTTTTCATTTCAACTTTGAACATTGCTTTGTAATCTGGATTTAATTTCCCCTGTGCTTGATGACTACTTTAGTAAATATATGAAATGCATGTAGCCATGTATGCCACAAAGTAAATGCTGCCTATGAAATTGCTGTTACTAACTCCAAATTTTGATCCTCAGGCTTTCTCAACTGTAACTGGGATCTTAGAGGGAAAAAAATATCACCGAAGGAAAGAAAGCACCATAAGCAAGACTAAGTATAAACTCCAGATATCACAAACACTACAATTGACAGATACGGAATGTATAAGGCTTGATATGAAAAAATGAATGATGCAAAGGTGCTTTCTGGAATAATTTGTGTAAGATGCTAACTTTCTTATAAGTTTGAGAGTATCCATTAATTTGATCAGATGATCCCATTGTTTTATTTCTTTTTAAAATGATCTTAGGTCTTTTCAACCTTTGTAAATCATCTTCCTTTTAATATCTTATATTTTCTAAAACATATACTTTCCATGTAGTTTTTCAATTCGTTAGAATAGTCTAGTTTATAAAACTTTATTCTTAAATCTTAATTGTGACTTTATTGTATTTCATTTGCTTACAATAGCTTTTACTCCAAATAAAATGCTTTTATAAAACTGCATTTTATTTCACAAATAACTGTTTTTTCTGTGTGGCTTGTATATGATTGTTTCCTGATTCATTCATCACTTGCCCTTTTTATTTTATTTTTGAAGTCTTAAATGCATTTTATCCCTATTATAGATTGGAATGGCTCTTAACAAATTGCAGCCTGGTTCCCTTCTACCCAACTACAATTGGTTATTCATTATAGTTACATCAAATTGTCACTGTTACTCTAGCTGCATGCTTTTTTTCCTCCTTAAGCCTTAGCATATATTATTGTCTTGACCCTGAGTACTTTTTCTACTCACTATTGTATCTGATAAAACACTCATTTTTCCTTCCAAATTCAGTTTAAATATTAACTTTTCAAACACTTTCTGAATTTTCCCAGGCTTACTTAATTTAATCTTGGTCTTTCCTTTGATTCTTTTCTAGATACATTTATAATGAAAAGTATTACATTTGTTCAATGTTCTGTCTCCTTCACAGTATTTTGAGTTCCTTAAAGACTGGAACCCATTGAATCTTGAAACACAAATGTTTACTTTACTATCTGGGACACTTTAGTAATGTCTTGTTGATTACTGAATAAATTAGTACATGAGCATGTTAAGTCTTAAGACATTTCCAGAACATTTTTTTTTTCAGTTGGCACTAGGTCTTTTTAATGGTTCCATAATTCTAAGAGGGAAAAGGAATACAGTTTGAGGTCAAAAATGGTTAGAACAGGAATCCAAGATACAGGGGATAGAAGTTCATTAGATTAGGCAAAGAGGAATGAAGTAAAGGGAGGGGAAATGGAAATAGGAAAGACCTTAGAATGAATCAGATATACCCTTGCTATGTTCATGTGTGATTACATAACCAGTGAAACTCCACATCATATACAACCATAAATATGGGGTCCTATACTCCAGGTGTTTATGTCAAAATATACTCTACTGTCATGTGTATCTGAAAAGAACAACAACAAAAAGTCTTTCCAGACTATTATATGCAAGTTATTCAATAAAGTAACGCATTGAACAGTGTTGATCAATCTGCCTTTATTATTTTAAAGTTTTTATTTCTTTGGATTTGATTTTTATTTTAAAAAATTTCTATTTCAAATTACTAGCTCCTTCATTTTTCATCTTTATTTCTTTAAGATAAATGTCCTGTGTACCGATCTAGCCATATCCCATTATTCTGAAATCACACTTGATTTCTATCATACTTTGGCTGGAAGTTTTTCTAATTTTTCCTTTTAATCAGGAGGGTATAAGAATAAATTATTTTGTTTTTAAATATTTTGGACTGTACCTTTGGCATTTTTCTAAAATAAAATTTAAGGTTTTTTTGTTTTGTTTTGTTTGCATTTGATTTTACATGATCATTATATACAATATATTTTTGTAAATATTCCTTATGTAATATATGTTGAGAAAAAAATCTGTTGGATATTGAGATATCAATATTGAGATATCTGAATATATATCTAACATCTTGAATTTTTAAGTTTGTAAAGTTCAGCTTCTAGTTGTATTTACTTTTTGTTAAATCTATTTATCAGATTCTGGGAAAATTGTATATAAATATCAAACTATAATTATGATATTTATTTGTACTTATAAGCTTTTTACTTGTTTCCAGATATATTTTTAAGTGGTTCAGTGTATATGTTCCTAATGTCACACTTATTCCCTCATACCTTTGGCCAATTTTTAAGATTCCTCTTTGCTTATTACAAAGATACTTGTTTACTTTGGTTTTACATTGATTCTATTTTGCTCTATGTTTAAAATTGTCCCATTGGCTTAACAGGAGAATGTGAAATAAATAAAGACATCATGTCGTTAATGTTCAGTGGTGTGATTTCCTTTTAAAAATTATTTATTTTTATACATTTGTCAGTATGTCCTAGTCGACTTTCTACTTTAGTATGTACAGATAAACATCACTATTTTAAAAAGATTTCTATAGTATAGAAGTACCTTAATTTAGAAGAATGCAACCATTTTTTCTCTACAGTTACATCTTAAAATCTGACAAGAATTTGTATTTAAAATATACAACAATAAATTCCCTTCACAGATATCTGCAGAGGCGCCAAATTTTGTAAAAATTATGTTATTTATAACATGCTAATAATAAATTGTGATGGAATATAATTATTCATTTAATTGGCATGTTTCTTACTAACAGGTAAAATCATTTGCTTATATACTTGCCATTTTTATATCTTATGAATATTTTGTTTATATTAATTGTGCATTTGAATACTGGAGTCTTAGTCTTATTTATTTATAGTAACCTCATAGATTAAGGTTATTTATCCCTTGTCATTATATATGTTGAAAATATTTTCTTCCAATTTTTAGGAATGTTTTTACTCATTTATAATTTTCAACACATAATTTTTATCATTGTATGGTCGAAAAGGTTAAAACTCCTTTCATAAATTCATGTATAAGAAGTTCACACACTATTAAAATAAATATTTTATATTTTGTTTCAATGTATTTGTAGGGTTTCTTTAAACAGATAATATTTCTTAAAATTTATATTTTGAATAATGTATGAAGTAAGAATTTGTCTCAAATGTCAGAAATTCCCAAAATAATTGCTAAAATTTCCAGTGTGTTTCTATTGATTTAAAGTGTCCTTGTATCATGTATGAGTTGATAAAAAGTTATGACATGTTTTCAGGGCTTATTTTCCTGTGATTATGTGTTTCTATTCTCTTTTAACCACTTTATTATTAGGATATGTTTTGGTGATTGTGAGATAATTCCCACAGTGAAATCTTACCAAAATTTTCTTAGACCGCATTGTGTGTGCACTCTTCCAGATAAAATTACGATGGCAGACTTTTTTTTTTTTTTTTTGTACCAGGGATTGAATGCAGGCCACTCGACCACTGAGTCACATCCCCAGTCCTATTTGTATTTTACTTAGAGACAGGGTCTCACTGAGTTGCTTAGCACCTTGCTTTTGCTGAGGCTAACTTTGAAATCATAATTCCTCCTGCCTCAGCATCCCCAGCTGATAGGATTACAGGCATGTACCACCATGGCTGGTGGTGGCAAACATTTTAAATCCATTCTAACTTCCTTTGCTCTTTTCTGTTTTCTGCCACAGTATGCACATTTTCACACATTTCATTATCCAGTCTTCCCTACATTTTGATTTTTTCTTTTTTGGTCAAATTTGGTCAATGGAATAGAAAATAAGAAGAATGTAGATGAGATGATTTGAGGTACTTATTCACCTATCTACCTCTGTGAATCAACCACTATGTGGCAGAGACTGGATCCCTGTGCCAAATACCCTCCATTCCTACAGGAACTAATCCTGCAGGTACAGGCAGATTCTAATAATTCTCTTCCGACTTCAGACCTAGACATGGTGGCATTTCAATTATTTTTTTTCTTATACAAATTTGTTAATGGTCGGAAATGGAAACTAGTTCTTGGCATAATAAAAAGGAAACTTTTGAGGAAAGAATTGGCATCAACCTAAAATCAATTATAGTTAGGATGCTACATCTGAATAAATCAAGTCTAATAATTTTTATATTCAACATAATTATTCTACAGAGAAAAAGAGTATTGTGCAAATTTGCTCAACTTCCTGATCCATGGAGGACTTCTTTCTTTGAAGGAGGATTAGGCTACCAGGGCAGAATTTAGGTGACATTGCCAAATAATTAAATTAATTAATAAACAAATACGATCATCTTTCAGAAAACACAGGAATTGTATGATTCCTATGTTCCAAAAATATTTTTAACTCATTAATATTACTCTTTGTCTAGCATTATGCTGAATCTAAATATCAATAGAAGTAGATATGGAAGTTAAATATATTTTATATTTACGTTAAAGCTCAATACAATATTGCATGTTAGGGAAAGTGAGCATTTGTGTCCATCCTGAACACAAATTGATTCAGAGTCAAGAGGTTTTTCTTTACAGTTGAAATGGTAAAATGACCTGACCTTACAGGGTTCTAAAGAGAATCAAAGTAGTTAGTCTACAAATAAGAATTCTTTATAGCTAGTACTAAATCAATAGAAGCAAATTATTTTTATATTTGTGTTAAAATAAAATTTCAAAGTTTTCAGTTCTGGCAGAACTTTGTTATAAATACTAGTTAATCATGATAATTGTCTATTTATTAATGATATGTTGATTAATTACTTCACCCAACACTGCTTAACCACCTACAGTGATTTCAGTTCACTTACTTCAGTAGCATTATTTCGGAGGTGGATAAATATATACTAAATGTATAGGCCCAAGGAAGTACATGGATGGTATGATGACTTCACTCATTTGTATCTACATTACAAGATGATTACATTTACCCATTTGTTGAGATAATGGGTTATCTAATTAACTTCACAACAATTAATTTAGACCCAAGAGTTATTCCACTTGTCATATATTAAAGAAATCTGAATATAGATAAATCATTTGAAGTAAATGGATTTGTTTTATTATACATGGTTATTTTTACTCAAATTAATTCAATCACTCTGGAAGACTTTTATACAAAATAACATTTCAGTGAATATACTGCTTATCTAATCTTGATTTTTTTGTGCACAATATTCTTCTGGCAAGGAAAAATATGATTTTTAAAATTTCTAACATTTTTTCAAACAACGTTAAAATTATATGATAAATCATGTATTAGAATTCTTCAGAGACACAAAACCAATAAACAATAGATAATAGAGAGATGAGAGAGTATTTATTAGCTCACAATCTATTAGCTCTTAATAATTGCCTCACACAATTATGGAGGCTTATAGTCTCACAACAGGCCATTTGCAAGTTGGAGACTAATATGCTAGTAGTATATTTCAGCCCAAGTTGAAAGATTTCAAAGCCATGGAAGGCAATGGTATACCTCTAAGTACAAGGTCAAAATCCTAAAAACCCCAGGGACCTGCTGGTGTGAGTGTTAGAGTCTAAAGATTGGGGAACCTGGGGTTCTGATTTTGAAAGACAGGAGAGGAAGAGTGTATTTCAACTCCAGAGAATAGAGGGAAAGATCAGCTGTTACTATGTTTTTGTTCTGTTCTCATTAAGACCCTAGCTGGTTTAATAGTGCCTGCCCAGACATACCCCTAAAATCATACCTTGCCAGGTTTCTAGGTATTCCCTAATTCAGTCAAATTGGCATCTAAACTTAACCATCAAAATTCTACCACTTGTCAACTTGGCACCAGTATGAATCTCTATACACTGAACATAATCTCTGAGTACCAACAATCAGAAGATAACAGTTCCATCAAAGTCATGAAACTATCTTGCACACATCAAAAAATGCACTAACCCCTTCCCCAGAAAAAGAGGTAAATTCCCTGGATGACATTTACTCTTCTGTAATCTCATGACTTAAATATTATGATGCAAAATTAACAATACTTAAATACTGTCACAAAGTCAATACGTCATGATAAAGGAGTAAGAAAGAAATGGAAACAAAAGTATTTACTTACAGTAGATGGGGTAGGGAGAGAAGACGGGAAGGGAGGGGATGGGAGGGGAGGGAAGAGGAGGGGAGGGGGGATAGTAGAGGTTAGGAAAGGCAGCAGAATACAACATACACTAGTATGGCAGTAGGTAAACAAGTGGATGTGTAACCCATGTGAATCTGCATTATGTATATAGGGTAAAAATGGGAGTTCATATTCCGCTTGAATCAAATGTATGAAATATGATATGTCAAGAACTTTGTAATGTTTTGAACAACTAATAAAAAATAAAAATTAAAAAAAAATACACAATATATTCTTAAGGAATTACTTATAAAAATTTAAATCCTCATTTATATAACTGGTCATAGCTGGTACTTATAACTATCCTTCTTCTACTATTCATTCTGTATTTCCTTTGCCTTCAACAAGCATCTCAGCAGTTTGAGGTTCTTTACCTACAGGGTGACTGAAACTTATAAAAGAAATGTAGAGGTATTCCATGCTTATGACTAGAAAGCATAACAATCAATATCATTAACATGTTTGTTTTCTAAAAATGATCTATAGGTTCAAGGCAATCTCCATAAAAGTTTCAGCAAGTTGCTTTTTGGATACTGACAAACTCTAATTAGACTTTTTTTTAATAGAAAAAAGCAAAGACCTAGAAGAGCCAACATAATATTGCAAGAGCCTCCAACTCTTCTAATCCCAAAGTTATAATGTTAATAAAGATACAAGGTTAATAAGTAAAAGTCAACCACTTTCCTTTAAGCCAGCCATAAACAAGAGGAATTTGAAATTAAAAACATAACACCATCTAAATTAGCATCTCACCAAAATTATAGAGTGATATTTCTGATTCCAAGACTTATTATAAAGTTATAGAATCAAGACTGTGTGTTATTAGCAAAAAAAAAAAAGAGAGACTAATCAATCAAGAAAATGGAAGAGAGAGCCCAGAAATAGACCTGCATAAATATAGGCAACTGCACTTTGACAAAAAAGCAAAGGCAATACAATGGAAACTGATAGTCTTTTTCAATAAATTATGAGGAAACAGCACATCCACAGGCAAAAAAAGTGAATCAAGACACAGACTTTGCACCGTTTATAAAAATTAACACAAAATGTATTACATATGTAAATGCAAAATGAAAAAGCATAAAACTCATGGAAGGAGATAATTTGAAGAGAGAGAACTAGACAATCATGGATTTGATAATAATATTTCAGGTATGACACTAAAGTAAGAATATGTGAATTAATATCAGTGCTTTAAAAAACACTGAAAGAGAATTGAAACAAGCCAGAGCATGGGGGAGAATGTTTGCAAAAGATATTTCTTATAAATGATTGATAGCCAAAATAGAAAAAGTATTCTTAACAACAACAGCAAGAAAATAAACAGTCTGATTTTAAAAAAGGGCCCAAGACTGTAACAGAACCTTACCTAAGAATAAAGAGAGGGCAAATAAACCTATAAAAATGCTCTATATCTCATATATCATCATGAAAATTCAAATAGAGAACAACAAGGAGATACTGTACACACATATCAGAATGGCCCAAATCCAGAAGCCTGGCTTTACAAACACTGACGAGGGCATGCAACAATAAGTCTCATTCATTGCTAGAGGTAATGCAAAATGGCACAGACACTTTGTAAGACAATTTGATGGTTTCTTTCAAAACTAAACACACTCATGCCATATGATCTAGTAATCATTATTCTTGGTATTTACCCAGAGAAGTTGAAAACTCAGGTCCACCGAAAAACTTGTCTCTTGTCCTGTCCAAAAGACTTACTATACATTTAAAGACACACATGGATGAAAAGTGAAAGAATAGAAAATGATATTTCATGCAAATTGCTGTCAAAGGAAAACAGTGGTAGCCATAGACAAAATAGATTTTAAGTTAAACATGCCCAGAGGATTTTGGGGGATAGTCAAACAAGCTGCATATGACACCATGGTAGCAGATACATGCCATTGTACATTATCCAAACTCAATGAATATACATTATTCAAGAGTAAACCATAGGGCTGGGAATGTAGCTCAGTGCAAAAGCACTTACAGTGTGTTCAAGGCCCTAGGTTTGTTCCCCACACTGAAAAAGAATAAACCTTATGTAAACATAGGGGCAGATAGTATATAGATTTGCTCTTGACCTCTAAATTTTTCTCAGAACCTAAAGTTGCCTTATATTTTAAACTTATTAAAAAATAATTAAACACAAAGGAAGACAGTAAGATGAAAAGGCAGGGAGGTTTATAGGTTACATGACAGATACATCTGAGAATTTAAAAAATAATAAAATAAATTCTTCACTATTAATAGATACTTTAAATGGACTGAATTTTTCAATCCAAATACAGAGTGACTGAAAAAATAAAAAACAAAAAGATTCAGTAATATGCTTTCTATATGACTCAATTTAAATGTAAAGACATATATGTAAGCTGAAAGAAAAATGTTGGGAAAGGATATTTCATGAAAATTTTAAACAAAAGACAGAAGGCATCACCACACCTACCTGATATAAAATACACTTTAAGTAAAATAGTGTCATGGTAGATAAAGGAAAAGATAATATAATGATAAAAATGGTAATTCACCAGAATTAAATAACAATTATAAACCTCTACACACTCAAAAATAAGGAACTTAAATACATGCAGCAAACTTTTAAGAATTGAGGATGAAATTGATAGCAAAAAAATAATTATAAGTAATTTTAATATCTTATTTTCAATAATGGATGGAAAATAAAGATTATCAGAAAGGAAGCAGAGAACTTGAACAACACTATAAACCTAAAGACATATACAACAGATTGCAATCAACAGCAGCAGAATGAACACCCTTTTCAAGTCTAAAGAAAGCTTTCTTCAGAATACAGCACACATTAGGTCAGTAAAATGTGTTAAAATTTTTAACATAACTGAAATTTTACCAAGTATCTTTTCAAACCTCCATGAAATATGAAAATAAAAATCAGTAACTGAAAGAAAAGTGAAAATTTATAAATACATGAAAATTTTAAAAAAAAACACTCATGAGCAAATGAAGTCAAAGAAATCAAAAAGGAAACTTAAAAAAATCTTGAGACAAATGAAAACACAATATAACATACCAAAAGTTATAAAAAGCAGTGAAGGCAATACCAAGAGGGGTGTCTATAGCAATAAATGCCTACTTTAAGAAACAAACAAAAAAAAAAGCATCTTAAATAAATAAACTCTACTACCTCATGGAATTAGGGGGAAAAAAGCAGAATAAGCACAAATTTACACAGTAAATGAATCATGTTTAAAAAAAAAAAAAACTGAATAGACTTCCAACTAGTAAGGATGATTCAGTGAACCAGATCTCCCAGAACCAAATGGCTTTACTGGTGAAGTCTACCAATATTTAGACATGAATTAACATCTATTCTATAAATTTTCCAAAATTTAAAGCAGAAAGAATGCTTTCTGACTCATTTTATAAATCCAGCATTACCCTGATAGTACAATCACAAAACATTGTTATAAGAAAATCATGGGCCTGTATTTATCATGGCTATGGATATAAACACCTTTAACAGAATACTAGCACACCAAATTCAATAGGACATTAACTGGCTCTTACAACATGTCCAGGAGAGATGTATTCAAGAGATACAAGAATGATTCCAAAATACAAAAATAAATCAATGCAATATTTCACCATTATCAGAACAAAAGATAAAAACTACTTGACCATTATAATAATAGATACAGAAATAGCAATCAACTAAATTCAACACCATTTAATGATTAAAAAAAAAGTAACACTCAACAAACTAGGAATAGAAAAGCACATAGTTAATATACTCAACAGCAAAGAGTAGAAAGCTTTTCCTCTAAGATCAATAATAATCTCTGAAAATTGCTTCAGAAATATTAAGCCAATTGTCATAGAGATATTAAAAATACGATACATTCTAAATTTGTAGACCAGAACTTACTGCTTTTTTAACTAAAACTATAAAAACAAGACTAACTAGTTAAATTATTTCAATTAATTAAACAATTAACATACTTTCCACCATGTGAAAAACACTACTAATTCTATTCTTTTAAAAGCCTGAAATATAGTTAATTCAACAAAGCAATTATTGAAAAGTTAAACAAGTTTAAGGGAATTAAATGATATTTATTCCAAAACAGTTTTTAATGTTTTCTCTTTTAGAGTTAAAAGAACATCTATCTCAGTGTCATGAAATTCAAACATCAGACACTCAATATTTTTTTGTTCATATGTTTTGAAATCTGGACATGATTTTGGAATATGTTATTATTCTAAAAGGCTTTCAAGTTAGGGGACATAACTTTCTTTAAAAAAATTTCATCAGATTATTTTAAAATAGTACAATTACTTAAAAAGAGAAGGGAGAAATGAAATTTTGTTGTTAAATATCAAGAAGTTCAAATAAAATTTAATGCTATCATATTAAGCCAATTATGCAGTTTGTAACACTTTACCTTTATCACTTCTCTGAAGAAAATATGAATAGATTAAAAAATACATAATATTTATCTTATTTTTCCTGATTTGTTAATTCCCTAAAACTTTGGCAACTTCATTCTTACAGATCATTGTTATTCTGCAATTAATTCGACACTGTTGATGAAATAAAAAATAAAGAATTGAGGTAAAATGTTTACTTTCTATAATTTCATGCATTTATTATTTATGTACTGAAAATATAATTTCCTTGTGGCTACAAAATTTTGCTAATAGTTTTGTTTTTACATTCTATACATTTTTGCCTAGCAGAAAATTTTCAATGAGGTATATTTATGTTATGCTTATTTAATTTATTATTCCTCAAATGGAGCTCATATAGATTATTTTTATGAGAACCCTTCTGAGCTCCATTTAATGAGGTAAAAATTCTGCAATATTGTCAATGGAGAAGAGAATTGTGTCCATTATATGTTGGTTTTATCTAAAGTATTTAAAACACCTCATAGGAAAATCGGTCTTACTATTTTTTACTGGACTCTAGGTTTGTTTTCCATGCTGACCATCTCTACTCCTGCACCAACAATTACTTATTTTCACTATCTTTCTTCTTCCTTTGCTACTTCAGAAATAAAACTACTTGCTTGAAGATAATTAGTGACATTGTCAATGTGAAATAAAATGCTGCTTTTCTCCATCAATGTCCTTCATTTTCTATCAGCCTTAAGGGAATACTCTCTGGTATTCCCTTTCCTCCTTTGAGTTATACTAGCATATGTATGAACCAGCACATTGTGTGCATACTATGAAACATTCATTGTCTTATCTTTGTTATCTCTTTATTTGGTTGATTCTTTTAATTGCTTAAAATTTCTTGCTCCAATGTTCTTTCATTATCCTTATTCTCCTTCTCAGTATATTATAAGCTGTGATCCCTCAGAGGTGTCAGTCTTCAATGAAATGAAGAGTTACGGTTTCACTACCAAAGAAGGGTATGCTAAGGTATCACTGAAGTTACTTACCTAACTCCAAATTCAGCAAACTTTACTCTGAAATTCAGCTAAGGCTCTGAGATCAACTTTGCAATAGATATTTCTTGGGTTGAGGTTGTGTCACTGTCTATACTAATTTCAGTTTTCTAAATGTCTCTGTCTTTTCCCTCAGCTCCCTCCCCTAATTAGAATGTTTACCAGGCATTTCAGTCTCAATCTTTTTTTATTTCAAACTCATTATCTTGCTAACTGCCTCCAGCTCCTTATGGAGGGTACAATGAATATCCTTCATTGAGAATACTACCCAAGTCTGTTAATAGTCACCAAAATGATTAGAGGAAACACTTTCTAATGTGCACACAGGAATGAGAATTGTTTCTCTTTCCATTTCTTAGAGAATAAAGTCTGAAAATATATGGTTAATTGGAAAGAGTATGAAAAATATTTTGCTTCATGAGTGGGGAAATATTAGACCTTACATTAAACACTGTTCTAATCTTGCCTAAGAAATACAAAAGCAAGATAAGAAAATTTCAACTATTGCTGAATACTTAATGGTGTCCCAGAACAAAGCTCAAGAATATTTAAATATTAAAAATTCAGTATGGAGGGCTAGGGTTGTGGCTCAGTGGTGGAGCATTTGCCTAGAATGTGCGAGGCATTGGGTTCAATCCTCAGCACCACATGAGAATAGATAAGTAAAATTAATGTATGTGTCCATCTACAACTAAAAAATATATATTTTAAAAAATCCAGCATCAAAGTAAAAATACAATATGTAGAATCCAATGCAATATTACAAATTATTCAAAGAAATATATGATGCATTACAAAGAAGAATCAATTAAAAGAAACTCAGAAAAAGATATACATGACAGAATTAGAAGGAAATAAGTCAAAAACCATCATCACACACATATTCAGTGTGTTAAAGAAGCCAGTAGAAAGAATAGCATTTTAAGTAGAAATGTAGACAACATAAAAAGATTCAAGCTGAATTTCTAGAGATGAAGGATAAAGTGTCTGATATCAAAATGAAATTAGTATGATGTGTAGTAGACTAGACATTGTAGAAGAAGAGATTAGTGAACCAGAAGACATGCCAATATAAATGATCTAAAATAAGACACTAGGAAACAGGAATAAGGCACATACATGTTTGTATAATAATATTTATTGTACTTTTGTTTTTAACAACTCTTTCAAGAAGAGGTGGGTTAAGTACATACATGAGCATGTATGTATGTACACATGAAGAACACAGAAACGGTGTGTTATGGAACATATTCAATAGGCCTAATGTACAGGTGACTGAGATATCTGCCCCCCAAAATAGCAGGCATTTGAAAAAGTGATCTCTGAAATATTTCACATTTGATTCAAGCCAATGACAATAGAATATACATTGCTTACAAGTATATTACCAACATTAAACATATTCTGGGCCATAAAAATGGGTCTCAACTAATTTAAGGTGATTCAGATAATATAAAATTTTTTGACAAAAATAGAGTCATATTAAAAGTCATTAATATATCTTGAAAAAATCTGAATACTTGAAAATTTTACATTGTCAAATAAACCACAGGCCAAGGTGAGATCAACAGAAAAATTGGGAAGCATTTCAAGTGAGGTGAAAACTAAAACTAACATATCAAAATCTGTGTATACATGAAAAGAATAACTTAGAAAGAACAGCATTTAATGGATCCATTAGAAAAGATTAAAAATATGTCTGCAGAGAGTGAATTGAAACCCAAATAAATAAACAGAAATAAAGGAAATTATAATAAAGAATAGAAATCAATGATAGATAAAAAACAAGAGAGATAAATCAGTGAAAGTGAAATCAAGTACTTTAAATAGATTAATATAATTGATATGCCTCCTGCAGAAAAAAATATAAAAATTTCTTATAGCAACTTTCTCAGATAAGTACCATTATTGTCTCCATTTTACAAAGGAGGGAAATGAGGCACAAAGGAGCTACAGGTGATGTTCCTAAGGCATCCTGAAGACAAAGATGTGCAGCTAGATTTCATTATACCTGAGTGATCAGATTTTTTTAGCCATGTTCTAAAATACATAGTATACTATATAATGTGTATTAATATAATTACTACTTATATTGATTAATATTTATGTAGACATACAATTGCATATCGGTCAATAACAACACATGACCAATCATTCTCTACATGTTTGATGCTTTTCACTCTTTGATGTATTTTGGACTTTACAGTGTTGTTTTTTTTTTAATAAGTGCTTTCTGGTCTTTTCATTGGCCATAGTCTCCCACTGTACAAATGTTTCACAGTTTACTTAAGCCACCTCTTCTTGAAAGAGTTGTTAAAAACAAAAGTACAATAAATATTATTATACAAACATCTCTGAAAAAACAAGTGTAAGTGTATCAGCAGTATAAACTTAAGACATAGACTTGGTTGATATATAGATTTTACATTATACAGATTTTGCTGAATTAATTGGAAACATATTGTACCTCTTAACACACTTCTCCCAAATGTGCAAGATTCTTTGTTTTCTAATTTTCTAGACAATCTTTTAAAATAACGAAATTTGAATATTTGCAAATATCATGGGTGGGAAATACTAATTAAACAAAATTAAATTTTCAAAATTAAAAGTAAAGTCAAATTATCCAGGGTCTTGTGTTCTCTTATTGTGAATTGCCTTTTCAGTATCTTAATTCTATCCTTTTTCTTTCCTTTTTCTCCATTCCCTTAAAAATTTTACCATTCATTGAAAAGAGCCATTTTAATATAAAGACATAATTTTCTCCTGTTGGTACTTTATCATCTTGGCATGTGTATATTACTCCTTAGTTTATAAAACAAGTTTGTTATGCATAATACTGAATTTTTATTACTCTGAGTACACCAGTTTATGTCTTTTATAATTTTCTTTTTATACTTAAGAAGGCCTCCTCCATTAAATATGAGAAAAACATATTTGTCAATGTTTTCTTATATTGATCATAGTTCACACAGAATTTTTTTTCTTTACTATATTATTTACTTATTCTAATTTGTTATACATGGTGGCAGAATGCAATTCATTTCATATTACACATATAAAGCACAATTTTTCAAGTCACTGGTTGTACACAAAGTATTTTCACACCATTCATGTCTTCATACATGTACTTAGGATAATGATGACTAACTTATTCCACCATCATTCCTACCCCATTGCCCCCTCCCTTTTTCTCCCTCCCCTTTGCCCTATCTAAACTTCCTCCATTTCTCCCATGCTCCCCCCTCTATTACCATTATGAGTCAGCATCCTCATATCAAAGAAAATATTTGGCCTTTTATTTGGGGGGATTGGCTAACTTCACTTAGCATTACATTCTCCAACTCCATCCATTTACCTGCAAATGCCATGATTTTATTCTCTTTTAATGCTGAGTAATGTTCCATTGTGTATATATACACCACAGTTTTCCCTATCCATTCATAAACATTGATATGGCTGTGTCCCTGTGGTATGCTGTTTTTAAGTCCTTTGGGTATAAACAGAGGAGTGGGAAACCTGGGTCAAATGATGGTTTCATTCCAACATTTCCAAGAACTCTACTACTGCTTTTCAAATTGGCTGCATCAATTTGCAATCCCACCAGCAACATAGGAGTGTGCCTTTTTCTCCACATACTCGCCAACACTTATTGTTGTTTGTCTTCACAATAGCTGCCTTTCTGACTGGAGTTAGATGAAATCTTAGAGTAGTTTTGATTTGCATTTCTCTAATTGCTAGAGATGTTGAACATTTTTTCATTCATGTGTTGATTGATTGTATATCATCTTCTGAGAAGTGTCTGTTCAGTTCCTGGACCCATTTATTGATTGAATTATTGTTTTTTTTTTTGTTTGTTTGTTTTTTGTTTTTTTGGTGTTTAGCTTTTTGAGTTCTTTATATACCCTAAAGATTAGTGCTCTATCTGATGTGTGAGGGGTAAAAATTTGCTCCCAAGCTGTAGGCTCTCTATTCACCTCACTGATTGTTTCTTTTGCTGAGAAGAAGCTTTTTTGCTTGAATTCATCCCATTTATTAAATCTTGGTTTTAATTTGAGCACAATAGGAATCTTATTAAGGAAGTTGGGGCCTAATCCAACATAATGGAAGTTTGGGTCTACTTATTCTTCCATTAGGCACAAGGTCTCTGGTTTAATTCCTAGGTCCTTGATCCACTCTGAGTTGAGTTTTGTGCATGGTGAGAGAGAGAGGTTTAATTTCACTTCGTTGCAAGTAGATTTCCAGTTTTCCCGGCACCATTTGTTGAAGAGACTAAACAGATCAATTTAAGCAAAGAAATAGAAGATGTCATCAGAAGCCTACCAACCAAGAAAAGCCCAGGACTGGATGGATACACAGCTGAGTTCTATAAGACCTGTAAAGAGGAACTAACACCAATACTTCTCAAACTATTTTATGAAATAGAAAAAGAGAGAAAACTTCCAAACATATTCTCTGAGGCCAATATCAATCTGATTCCAAAATCAGACAAAGACACATCAAAGAAAGAAAATTTCAGACCAATATCCCTAATAAATATAGATGCAAAAATTCTCAAAAAAAATTCTGGCAAATCAAATACAAAACATATCAAAAAGATCATGGGCCATGATCAAGTAGGGTTCATCCAGGGGATGCAAGGTTAGTTCAACATATGGAAATTAATAAATGTAATTCATCACATCAATAGACTCAGAGATAAAGATCATATGATCATTTCAATAGATGCAGAAAAAGCATTTGACAAAATACAACATTTCTTTGTGTTCAAAACGCTAGAAAAACTAGGGATATCAGGAACATACATCCGCATTGTAAAGGCTATCTATGCTAAGCCCCAGGTCAACATCATTCTAAATGGAGAAAAATTGAAAGCATTCCCTCTAAAATCTGGAACAAGACAGGAATGCCCTCTTTCACCACTTCTATTTAACATAGTTCTTGAAACTCTAGCCAGAGGAATCAGACAGATGAAAGAAATTAAAGGGATACACATAGGAAAAGAAGAACTCAAATTATCACTATTTGTAGATGATATGATTCTATACCTAGAAGACCCAAATCATTCCACCAGAAATCTTTGAGAACTAATAAATGAATTCAGCAAAGTAGTATGATATAAAATCAACACCCATAAATCAAAGACATTTCTGTACATCAGTGACAAATCTTCAGAAAGGAAAATGAGAAAATAGCCTCAAAATAAAATAAAATACTTGTGAATCAACTTATGAAAGAGGTGAAAGACCTTTATAATGAAAACTACAGCACACTAAAGAAAGAAATTAAAAAGACCTTAGAAGATGGAAAGATCTACCTATTCTTGGATAGGCAGAATTAATATTGTCACAATGACCATACTACCAAAAGCAATATAGAGATTCAATGCAATGCCAATCAAAATCCCAATGACATTTTTCATAGAAATAGAAAAAGCAGTCATGAAATTCTTCAGGAAAAATAATAGACCCAGAATAACCAAAGCAATACTTAGCAAGAAGAGTGAAGCTGGTGGCATTACTATTCCAGACCTTAAACTATACTACAGAGCAATAGTAACAAAAACAGCATGGCACTGGCACCAAAATAGACTTATAGACCAATGGTACAGAATAGAGGATACATACACAGAAATTTTTGATCCAACTGAACTCATTCATATCTTTTCACTACTTGTCCAAAATTAAATGTTGAATAAATTGTCTTATATATATTAAGTTTTATATTTTTCCTTCTTTATCCTTTTACTTAATTTGCCAAGGAAATAAAATATCTGATTTGTGTTACATTTTCTATGTATTTTAAGACTGTTTTCTAATCATTTTGGTTTATTTAATTTTCCACAGATATTAATAGCAACATATGTTTTTAAAAATTTCCTACAGCTGTTTTTTTAGGTTCCTACTGGGCTTATGAATCTAGTGGAAAAAAAAATCTTTGTATTTATATATTTTCCTGTTCAAGAACATGTCTTAAATACTGCTTAATTTTAGGTAACTCAGTTGATTATTATATTGTTTATTTTATATCAATAATTTCTACTGTTTGTTTCTAGATATTTAATATTTTGGGATGCTATTATATAAATAATCTCTTCTTTCAAATTTTGTACGTAGCAGATATGTTTAAATATTAATCTTGCAACCTGTCGCCTCACTTAATTCTAAATAATTTTCTCATTGATTTTCCATAAATGTTTCATAGTTTAATAATGAGCAAATAATAATTATTTTGCCTCCCCTTGTATAATTCAATGCTTCTTTTTCATTTGACTTAATAATATAAGCAAGCCCATTACTTAAATGAAAATGCTTCTGGTGTTTTCTGTTAAGAAGGTAACTGACTTATTTTTCAAGATACATACCACTTTTGTCACAGAAGTTTTTATCTATTATTATTTTATTAGAAAATTAGAAAGTTTTGATCTATTCTTATTTTATTAGAAATGTGTATGGGAATAAGAATATGGTTTCTCCCCCTTTGCCTATATTTTAGTGAAATATAGTAATATCTTTCTTTTCAATTGCATTAGATCACTGAATTCATTTTGGCATGTTTTTCTTTAACACACTGCTAGATTATGTTTCACAATATTACTCTTAAGGTTTTATGTTGATATTCATGTTTGAGATCAGTAAATAGTCTTTTTTTTTTTTGGCATGATCTTTGTCAGTTTGAGTCCATGTTATACTGAGTTTGAAATAGAACATTCATTATCATTTGCTTGTTGAAAATTCAATCAAATCAACAAATTTTAGACCCATTAGGACATCTGTACTATTTATTACTACAGTATCCTCTTTAGCAATGAACCTCCCAGTATTCCAGAAGATACTGCCATCATGAAATTTCCAAGGCAAGGAGATAAGCAAAATCAACTAATATAGACTACAAAAGACAGGGTGCAAAATAGGGGTTGCTTTGGTTTAGATATGAGGTATCTTCTAAAATCTCTTGTGTGAAGACAAAGAGAGTTTAGAGGTGAGATGACTGGGCTAGGAGAACCTTAACCTAATCCGTGCATTAATCCACTGAGAGGGAGCAAATGGGTAGTAATTGTAGGTAGGTGGGGTGTTGTTGGAAGAGATGGGTCATTGGGGGTTTATATTTTGTTTGCTTATATTTTGAGGTTTTTACTTTGTCTTTGGTGAGAGGAACTCTCTGCTTCTTGTTGCAATGTCCTGAACTGCTTTCCTCCACCATGATGTTCTGCCTCACCTCAGCCCATAGCTATGGAATCAGCCAATCTTAAATTAACTGACTCTCTGAAACCATAAGCCAAACATACTTCTTACTTTACATGATTCTTGTCACATATTTTGGTCAAAGTGATGCAAAAGATGACTAAAGACAGGGTCATGACATTTTTAGTTGTCGTTGTCTTAGCATACTATTATTCCAATTACGTGTGTTGATGAAATATTTTCCCTATTGTCATTGTGTAAGAATGACTAAAATGTTAAATATATATTAAATTTACTTCACTAATTTTAATTTTTGTATATCTTTTCATTTATTGAAGAACTAATAATTTGAAAAGGCCACATATTGCTTTTTTAATTTAGTAATGGGAACCTGAGGACAAATACGATGTATCAGATATCCCTGAGATCAGCAAAAACATCCCTCTTTCCTCAAAGATACTCCACGTTATGCAAGATGCAAAATGAGTAGTCATGGTAGTTTATTAAGTGATGGTCTATGGTTTGCATGTGTTAAAAACTAGTGATAGTTTATGATTGAAGAATTGTTCAAGTTAATGTATACCACATTTCTTCTTTACAAATGTGTTTTATATATTTGAGAAACGACATGAATAAATACAATACCATAGTAATTCTGAGCTGCTTAAGGACATAAAATTGTTCTGTGTAAAAAGCCTGAATAATTCTCATAACATTTTTCAGACACTTATCACTTTTTCTTGGAAAGCAACTCAAATTTGATTTATATTTTACTTTTCATGGCAAATATCATCTTCAGATAAGTTCCAGAAATGTTTTCTAAAATAATATTTGCAAAACAAGCATGAGTAGATTAATATTAATCTGGTATGCATAAGAAAGCAGCAAAATCTCTCATGTTCTATATTATGTTGCCCTTTCTAAAATAGAAGTTAAGTAAGTGATATTGTAATAGAAAGGTTTGCCAAGCTTTCTGGGTGAAGAATGACTTAATGTTGAAATAAACATCAGAAAATAGCACTTGTCTCACAAACAGTCAAAAATTAAATAATGAAAATAATTCAAAAAAATAAAATGTATGCCATTTGAGAAGTGTAAGCAATCGAATGACAATGTTTACTCCTAAGCTTATGCAAATATCTGATTTTTCTTTGAGCAAATACTGATTTCATGGCTGTAACTATCTCCCAAAAAACTTTTCTAAGATTTGGGAATCTCAGAACACCAAAAGAGAAATACAGGTCTTTGGCATGGCTGCCCTCTACTGACCCAGGATTTGCCTTGTTTGAACAAAGTCCTTCATGGAGTGTTATTATCTGAAACTTCTGAGTCTTCTAAAATGTTGTATTCAATAAAAGCAGCCAGGCAACACTATATATTTTTTAAGGTTGAAATTCAACATATGAAATTACGGACAATTACGTGATTTGTATTTCCATGTAGAAATGCAAAATATTTAAGTAAGAAATAAGAACATGAAAATAATTTTTACAAAAAAAATGTTTACATTGCCTATGCAGAGAGAAAATGCAAAGTTTTATTCTCTCTCTGCATAGGCAATGTAAACATCCACTATAGTTCATGGGAACTGAAGATTTATTCATTTTTGTCATTAACTAGTAGCTTAGGAAACTTTGAATAATTACTTGTTTGGGATTGGAAAGCATAGCCATGCTACTGATAAAAATCAAGGGGGGCAAGCTTCAAAAACAACAAACTTATCATGTAGCTGATCATGTGGCTGTTACCCTGAGAGAATGCAAAAAGCTATGCATATGTAACCCATGCAAATAATCCTGAGAAATGGTTTAAATGAAAGCACTGCAGTCTTGGACCAATACATCATTTTATTATAAATAGATTATTATCTTAAAGCACTGACTTAGTGCTTTGAAGGCAAAGAGAGTGACTTGCTTTTGAAATATGAGGATCACTTCCAGATAGCAGTCAGTCCAAGAGATGATTGATTAGACAGAGATATAGACATAGAGATAGGGATGGAGATACCGATAGGTTTTTGCTTTGTCAAAACTAGGGAAGTCTACAAAAATTTTTCTTACAATAATGTTGACTATTCTAGAGATTCCAGAAAATTTATACAAGAGATTGTATTTACTGTTGTTCTACAAAGGCAATTAGAAATATATAGAATAATATTACTGGAAATAGCTGTCTCTGACAAGTCTAGAGGAGGATCTGTACTTTAAAGGCCAAACTCAGTATCCCACAGCTCAAGCTTTTGGTACCAAGAAATGACAGGTTTGATGGGGGCTATAAATGAGGTATGGAAGCAATGATGAGTTGGGATTAGGAAGAAACAGAATCACAAAGAGACGATGCACATCCAGATTTAAGAGGCAACAGTATTGTGAGGAACATTTGAAAGAAGATTCTGTGATACCAGACTCCCACTTGGAGGAAGCATATATTTTTATTGTCTTGGCGTCTCTTTAGAGACCGTTGCATCCCCTTTGGCAGTCCAGGGATTCAAGAAGCACTTCATTATTTTCCAGGGACAGGTCTGTGATCCAGCAATAGCTAAACAATAAATTCCATGGCCAGCTAGAGTGAATTGTTAAGGGTGTGCATGTGACTCAAACCCAGCCAGTGAGTTAGACCAGATTTTTCCTGGAACAATTAGAAAAAGAGGTTTTTTCACAGGGACCGCTGGCTGTGAATATCAAGTAGCTACATTTACTGTGACATGGGAAAACTTGACGCAGAAAGGAAACTAAAACAAAGGGAAAAAAAGATTGAAAAATATAATCTTAGTGAAATGAAATTCAAGTCTTGAATTCAACATCGATGAAAGATATTTGCCTGAACTTCCCAGTCATATGTATCAATAAACAGATCATTTTTATTGTTAATTTTTTCTCTTTTCATTGAGCTTGATTTCTCCTTTAAAATGCAAAGAGGAAGAATAAACACTTTAAGATCACAATTCATGAAGTCTTCTTGGAATATCTTTGCTAGCTTATCATCTTTTAAGTTTAAAAATAAAATTATCTTAAGCAGAATCTGTTTCACATATTTGCCAAACTGACCGAATCTATAAATTATGAGCTCTGCCCTGGCCCACTGAATACTCTTTAATATCATGTACTTTAATTACTACCAGGTCAACTGTATTTGTCCCCAGCCGGTTGCGTTAGTTCCAAATGTTGTTCACATCATTTGTACTCATACTGTAATTACCAATTTTAATCTGGTATTACAAAAAAAACTTACTTTATATGAAAGAAAGCTAATATTATAACTCTAAGATAAATTCCTTAGAAAGATATAAAAAATTAACCTGCAAAATAAAATAAAATAAATACCCTAACTAGATATAGGTAAGAGACTAAGAAAGAAAAAAAAATTTAATCTCCCAAGATTTTATTTCTTATCCTTTGATTAATTGATAATAGAATTCATAATGTACTAAACAATACAGGTCTCCATTAAGATCTATACTCCAGGAGGACATTTATCCTCCATCAAAACATGAATAATAGGATGTGCATGGCAAACATTTTAAATTAAAAAAATGCTTATGCTACATATGTCATTTTATATGATGCATTTTTTTCTCTTAATTAATCACCTTGTGATCCTAACATACCTGTCATCTATAAATTTTTAGCCCCTAGAAGCTAATGTGCCTAGAGTTCAACTGAGCAATGCATACCATTAGAATTCTTTCCTTTTGCTTTCTCCATATCAATTTTAAATGCACCATGAACAGGTACTATTATTTCTAGTACTTCACAGAGTTTGGGACTTTATATATTATAAATGTTTTCTGATTGAGATTATATTCATTTTCATCATAATATGCTTTGTGTCTAATCTGTGTATGTGTGTATATATATACATGAATATATACAGAGAATATTTTGTTAAGTTTTTTAAGAATATTAATAAAATCAATGTATAAATATTTTAAAATATCATAAAACTACAATAGTATTGATCTTTTTGACATTATATTTTAAAACCTGCAAGTAGTGCTGCTAACTTAGGAAGGATTGATTTACATAAATTCTCTACATATTAGCATTCACCTAGTTAAATCAAGTGTGGAAGAGGCTAAGAAAACTCTTACTTCACTTTCACTATTTTGCATTCTTCACATTTTTCCTCCATTTTCCCAGTCCTTGTTTTCTCTTTTTTCAATCCAAGACAGGTATATGGTGTCAGGTTTGGAAAGAGAAAGGGCAGGAGGACAGAGATGCACATGACTCTGCAGGTTGTTCTCTGTACAAGGGCACCCAGCTGCATGAAGTAGTGTGACTAAAATCCAGTTTGTGACCAATCTCTGTGCTATTCTTCCTGGTGACAGGGATACACTGCCAAGAGAGGGATGCACTGCCAAGAGAAAATAATACCTTTTTTCTAAATTGCACTAAGGTGATATAAGGACTGGGACAATTTCCAGTTACACCTTGCACTGTGTCACATATTTGCCCTAAATTTTCAGTTCTCATCCTGATCTTTTGAAACACAGCAGGAACCCAATTTTTTTTTTCCTTTTTGGTACTGAGGATTGAACCCATGGGCAACTTAACCACTCAGCCACATCCCCAGCCATTTTAAATTTTATTTATTAAGCACCTTGCCGAGGTGCTTAGTGCCTTGCTAAGTTGCTGAGGCTGACTTTGAACTTGTGATCCTCTTGCCTGAGACTCCTGAGCTGCTGGGATTATAGGCATGCGCCACCATGCCTGGCTCCCAATATTATTTATCGAATGTACAATTTAAATTCCTCTTAATCTAATTTGGGACTATGGGAACCCAAAGGCTTACCATATCATTTACATGAAGGTAACGAACCTCTAAAGTGAAACAAAAAGGGATGAAATGTTGTGAGGAGCTATTTAGCCATATGTCTACTTCTTACAGTTTATTCTATAGCAATAAAAGTTCCTGAAACCTTAAACAGTTTGGCTTTTTTTTTTTCTGTAAAAGAGAAAAAGGAAATTCTAGAAATTGCTCTGTGATCTAACAAGCCAGGGAAATCCTGCCATGGGCGAAGAAGCAGGTAGTAAGTACAAAAAGAGATGAAGGAAGTTCAGTCCCCAGGGCTAACAATGGCCAATAGAAGGAATAAATAGAAAAGGCACCTGACTTGAGTTTAAAATATAAAGCTTCGAATTTTATATGTCCTGGAGTCACAATATTCCTACCCCTGCTAACAGGCACTTGCTTTGGGCTTTTCCTAACACCAGAAAGCCTCTTGAAAAAAATCACATAATGTAATGAAAAGAAGATTCATCTTTACATTAGCCAGTTCTGGATTTCAAATGTGACATTTATTAAATGTTGTTATGATTTGGATGTGAGACATCTCCTGAAAAGCTCCTGTACAGGAATATTCAGAGATGAAATGATTAGATTCTGAGAGCTATAACCTCATCAGTGGATTAATCCATTTGATGTATTAATAATTTGAATGGACTATTGGGTGGTAACTGAAGACAAATGGGACTTGGCTGGAGGCAGCAGGTCACTGGGGACATGCCTTTGAGATTCTATTTTGTGCCTGGCTCCTCTCTTTCCTCCATTTCCTCTCCTCTTTTTCTTCTCTCCCTCCCTCCCTTCCTTCCTCTCTCTCTCTCTCTCTCTCTCTCTCTCTCTCTCTCTCTCTCTCTCCCTCCCTCCTGTGGGCTAAGCAGATTTCCTCTACCATGCCCTTCTTCCAGGATTTTCTGCTTTACCTCAAGTCCAGAGCAATGAAGTCAGCTGACCAAGGACTGAGACCTCTGAAACAGTGAACTCAAAATAAACTTCTCCTCTTCTAGGCTGTTCCTGTGTCCGGTATTTTGATCACAGTAATGAAAAGGTAACACAAGAGTCTAATATAGGAAAGGTGATTTTTTTAAGATTTAGTTTTAGCAGAAACTAAATTATTAATAAGAAATAAGGATTTGTGAGAAATACAGATGTTTTTAATAAGTGAATGAGACAATGTATATATGATGGTAATTGAAAGATGACAGAGTAGATGTTCTCTTTCTCTATTCGCTGGGCAGTAAAGACATCAACACAGAACTGAATTCCCATCTGTGTTTTTCAAGGAGCAGGGTGATTGTGGGATGTGGCAGCCTGTTTTAAAAACAGAGAATGATAATTTAAAATCCCTTATCAGGCATAGGATAGCATGATGTAACAAGGTCCTGTGCAGTGCATGCAAAACCTATGTAGTTCATAATACTTTCTTAGGGTGAGGAGAGTGATGTATATTTCCAGTACATGACATAAAGGATACAAATATACTATCAATATATATCGTCTATTTGCAATTGGGGTCTAAAGTTTTATAAAGTATCAGATTTATTATAAAAGTGCATAGCAGTGAAATTATCATCTTAATATTGAAATTATTTTACAAAGCAAATTGAACATTTCTTTTTGAAACAAATTTTTACAAGATGCTTTTAAGTCCTTAATAATCTGATGTATGTAAAATATAATTTAACTTTCATAAATTCTATAATAGTTTTAGAAACAAGCATTACTTGTAAAATGCATTAACTTCCATGAAGATTAAGATTGTGATAGCTAATGTATAATACTCAAATTGCAGGAGACTATCAGTTCCAATCTAGTCCATTTTAAAATGAAAATAAAAATATTACAGGTGAATACATTTTCATTTTATTTGAGATCTTATGTACACACCCCACAAATATGCATGTGAATGCACCTATAAATGTGTGAGTCCAGAGAAATAGGGGACATTCAAAGGTCAGAATAAGAAAAACCTATAATGAATGACATGATTTACTTTCTTAACGAATCACTTCTTAAAAAGTAATCATTAAAATGAGTTATAAGATCTTTTTAAAAGCAGCCATATAGTTCATCTTTACTGATCGGTTTTAAAAATCCAGTATTATAAACTTATTACACAAATATTTTTGCCACTTTTCCTGTTTTGCAACATTCAAAAAAGGTGTTGCATACATTAAAACTATGCCCTCTCTGAGATGGAAGCCACTAACTAACTACATGTCACTATTGATTGAAGTGTGGCTTGAGATTGGCAAAAAGTATAGAACACACACTAGATTTTTAAGAAAATATGAAAACAATATAAAAAGGAATACAAGTTTCTAATTGGTGATTTTACATGGATTACCTATTAAAATTAGATATGGAGTTAAATAAAATATATTATTAAACTAATTTTACCTGTTTCTCTTACTTTTTTAAATGTAGCTACTAGAAAATTTGAAATTACATTTGTGATTTGCATTCTATTTTTGTCAGAAAGCATTCTTCTAAATGTAAACTTCCAAAAAGCTACGTATTATCACATTATGATACTTTTTCACTCAGAGCCTATTTTATATTTTTAAACTGTATTTTTCCTTTAACAGACATAATGAATACAATGTTAAGAAATTCAGTCATTGTTAGTCATGACAGTCTTACCAAACTCTAAAAGAGGATGCCTCTACAATTGGAGTACTCATTCCTGCTTCTCTACTTCACATTGTTCCACAGGCTCAGGATGTCTCTATTCACAAAAGGCACACTCTGGTTTTCCTTGCTTTCACTTTCTAATGAGCTGAGCCTTAGAATTTTCAAGTAAATAAAAGAACCTCTTTTCTGTTTTCGCTTCTTCCTTCTTCCCCCCCTTAATACCAAAACTTAATATCTTCCCCCCTGTAGCATGCCAAACTCTACTTCCCTAATGACTACTTCCTATTGAGGATGCGGCCTGTCTTCTTATCTCTCCAGATGTGAAGAAACCTTCCAAACAGAAAACAAACCCAAGAGCATGCACAGCCAAAGAGCATGAAAACTGTCAATCCCAGCGTGGCACAGATTTATGTGCTTATGTTGAGGCATCTGCTCTAGTGCGAGAGGGATGAAGCAACATAGTGTCCTATACAAATTGCTTCTTAAATTCATGGATTGTTTTAAGCCGGTAGAAACCAAATTATATTGTAATTGTACTTATTTATTTATCTGATACTAAACATAATAAATAATCATTATACAATGTCTAAACATACATTAAAGCAGAAATTCCATCAATGCTGTTAAGCAACAATAATCATTATCAACTCTTTATGAATAATATTAAGTAGAATATAAGAGGTAGCATTGAAATAGTTTCTACTTTGACATTTTTAGTAGAAGTTACTTTTATTAAAGTGAATGACAATAAAAGTCATTGTAATAGAATCAAATGGTCATATAGTTGTTTTATTTAGAAGAAATAAAATCAAATATATTTTCATATACTTCGTTTGCTTGGAGTATGAGAACCATAAAATCCCATTTTGTTTTTTAAATAAAGAAAAATGCAACTTTAATTTTAAATATCAAGAGATAGAATACAAAAATTGTGTTTCATTAACAGAAAATATAATTTTTGTCATGAAAAAATAAAAGAGGCAATGGTGATTTGTAGGAAAAGACAAGGTAGTGGAAAGTGGCTTACCATGTATAGAGCTTCAGCAGTTGTCTATGTTGGCATATGAAAAGCTTTATTTACTCAAGGAGAATTTGAATAGATGAGTATTCTGTTATTAAAAGGTATTTAATTGTATCCTATCTACTTCCAAGGGATTTGAATTAATTAAATAAATGCTTAATTCATTTAAATTTAATTACTATCTAGCAGCTAGAAATTATTTAAATCAGCAGTAATTTCTTTTTTACTTTACATAACTGTTTATCATATTGCTAATTTTTATCCCACTATTAAGAAAATTAGAGGGCTAAATTCTGAGTAAGAAATTAAACTATATACTTTCTACAAAGCACATATGGATGAATCCAACAGATCTAAATTTCTCTTTTGTCCAACTGCAAAATCAGCTGGGAACATCAAATGGTTTCATAGCGCATAATTGTATTAGTTTCCTGTAGCTGCTATAACAGACTGCTACAAAATAAGTGACTCCAAAAAACAGAACAGAAATTTATCAGCTCCTAGTTCTAGAGAGCAGATATCTGAAGTCAAGTGTTAATAAGGCCATACTGCCCCCAAGGGCTGATTCTGTATGTGTATGGGGTGGGGTCAGAGGACAAATTCCTCTCCCTTTCTAGCTTCTGGGGGATGCTGGCATGCCTTGGTACTCCTATGCTGCTGCCTATATTGCTCCAGCCCCTGCCTCTCTGTCTTCACAATCTCCAGTTCCTGTGATTGTGTTTCTGTCAAATCTCCCTTCATGTGATGGCACATTAGGCCCACCTGGATAATTCCTTCCATCAAGACCCTTAATGTTACCACAACTGTTGCCTGTAAAAAAGTAATTTGTCTTCTGCCATATGAATTAATATTTCTAGACTTGGGGAATAGGAAGTGAATATACCCCCTGTGAATCCATTTTTCTGCCTATCATAGTAGTAAAAGAAATAATCTAACTGCAATATATTTTTTAAACTATCAAGCTGTTCACAGCTTTGCAGTTTAATCATGTGTTTGATGTCTACTGAATAAGAACTTTTCAAAACTGATATTCTCAAGTATCAAGTATATTTAGGTTTTAATAGCAATGTAGTCATTTGTTTTTGACAAAATTTTCAGAATTTTACTTCTATTGTCTAGTAAAACAAACAGTTTTAAAGATTTTATTAACAAGCATTCAGATTCACATATTTTACAGATAAGGCAATAACCATGAAATAAAGCAAAATTTCAAAAGACACATATTAGCAAAATAATATATTTTAATGCTACCTCTAGCCATGATATCTCTGGGGTAAATTATTGCAGCACTTATGATAGCAGTGGAAGCTATTTTGAAATTATTAAATTTTACAGTCATCACACATTTCTATTACTAATTACTACTCTAGCAAGGAAGGTGTACTACCACCTCAAAACAGTTTTAAAAGAAAAGAAAACAAACCTTATAGGGGGAAAAAAAGAACCATTCTTGAAAAGCAAAAATATTGTAACAGAAGGATCAATGTGGAAACATTGAATTTTAATTAAATGATCTTGACAAAAAAAATATTTAGAAAGTAACAGAAATGCACACATTCTGTATTTGTGTCTTTAAATAATCATTGATACTATAAATCTTTTAATAGTTAGAAATACAGATTAAACTTGAAGCTGAAAAAAAAATGGTAAGCAGAGCCTTTAGCAGCCAAAGGAACATTCACAGATGTCAACAGCCAGAGGATTTGAATTTCAATGACCAAAAGGAGAGTAAAGGGGAAAGAAAGCTTTTACACATTTGGGAGTAAGAACAAATACAAGACTCTCAATGGGAATTACAAATATCTATCCAGAGGGGAAAGTCAATGAGTCATTCAGAAAACTATCTATAGCTTGAGCTCTGGGTAGGAAAAAGAGCAATTCTCCAGTGATTATGTATAAATAATGGTCTACATTCAGAAAAGACTCAGAGCACAGAAAGAATGGTCTGCAGTTAAATACCTCTGGAAAACACCAGAAAAAAAAATTTTGTTCTACCTATGCAGGTGATGGTTAAGAATGCAAGGGTTGATTTAATCTCATGCTTCAGAATTCCTGCCTGGTGTCTGCCGGGAGAGCATAGGTGGACATCCACAGACACATGCATCTCTGCTGCCATGTTTTAGTTCAAATCTAAGAATCCAAAGCATCTCCTACATGTACAGACTACCAGCCAGTGGTGCTAAGGAACCCTGGAAATGTTTTTGGAAAGATCTGTTCCATACAATAACCCTGAATAATTAAAAATGCTTCTCACATTATTTTTCCTACCAGCATCATTGTGTTTTTATACCTTTGGCCTCTGTACTATTAAAATGGATTCTTAATTGTGCTGGTTTTCTAGTACCTTTCTCCTTTCAACCTACTTCATCTTTCTCTGTTTAGTTAGTTCTCCTAAAACTTTTACTTTTACTTTTCAGGTCTCTCTTTTATTCAAAAGCCTTTATTTTGTACATTATCTATAAAATATGCTAAATTATATGAACATGACATCTGCAATGGTTTTGTTTGTGCCCTTGGTGCTCAGACTCTCAGTGGTTTTGTTTGTGCCCTTGGTGCTCAGGAAAAAGCCCTTGACTTGGGTTGTTTGGTCAGCTGTCCTTAGTCAAGATCTGCAAACATACCGTGTTATTTTCCCTGCTTAGAATGGTCACTCTCACTTATTAACCATGACCAGAAAATCCTCTCTCCCATTTAGTTTATACAGTATCTGTTGGAAAATAACCACTTAAATATATTGTGATAGATAATATATACATATAAAAATTATTTAAATGGGTGATATTTGTGACCTATTTCAATAACTTTAAAATTACTCTTGCATTTTTTTCAAATTATTCCATCTCTGATATTAAAAATCCTCAAAATAATAAAGAAATCAGTTATTCAAATGTTTTAAGTGATTTAACTATGCTATTTATCACCACAAAAACAACCAGCATAGTATTTCACATATAGAAGGTGTGCAATAAAAATATTAATTGAAAAATATCACATGAGGATATTCTGAAAAGTACTTATTCAGGAAATAGATTATTGTTGGTAAAATATATAACCAGTGCAAATTCCTAGGTTTAAAAGTAAAAGCAACAGAAGCCTTTTATCCAACTTAAATAAAAAGAAGTAGATTAGAGGGTGTTAGGAAGTTCTAGGAGGCTCAAGAAACTAGATTTCAATACTATAGGGCAAGAAAGTAAGGCCTCCAGTGGAAAAATCCATTCACAATATAGAGTAAAAATGGAAGAAACTCACTCCTGCTGCTTCATCTATCTGATCTCATCACTTGTGATGAAAGAGCTGGGTGAGTCTGAAAACCAGCATACTTGTCACCATGCTTCTAAGAGCGGCAGACTGACTTTCTCCAAATATTCTGTAAGAATGTCTGATGGGCAGAATTCAGGCCATAGTCCAAATTACAACTTTTACAAAAGGTTTCAGAAGAGGTAGTCTTTAATTTTTCTAGTCTCTGCTGGCAAATTAGAAGTGTTAAGCAGGGATTTTGATCAATAAAATCTGCTGTATTTAACATACTCAGAGGTTGTTTCTTACAGTGATAATAATGTTTATATTTATAACTCTATAAGGATAAGTAAATTTAGTAAGTAAGGAATATACCCAAGTTATATTTATCAGCGATAGTTCAATTTCTCATTATCTTATATGATAGAAAGTTGTCTCTGTATATAGTATGATTCAAATATAATGAATAAAAGTAAAAAATTATTGGTTGAAAGATTCTACAATTTCTTTCACTATTGGTGATGTAAAGAAGAGAATAGACTTTCAGACTTCATTTAACTAATGTCGTCCTTGACACCATGCTAGTATTTGTCTTATTTAACATCTTCTTAAATCCAAATTGGCTTTATTTTACTTGTATTATGAGGTTTTAACCCTGTGGCCTACAAGAATTTTTAATAGTTGAAATATTACAATGATACAATTCTCTTAAATTTCCAGGCAAAGATACTAATGCAACAAATTGTAGTTTAAGCAGGAGTTTTAGTAGTGTGATGAGACATTTTAGACTCGAATGAGCAAATATCATTTTACTTTTGGTCTAAAGGAAAACAATGACATCAAAATATCATTCATTCATCAACAATTTTTCAATGGCCTAAAAATTCTAGATATTCTTGGATATTAAAAAATAAAAATGGACCCATTCCAGAAGAATTTAAAGTCTAAGGGAAACTGTCCTCAAATCTATTAATTTTGACATAGAACAAGTTGGAAAACTTCAGCCTCTGGGCCAAACCTGGACTCAGGTCTATTTTTGAATAAGCCTCAGCTAAGAAGGATTTTTACATTTTAAAGGAACATTTAAGAAGAAGAAGAGGGATATGCAGCAAAAACAATACTCAATTTAAAAGTTTAAAATACTAGCCACTCATTTACATAAAATGTTTCCTGATACCTCAGATACGAAATAACAATTGAGCTCTCTGAGAAAAGAGACATCTGCAGAACCTAAATTGATCTAGACAAATTTCTTAATAATAAGTAAATTTTGTGAAATGAAGTCTAAAGAACTTCTCCACGAACAGAGAAAAATATTATACAGAAAAGTCTAGATGGAGTGGTGACAGGAGGTGGTCTAATAAAATGTCAGGTGGCTCAAATGAGAATGATTGAAAATAAAACAGACACATCACAGCAAAATTTCTGAAAGTCAAAGACAAGGAGAAAATATTGAAACTAGCAACAACAACAACAAAAAAACCTCATTGTATATAGTTAAACCTCAAATAAGATTGACTGCTGATTTCTCATCAGAAAGATAACTGTAGCCAGAAAATACTAAAGATAATATGTTCAAAACATATAAACAAGAACTCTTATAACTACAAATCCTACATCTAGCAAAGGTAACTTTTGAAAGTAAAGAGGAAATGCAATTCTGCTATTTGTTGCTAGCATATACTCCTTAAAGAAATACTAAAAACAAAATTCTTGAGGCTGAAAGCAAGCAACTCTGGATACTATGGTAATTTGAATCAAGAAAAATCAAAAAGTGACACTAAAGGAAAGTATGTAATTAGAAATGTGATTTCTTTTTCTCTCACCCAATTTAAGGAGTGATAGTGTAAAATAGTGTGTATATAATGTTGTTGGCTGTGTAACACATAGAAATATAAAACATTTGCCAATAGCAACATAGAACGGCAGAAGACAACATAAATCTAAGGAGTCAATGAAAAAGACTAGAAATGGTAAATAATAAGAGAATAAACATAACAGACACTATAAATAATTACTTGATTTTCTTTTTCTATTTGTTTAAAAGATAAAAGTTTATAAAAATAGCACACTATTGATTTGTAATATGTATATATGGATAGATAATATATGCATGCAGTATTATGATATGTTGTACATAAAGGGGGAAATGAGAAAAGAGTTATATCAGTATAATATTTTTATATCTAACTAAAACTAAGCTATTAAAAAATCAAAAGTAGATTCAGCTTAGTTGAGATGTATATGCTAGATCCCAGAGCAATAATTAAGGAAGTACATTAAAGTAATAAAGTACATTAAAATCATCAAATAATATAATGTTACATTAGAAAATACTGATTTAATAAAAGAGTCCAGTAAAGAAGGAAGGGAAAGAAACAAAAAGACATCATAATTACAGACATGTGATCACCAGCACCCCAGGCAACACCTGATTCTGAGATGCTTGAGTGTCCCTTGGGCCTGTTTTGGTCCTAAGCATAATTTGTTAATCTGTAAGAGACTGAAGTTAAAAAGGTGTTGAAATTTAGAATCTAGTCCTACAATATTTCTTTAGGTAGAGCTTTAGAATACATGTTCTGTGGCTAGTAAACACTCCACTTTTGGTCTGACATGACTAGGGATCTTTTTTTTCCTATTATTATTATTATATTAATATATTTTGTCTTTTAGAACTGAATTGATTGATCAAAACACACATAATTATGTTTTGGAAATCATACTACTGCTAATTTTAAACCCAGATGATAAAAATATGATTTAAGCTGCAATCCATTTTTTTCTGGTAATAATTCAAAAATAAATCTTAAAAAAATCAAGAAGTATTATATCTGTAGTTCCTCTTTGATATGCCAATTTTATCACTATCATAAAAGAAAATTAGATTAGTTTGACAAGACATTCTTCACCTATGTATGTTTATTTATAAGAACCATAGTATTTCAACATTAAAAGGGGCTTTTAATGATCAAGTGAAATTGTCATTCTTCTTTTAAAAGAACAAATATTTTCTAAAACTGCATGAGTACTACACATTTATACATTTAAAAATCAGTGAAAAGAGTATTTTTGACTTTTTAAATGTAATCTCAGATTGTCTGATACAATAGTTTAACAAACACCACCATTACTTTCCAAGACATTTATCAAAAAGAACTTAAACGCAACATTTGTCTTAGAAACAATTGTGTCTAATGACTTTTTTTAACACTTTGATGTTAAATTTAAGTATTTTAGATTGATAAACAATTATTATTAGTATCCAAATATGTGCTTTTTAATCTCTTTGGTTACTTATATATGTATAATTTAAAATATCTTAGATATTTCTTTCCTCTCTTTTAGTCACCTTAAAATAGTAATGCTATAATATATTGAGCTGGGTGTGGTAGTGAACACCTGTGGTCCCAGCGGCTTAGGAGGCTGAGGCAGGAGGATCCTGAGTTCAAGCCAGTCTCAGCAACAGGGAGATGCTAAGCAACTCAGTGAGACCCTGTCTTTAAATAAAATACAAAATAAGGCTGGGTATGTGGTTCATTGGCTAAATTCCTCTGAGTTCAGTAAATAAATAAATAATATATTGAAAAGGCTGAGATATCATGTTTTTATATGAAATGACTTTTGAAGTGAGGCAAATTTAATATTTCTTTTTTTAAATATTTACTTTTTAGTTGTAGTTGGACACAATACCTTTATTTTATTTATTTTTATGTGGTGCTGAGGATCAAACCCAGTGCCTTTCACATGCTAGGTGAATGCTCCAGAGCTGAGCCACAATACCAGCCCCTTATATTTCTTATATAAATAGAGAAACCTACAATAATTCTAAGATATATGGATCTTACTTTTAAAAATTATTTCTATGCAATAAACATGCTGAATTTTGAAATGCTACATTCCTTTTTGTTACATAAGTCAGTTTACTACTTGTTTTCCAATGGACTTTTGACTAAAAAAATGATATTTATACCTTATTAGGAAAAAAATATTTAATGAACAAAACCACAATATTAATATTCATTTTTCATAAGCAAGAGAAAATATATGTATATGACTAAATATGGGTTAAATGTTGTATTTCAAAAACATGATAGTTGAAATATAAATGTAAGCACTGGTAGAAAATTGGGAACATAATCTCAGCCAATCTATAGTTCATTAGCATATCCCTATTCTTTGAACCATAAATTTGCTGCTAATATTTACTGTTTCACAGTTTTATAAAAAAATCCTCTGTCCCAAACAAAACTGAACCTCACTTTCTTGTTGAATAGTAACTTCTCTGAGGATATCTTAGCCAGAACTCAAGACTTGTCAGCCAGGTTATTGTTATTAATTAGAATAGTCTCTGGAATTTGTAACTCAGACACTTGTTTTTTGATTTTTTTGTTTGTTTTTTGTTTTTGGTATTACTAAAAATTAAACTTGGGAGCATTCTACTTCTGAGATATAGCCTCAGCCCCTTGCCCTTTTATTTCTTATCCAGATGGATCTATAACTTGTGACCCTCCTATGTCAGTCTACAAATTAGCTGGAATTATAGGTAGTGAGACACATTTTTTTTTTAGAACTTTAATCTCAAAAAATTTTGAAATATCCTTCAGTATAATTATGCTTCTGTAGGCTTTGGGCAGAATTATTTTGTTCAAAAGTTTCCTTTTCCATTATAGTGAAGGTACCAGTTTGAGGGAAAAAAAGAGACAAGGTACAATTCAATGTGTTCTTTTCAATTGTTTCTTGTGTGGCCATAGTGATTCCTTACTGAAGTAAACCCACAGCACTGACCTAACCTCCACTTATCCTTTTGTGTTGATATCTGATGATCAATTGGCTTTCACGGGTAGACCAATTGTCATCATGACTCTATGGCATCTACACTTTGTGTATGCATACCTGGGGAAATCCATACATCCTTATGATGCTTGACATGAAAAATGTAGACTCTTCATTGCTATTTCCTCTTACCTAGGCCTTACTTATTCTCCATACAAATGAACATCACTGATATGAAAATCTGAATCCCAAAATACTCCAAAATTCATGAAAATTCCACACTTGACTTCAGATGGACAGATTGCAATCAAACCACAGAGGAATTAAAAATATTGTATAAAATTACCTACAGTTATACAGGTATGCATATGAGGTATATATGAAATATAAATGAATTATGTATTTAGATTGGGGTCCCATCTCTAAAAATATCTCCTTATGTTATGTAAATATTTCATAATCCAAAAAAATCTGAATATGAAAAACTTCTTGTTTTAAGCATGGTAGATAAGGATATCCAATCTATAATTATTTTTTTCCACTGATAATAAATTTTTAGCACAGATGCTGACTAGCCACCTTGCTTATTAAGTAGTTGCCCAACCAGGAAGACAGGGAATTAATGGCTACAACCACCTATCGCATTTCTCCTTCAGAGATTGACCCTTATTGTGAATTCAGGGTGAGGCAACAGGAGTAGTAGCACCAGAGGATATAGAGGAATGTGGAAGTAAGGCTATTTCTGAAACCACTTCTCAACTCGGTGTGACATTATTATCAACAGAACACAGATATAGTCTAAAAACCCAAGTTAAAATTAGTCACTAAGCAAATTAGGGAATACCTATACTAAGAAATTCTATTTCAAAATGTTGAAACTATGAAGAATTACAAATTCCAATAATAAAATATTATGTAAATAAAATGATCTAAAATTGAATTAAACTCACCATGACCTGGAGGAAATTTTTTCCATTTAAGAAGTGGAATTAGCACATATATGGATAAAGTAGGCCATTCCATATAATAAGGACACTTACGGATTAATTTCAACTTTTGTAAATTTTCACTTTTTACTTTTTCCTGAAAAAAAAGATGTTATTATCAAACTTTCCAATATTAGAAAATTTAAAAAGAAACAAAAAATAGCAAGTTGACAAATGGCAGAAGAAAAAAATAAAGATTATACAAATGCAAATTAGTGTAAAATACATTTGAATTGTACTGGGCCATCACTCCATGACCACATAGCCAAAATGCAATATTCATCTCTAGATCTGCTCACTAAAATTATATTTTCCATCTTTCCTTCATAGTATGTTATTTAAAGCCCTGTCATATTCAAAACTAAATTTAAAAGTCATAGTTGATAATATCAAGTATATGATAATAATATTAGGAAAATAAAAAAGAAAAACATCTTTTTAAAGTGAGATACTGTGCTAATTGAAATAAACTGACACTAGGTATTTGGAATGAAGTTGAATTCTGAGAAAAGTCACCTGTTCCACTAATAATAGGACCACTATATCAAAGGAAATCCCCATTTAGAGACCTAAAGTGAAAATATGGATTCTTCCCCATCTCCACCCAACATGAACTCCTAATTTTCCAGCACCTAACAGGACCTCTCAGGGGTTACAGCCTATCAAGAAAAGCTGGGATAGCAGGACTAGTGAGATCTCCCAGTCCCATCATTTAATGAACTTCCACTGCCATCCAGGGAAAAAGAAATAGGAGAGAGAAAAAAATTTAGATTTGACTAGAAAAAATAAAATTGTTAAATTTACTAAATAAGTTATCTTAAAATTCCAGAAATAGGGGGTCAGAATTATACTGTAATTACCTATTCATGAAGCCCTTAGTTGGACATCAGTTGTAACTATGAAAAAGCATGCCAATCACGAGAAGTAAGACTAAGATAGCCAGTAGAGATTTGGAGACCAGTAATACTACAGTCTAATCATCTAGTATTCCTGGCACATACTTGATGAATGAATTAATTAATTAATGGTTTGAAATTCATAAAAAACCAAAGGGCACTCAAAAATACAAGTAAAATGTACGCATAAAGACTCTTGTTTTCATCTCAAAGATCCACAACCAGTAGAGACTACTTAAGTGATGTTAATCAAATAAAGCACATTTTTTATGATTTCCAGGTCAAGTAAAATTTAAAAAAAAATTTAAAAGTTGTGGACATCATACCAGTTTTAACTTTTCATATTCCTTTGCAGGGATTTTAAGAATTTCACAATTGTCTTCTGTCACCACTGACTGTATTTCTAATTCCATCTCAGGTGTAATCTTCAGTGATCCAAAAGTACTCAATTGTCCCAGCTGTAAAGATACCAGAGAAAATTTAAATTTTATTAACACTTATTAACATCAAAAGCCAGCCAGAATGATAGGAATAGTCTGGGTGAGTCTAAAAAAGGAATTGTAGCTCAAGTTGCAATTCTGTGAAAGAAAGGATGTCAGGTAGCCTTTCATGGATGGGTCATACTTCTCTCCAATGTCACTTCCCTAGAGCAAGAAAAAAGTTTTAATCTTCATCATCTGAGGAAAATATCACAGCAAAAGATCTTTTTTTCCCCCACTGGTTTAAGTGCCAGGATAATGGCTGACACATAATCAAAATTTAATAAATACTTGAGCATGATATTGTGGTGCACACATGAAATTCCAGCTACTCAGAAGATTGAAGAATGAGGATTGCAAGTTTTAGGCCATCCTCAATTTATAAAGAAAACAACAACAAAAAGAAAAACTTGCAGTGTAGCTCAGTGGTAGTTTCCCAAACATGTGTGAGATTTTGAGTTCAACTCCCAGTACCCATACACATACATAAAAAGAAAAAAGATAAATATTTGATGAAAGAATAAAGAAAAATTACACACTTATATGCATGTTCTTTTTTCATTATCCTCATATGTTGGTAGGTTACTAATAACAAGATGAATATAGTATTATGCAATGTAAAATCAATGGCATATAGTATGTATTCAATGTGTAGCTTCCTAGTTTAATATGTGAAAGATAAATATTAAACATGGAAAAATATAGTCACTAGAATACTTATTGAAATTTATCATAAAATAAAGAGATTATATAGAACTACATAGAGGATCTATATCATTCATGTTTGCCTGGAGAAAACTGGAGGACATATGAAGGACAAGGGACATACTTGTATTGGAGATGAAGAAGCTTCCTAGGGAAAATGTTAAATCAATACAGCTATCCAAGATGATATCAGAGGACATTCACTTTTCTACGTCAATTGCACAGAAAGACTGAATATTTTTCTTTTTTAATGAAATGTACAACTGAGGTAGAATCTATAAGTCCAGGTATGAAGAAGAAATTAAAATTGTTAAAGTCACTGCAGAATTTAAGTAAGTGATCCACAGTCCTGGGTTCTGGGACTGCTATACATGTAGAAACAGGGTAACAGACTCAGGACTTGACATATATGTAGTAACCTACCATACATGTAGTTCTGGGACTTGTCATACATGTAGGGACAGGGGAATAGATTCAGGACTATGCAAGATGAGGAACTGCAATTAAGCTTCCTGGCTTAGATCCTAGGACTTTGGAGGATGCACACATACATGTGAAATGGAGACAAGAAAAACTCCATCCACTAGTCTAAGCAAGTTGGGTAGAAGCTTGTCTTTTAGCTGTGAAACTAGACAGCATTTCCACAAAATCAGGAATATAGTTCTGCAATTTATGCGGGTGCTGAATATACATTTGCACATAGTACATGACCCAAAGCTGATTGTAAATCCTGGTATATAACTAACCCATAGGATTCAGGATTATGGAAACATTATACAACCCTAAAACACATATGGAAGAACAGAAGACCCAGAATAGCCAAAGCAATCCTAAGCAAAAACAGCAATGATGGGAGTATCACAGTACCTGACTTCAAAATATACTATAAAGCCATAATTAGAAAAAAGCATATTCCTAGCATAAAAATATATGTAGACTGATGGAATAGAACAGAATATACAGAAATAAACCCAAGCAGCTGCAGCCATCAGATTCTGGGCAAAGGTGTCAAAAACATATGCTGAGAAAGATAGCCTCTGTGATAATTTAAGACCTGAAGTTTTGCAACAGTTAGAAGAAAACATAAGAAAAATACTTCAACATACAGGCACATTCACTTCTTGAATAGGGCTCCTATAACTAAACAAATAATAGCAAGTGTAGATGAATGAGATGGCATCAAATTAAAAACTTTCTATACAACAAAAGGAATAATTAGTTGAATGAAGAGAGAGCCTACAGGATGGGAGAGAAATCTTTGTCAGCTACACTCTGACAGAGAATTAATTTCCAGAATACATAAACAAAACTTAACACAAAAAATAATAATTCAACTTATAAACAGGTAAAAGAACTGAACAAATATTTCTCAAATAAAGTACAAGTGCCCAATATGAAAAAATACATAGCATTTTAGCCATCATGGAAATGCAAATCAAAACTACATTGAGGGGCTGGGATCATGACTCAGTGGTAGAGTGCTTGCCTCACATGTGTGAAGCATTGGGTTCAATTCTCAGCACCACATATAAATAAGGTCAATCGAAAACTAAAAAAAAAAACTACATTGAGATTCTGTCTCACCATGATGAGAATGTCAATCTTCAAAGATACAAATAACAATAAATTATGGCAAGAATTTGCAGGTAGATGGGGCAGGGGACCCCTTCTATGCTATTAGTGATAATGTAAATTACTATAGCTAACATGGAAATCATTATGGGGGAGCCTCAAAAAACTAAAAATAGAACTAACATGTGATCCAACTATATCACTCCTGGATGTATATAATTGAAGATATCAATCAGTTTACTAAAGAGCAATTTGCATACCCAAGTTTTTCACAGCATAACTCAAAAGAGCCAGGGTATGGAATCATCTTGGTGCCTGTCAACAGATGAGTGGACAAAGAAAATATGGCATATATGCACAGTGGAGTTTTATTCAGCCATAAAAAAGAATGAAATCATGTCATTTTCAAGAAAGTGGATGGAACTAAATATCATCATATTAAGTGAAATAAGGCACTCAGAAAGACAAATATCTCATTTTTTTTCCTCACATGTGGAATCAAGGGGAAAAGAGATGTGAAATTAAAGGGAGGATACAGAGAAGTAGAAGATCAGGAGGAGGTAGTAAGGGTAGGGTAAGGATAGGTCATGGAGGGTGGAAATAATCAAAATATACTATATGTAAGTATGAATATTCCAAAATACAACCCATTACCTGCACAACTAATATGAACTAATAAACAATTTTAAAAGACTTCCTTTGCCGCAGTCTGGCTGTGCACAAAATCACGAGCCACTCAAGCAGGAACAAACTTTATTTTTGAAACTGCCACCAATGCCCCATATGCTCCCGGGAAGATTGCCGACCAACCCACACAGCGTTCTCCTGACCCCAACAGGAAGTCCCTCCTCCGGAATTCCCTCCTACCGCACTTCCCCAACCAATGGGAACTCTCCAGGAGTCCCATAGCAGGCCGAGGTAGACAGCAGGAGTCCAATATCCATATGAATGCAGATCTTAACATAATCATATCATCTCAATGGCTTGCTGGCATCACCTTTCAACCAAAAATGCCATGCATCATATTACTTGGCTGTGGCTCTTAACATTCCTTGGGTTTTCTTTGTTCAAACTACAAATTTAATAATATAGAAATTCGAACATTATGAGTGGAAAAAGTAAAATGAGAACAAGGACAGAAAGTAAAGAAGTGGTGAAGTGAGAGATAATTGCTCTGAATTTCACAAATACAAAGATTAATACTGCAACTATCTAATAAAAACTAAAATTTGTCAAATAATAGAAACAAAACAAAGGCAAATAATTATACAAAATGAAAAAAAATTATTAAATCAACATTTTGGGGGTGACTCACACCAAATGACTCACACAGAAAAGAAACTTCCTTATCCTCACAAGGAAGCTGAAAAATGTAACAAAATGTCATAATACCACACATTTTTATCTATCACATTTAAAATATTTGTCTCTTCTGACCTATGGAACTGGAAAATACTTTTATACATAACTCTGACATTGTAAAAACCTTTAAAACTGAGCCAGATGTGGTGGCACATGCTTGTAATCACAGTAACAGGGAAGGATGAGGTAGGAGGATCTCAAGTTCAAAGTCAGCCTTAGCACCTTAGCATGGCCTTCAGCAACTTAGTGAGACCCTGTCTTAAAATAAGAATAAAAAGGGCTGGGGATGTGGCTCAGTGGTAAGTGTCCCTGAGTACAGGAAAAACAAACAAATAAAACACCTTTAAAAACTGGGAAATTATCTGGAACTATCTACTAAAATATAGATAATTTATATAATATCCCATTTTGAAACCCCTCTCATAGGAATCTATCTTATAGAAATAAATGCATTTTAAAAATATATTTACAAAAAGTTTATTGTAGCCCTTTTTAGTGACCTCGAATTGGCCACTGGGTTTGATGTATGCATGAAACTTATAAATTCATCCAAGTCAGGTCATAAAATACGGTTAAACACAGTGGCATCTATGGTTAACCTGGAAGAATTCTTGTGAAGAAAAAAAGGCAGTAGGTGAAGACTTATGTTAAAAATCATTTTTTACAAATTAAACAATTACAAAATCATCTCTGTATGTAGGTGCATGTAATTGTTGATATATTGGTGTCAGTATATATATATATATATATATATATACACACACACATGCAGTGTATATATGTATATACATATGTGCATATATATGTATATACATATACATATATGTACAGTGTGTGTGTGTGTGTGTGTGTGTATATGCACACACAGGGTATACTAGGTTCAGATTCACAGGTTCAGGGGAGAGTAGTGGAGCTGAAATGGCACATTTTCAACTTTTTCTTTAAACTTTCCTGCATTTTTTTAATGGCAATGGAGAATGTGTATTAGAGTTGAAAGTTTTAGACATTTACTAAAAGCATATAAAACACAAGTTCAAAACAGTATGCATGGTTATTTTCCATCCATGTGTTCTCTCTTGATATAGTTCATGCTGATAGATAAAATATTTCAAATGATATGCATTAGATGTTTGTAGTTGTCATTTTTAGAAACTGTAGATAATTATCATTGTCTACTTTATATGTCTGTGTTTTCTGAACTTTTCAACAAAGAGCAATTTTTAAATAAAACAACCCTCTAAGGACATTTAGATGAGTGACATCTCAATCTTTCTCAATTTTTTTAGAAAATGTCATTCATGAAAACTATAACATAATCCTATTCTGATGGGAATAGTGGGTGGATATGCACAAAAAGAACATCTCTCTCTCTTCTTAATTCTCATGTTATTTGACTAAAACGTAAATTGATGGTTAACTTTGAGAAATGATGGATTCTTATACTTAAGAGTTTTTAAGCTGACCCAAATAATCTTTTCTTCTGAATAAGAGGTGACAAATCTTTAAAGATTTCTTTCATATAAAATCATCTTGAGATTTGTTTTAAATCACCTTTCATAAATTTTAACTTATCTGGAGAACCGAGTACAGAAGAATTTTATATTTTTTTCCCCTTTGTACTACTTTTTCCACTGCTTCTAGCTTCCAGGCATTTACACATTAAGCAAAATCAATAACTAAAATTAGAGTTGCTATTTTTAAACCAAGGAAAGGTTTTGATCTAAATCCTGTGGAATAGACTTCTTTTCTCTAAGAGGCTGAAGAAGCAGACGGAGAAAATACAAAACTTCTCTAGATCACAAGCTTATAACGTAGGTCTAATGAATAGACTCTGGACTTCTAAAAGATGCCCAAATCCTAATATTCTGTAATTTGTGAATATTTGTAATTTTTTCTTGAACAAGTTTCTGTATCTTTCATTAGAATCTCAAAGTTGTCTGGGTCCCCAAAGAAGATTAATAAGTACTGCTCCAGAGAGAAATATGTTGCACATTTCCCCCCTGGATTTAGAACTGTGGTAGCTTTTGTGGGAAGTGCATTCTAACAGCCAAAGAATGACTGATTATGAACAAGTGTAGGGAGATATTGCATTTCATAATATTTCACATACTTACAGGGAATTGGGGCCATAAGGAGGTTAACAAATGATATCTGAAAGAAGCAGGGACAAACTTGATATGAGGACAATCTGGTAGGCACCTGATACATTCCTTTGGCTGAGGGATTGGCACGTGTACTCAAATAGGAATTCTTTGGGTATAGTCATTCCAAGTCTTTATACCAAGTCAAAGAGTGATACCTTCCCAATTACAGAAAAAGAATTGATCTTTGGGGGGTTTATGAATAAATATGTACTTTCTAGGTAAGAAGAACAAATCAAGACAACTTGTACATGTAGCCAATAAGTTGTTCTTTAAAAGTTGGCAGTTCATGATTTCCTATTATGTCCCCTATTCATTTTGGCACAAAGAGTATAGATACCATAATGGATCAAAAAAGTAGAGGAAGAAGTTCTTTTCATTTTCTCTAAAACAGAGTGGTCTCTTCAGACATTCTTAGGACAGTTCTGCCTTCTTAAAAGCTCACAGAAAACACTTGCCTGAAATTCCTAGTATATTTACTACTCTGAATTTTACCCACCTTCAAGATTCTGCTTGAAGACAGGCATGGTGGCATACTCCTGTAATCCCATCAGCTCAAGAGGCTGAGGCAGGAGGATAGTAAGTTCAAAGGTAGCCTCAGCAAAAGCAAGGGGCTTAGCAACTCAGTGAGACCCTGTCTCTAAATAAAATACATAGGGCTGGGGATGTGGTTCAGTGGTCAAGAACTGGCCCCTCCCCCCAAAAAAATCAGCTTCATTTTTCAGCTTGTGTTTCTGCTCTGTCAAAGAGACATTTTTGACATCATTCATCTCTAAGATTTTGAATGAATTATGTACCCTATTTTTTTGTTCTGTAACATGCAATGTTCTCATAATTTAGTGCTCTCTACAAAAATTAGTCACAATATAAACCACTATCTTCAAGACCAGTAATATTCTAATTAAATGTTGTACAGTTTGAAAAGTCATAAAACCTATTCTATTGATTAAGTCTTAAATTTGGTGTATAGAAGTTGTGAAGTTTTGCTTAATTCTGTGGTTTGAAAATTTCTGAAATTCAGTTTATGCCCTAGCAAATTTTTAAAATATTAATTTTTAAAGATGTTCTATGTACACTTAAAAGGAATGTTCATTCTAAATGTATTGTTTGCAAAGCTGAATACATGTCTGTTAGGTCAAGTTTGTAAATTGTGTTGTTCAAAATGTCTGTATCTCTACAGGTGATTTTGTTTGGTTCCTCATCAGTTATTCAGGATGTCTATTAAAACCCCCCAATATAGTTGTGAAATCTTTTTCTTTTTCTCTCCATAAAGTTCTCTTTTAGTTTATTGTATATTCTTATATTGTTATTTTGGCGTTTACCCTAGTGACTGCAAAATGCATCTATGTCTTATTAAAATGCCTTAAATTATTTCCCAAAAGTTCTGATCCACCAGTCTCTGCTCAATTGCTCATCCCTATGATGCTTACAGCTGACAGATGTCTCTAAGGAAAAATAACAGGATGTACCTGACTCAAAACAATGTATTTCCCTTTTCTTTCAAATTGTCACCCCTCAAACCTTGGTTCCCTTGTTTGTCCTTCAGTTGTTTCAAACTGCTATGTGTTTGTTTCATTTTACTCCACTTTAATTGTTGTTCTCAATATGGGATTGATGAGGCAAACTATTTCATTGTGGCAAAATGTAGATTGATATCTAGCAGACTGAAGTAACTAAGTTCTTTTAAAACAAGGTCTCCCTTCCATGTCTCTTGCCTGGACTCCTTCCTTCCTTCCCTCCCTCCTTCCTTCCTTCCTTCCCTTATTCTGTCTATGTAAAAAAACATCATTCAGAATAAGCAATCAGACAAGGGTAGCCAAGCCTTTGCTCATAGAGAGAAAGAGAAGAGTGGAGAGTCTGGTATGATATCCCATACTTTCAACATACATTAGTGTCCATGATAGTAAAAAATTTCTAAAGAGCCCCATGCTGGTTTTTACTTTTTTTTTTCCTAATAATATAAATACCAGAAAGGGGAATCAAGGTGACAGCCTCTTAACAGAAAGAAGGAATTAATAAAGTGCAAGATAAAAGGCAATGGATATATGCATATACTTCATAATTGAAGTTGATAAGAAAGTCAAATAATGAATGCATTAATAACAATCTCCAATGCCTGTACTATTCATATGCATAAGATAGCAATGACAGCAATGTGAATATTTAGCATTGATTGCTACTTTCTTGATTATATTTGTCAAAGTTGAATGTCCTGTTTTTTTTCTTCTTTGTCAATTCTTTTGAAAGTTTCTCCAAGAGCTCTGACTTTGCTAGTTCATATAAAAGGTATTTCCAGGAGTGCCAGAAAGGGAGTAGACCAACAAAGAAAAAATAATAATATTTCAATGAAAGCACCTGGAGAATTCATAGAAAACGTGTTGCTGGCATAACTATCACTGTCACATTACTTACAAAGTAAATTCTCCTGAACAGCTCAGTCTCCTGCATTCTATTTGCACATGAACACAGCTTAGCTGATAACCAAGACCTGATCTCAAAGATTCCATTCTCCTTTTTGTTGTTGTTGTTGTTTCCTTTAATATTTCAGAGAGACAAAGCCTTCGCCATTGACTGGAACAACAGGTCTCTTTTCTCTTCTGGTAGATTGGGCAAATCACTTTATCTTAGCGAGCTGCAATGTTTTTTCTCTATGTCCCCAACTGGTCCTAACTGAATTAAATTAATTGTGAGGGAATCACCCAGCATGATTCATCACTTTCATGAATTTAGTTTGGAAAAATTAAATTTTTAATTCAACAATATGTACTTTAGAAATTAAACCAACTTATTAAAAATAATATTTGAGCATATAAAATGTATTTCATTATTTTCCAAACATTCTGCTCAATCAATAATGGTGACTAGTTATATAGGAGAAAAGTCAATTTTCATATGTTTAATCTTTTTATTTTCCTGTTATTAGGAAGTAATTAATCAGTCTGATATACAGAAGACTGATTCTACAGCCTGCCATTAAAAATAGTCACCCCAGAATATTATTTATACAATTGCTTTTCCATACCTTGATGTTAGACTGCAAAATATACAACCTAAGTAGCACATTCATAATAAGTTAAGGAAACATAAGAACTAAAAATATTTCTATATTAATGTTAAATTTAGTGTCAAAGTTATTACCGTCTACTTTAAATAATCATAAACTTAAAAATTAGCATGTAAATGTCATAAGAAAGTAATGGTGCATATGCTGAAATGCATGTTTATATGTGTTCATATGCAAGTGCTCATCACGTTCATTAGCTATTACAGTTATAAAACTTTATGTACCTTAATGAACTTACAGTAGACATTTCTTATATGGCTTATTTATAAGTTGGCTTTTCTGGTGTAATTTGAATTTTATATAAACAGTTGACACATTTTAGTTGCATCATATAGCAGACTTTTTCCTTATAGACCAGAAACAGTGCTCTTGACTTCATACACGAAACAGAACATTTCCTTCACATCATGAATTCCATGGCTCATATATCCATTTATTCTGAGTTTCATGTGTTCTTATAAAGAAAATTCAGCTGAGTAATGTTAAAGTGAAATAAATGTGTCAGCCTAATTTTAATGTGAAAATGATTTAATATTTACATTTTTTTACTTATGTAATTTGAAATGCATTTTGTTCTTTTCCATATTTACCATTAAAGAGATTTAAGCTTCTTAACTCTATTTTCTACTTTTAAAATTGCATAGCCATTTTAAAAATTTCTATGTATAGAAAACATGTAAAAATATTGATAAAAATAAATCCTTGTACTGACTAAAGAATGTAAATTTGTCCTTTTTAGGTGGAGTTATTATTTTACTTTTTAGAATATATTTAACTTTATCTTAGCATGATTTTATGTGACCCTAGAATATCATATGATTTTACCTATTTCTCACATTATAAAAGATTAGCATAAACATTAAGCTATGTTTTGCTAAACATTAAGTTTTGAAATAAAATCATGTTTTATTTTAATAAAGCCCATTCATTTTTCATTGCTGCAAAACTATTCTTATTCATTCTTTTATTGATATACATTATTCTATTATCAGTTTTTGTCTATAAAACAATAATGATATAAGCAGTAGTGTTCAGGTCTTCTCATTTCATAAAAGTAGTGTCTCCAAGATAGATGCCTAACAATACAGTTTCTGCTCTATTTGCTGTTAGCACTTGAACATCTAGGAAACTCTTGATCAAACATGGGTTAAATGCCTGTTTCTACAATGAATATCAGTTTCTTCACAATTTCTCCAACATTATGTTCTGTCTAATTTTAAATATTTGCCAATTTGGTGGTAAGAAAAATCATTTGGTGAACATTTTTGTTATCTATTTATATTTACTGCTAAATGAACAAATTATTTAGTGTTCATTCTCTCCCTGCTAAAGCGGTTGAACATCATTGAATTTTCCAGTTCCTTAATTGATAGTTTCTGTTCTGTAAGATACACACACACACACACACACACACACACACGTGTAATAAAACTTAATGTACCTTAATGATGAAACTTCTCATTTTCCTGTTATTAGGAAATGTGTGTGTATGTGTGTGCACGCACACGCATGCATATATATACAAATACATATATGGCCAAAATATATACATATATACATATTTGTTTTCTGTTTTTGTGTTCTGTTTTTGGTACCAGGGATTGAACCCAGGAATGCTTAACCACTGATCACCATCCCCACATCCCTAGCCTTTTTATATTTTATTTAGAGACAGGGCTCTCACTGAGTTGCTTAGGGCCTTGCTAAATTGCTGAGGCTGGATTTGAACTCACAATCCTCCTGCCTCAGCCTCCTAAACCACTAGGATTACAGGCATGTATACCAGTGTGCCCAGCCCAATTTATGTATTTTATACCTTCATTTTATTTTCCTTCTTGACTTTTATGTATGTATGTATGTATGTGTGTGTGTATATACACATATTAATATATGAAATCTACAAATATATATTGTATATTTTAAGAAAATAACCATATAAATATGTTACTCCTTTGCCACTTATTAAGCTGTAATTATATTCATCCAAAGTGTGTCTTGTGTTTTTACTTGCTGTCTTTGGATGAACAAAAGTTTAAATTCAAATTGATTTTAAGCACATATCCTTGTAGTTTACTTCTATGTTTCCTGTGTTTAAAAAAAAAAAAAAAAAAAGCCCGCCACCGCAGACATGGCGGCTCCGCTGGGTGGTATGTTCTCCGGGCAGCCGCCGGGCCCCCCGCAACCCGCGCNGTGTATAAGAGACAGCCATTCCAGGGCACAGGGCTTTTTTTCCTTCCACTGTCTTGTGGGTTAGTGAATGGTATCTTTTTTTGTGCTCCTTGCTGCATTGTATGCTCATGGGAAATGGGCATTACTCCCCTGGAATACACAGGAACATGTATTTTGTACTCATTTTGTGTATACATATTACTCATTTTGTTTGTGACCTGTGAGGATGATACTTGGTTTGTGGACCTATGACCTGTGATGACTAGCCTGAGGCCAGCGTATCTCCCCTTGGTTGGAGTGTATAAGTCAAAACTTAAAAGTTATTTTTTACTCTTAGGGTTTTAACCTGGTCATCTCATGCCAGACAGAAGCTCTGATTGGCAGCTTTAGGTTTCTTGATTAAAAACCTAAATAAACGCCCAGTGTGATGGCACATACCTGTAATCCCAGTGGCTCAGGAGGCTGAGGCAGGAGGATTGCAAGTTCAAAGCCAGCTTCAGCAAAAGCCAGGTGCTAAGCAATTCAGTGAGATCCTGTCTCTAAACAAAATACAAAATAGGGCTGGGGATGTGGCTTGAATGTCCCTGAGTTCAATCCTTGGTATCCCTGCCCCCCCCATCCCCCACAAAATAAACTAAGTTTGAGGCAGTCTTTCAATGATAAAAGTGTTTTTGGTGAAAAGATCAGAAACTATTCTACTTGGTGCTTAATGAAAATGTTTTGAATGAATGTAAATACAAGTTACTGTCATTTCTTTATATTAATTCAGAAGTTATCCGTCAAATAAATAATGATTTTCAAAAAAAAAAAAAAAAAAAAAACTTTTGTTATTATGATAATCATGAAGAAGAAATTTTGTCACATGACCTTCTAAAATACTTGAACTCTTTACTTTTACTATTATGCTTCTGATCTGAAGTTGATTTTTTTTTTTAATTTAGTATGATGAAGGCATGTAGTCTTATGTTTTCTGTCTACAGAGATAACTAATTGCCCTGGTCCAAATTAATGAATCATTTGCTCATTTTCCCCTCTGCAGGTTATGTCAGTGTTTCATGTTAATCGTTTTTATGTACATGAATTTAATTTTTGGATTTTTTTCCTGGCTGTCACTATTGTCACACACAAGCTACTGGTGCGTGATATTAAGTATTTATTTATGTCTTGAAATCTGGTAGGACAGGTTCTTCTTCACCAGGGTCTTCTTTGGGAGTATCTAGGCTGCTGGGAGCATTTTGATCTTTAGGATAATATTTAGAATTAACTTTTCAAGGAAATTCTTTCTAAGGAAATTTCTTTTGAAGGAAATTTAGATATTTTTTCAATGAAATTGTACCACTTTGGGAAAATTTCATTTTCATGATATTGAATGTTCTCATGTATAAATGTGATTTACCTACAAGCCTTTTCTGATATCTTTCAGTGAAAATGTATAATACACTGCAAAAACTTGTAACACACATTCAAGTATTCATTATTTTGTATAGTTAAATAGACTATTCTTATTAATCATATTTCCAACTAATTTATTCCTCTGCTTCTATGAATTATTTATTTTATTAATTATTTTACTGCCAAACAATGTATTTACAAACAATGTATTTACTTAATTCTCTGATTGTTTCCAATTAGAGGATGGCTAGCAATCTTCTTGGAAAAAGACCAGATAGAAATTATTTCCATGTTTGTAGGCCATTGGGTCTCTGTCACAACCACTCTAATCTGTCAATCTAGCATCCACAATCTATAGAAAATAAATATGGTATACCCAAATAAACTTTATTTACAGAAAAATCACTCTAGTCTATATTTTGCTTGAAAGCCAGAGTTTGCCAAACTTGAATCTAAAGCTTCATTCATATAATAAAATCCTCACATTCTTTCCATCATTTAGTTTTTAACTTAAAAATGCAGAAAATAATTATGCCATAATTCTATATGAAATAGGTTTTTTAACACTTAACCTAAAATGTTAGTGATATTTAACATGATATATAGTATATAAAGTATTGCCAATATTTGATATTTGTGTACCTTAAAGCATCTTAAAAATTACAGCATAATGCACCAATAAAATATTTTTAAAAGACCTATACAAAGAAGACTAATGCACCTGTGACTAAATGGGAACATATTTCTGAATGGAAGGATTATACATGACTTTTTTGATTGCCCACATACTTCTTTTATTCATGAGTAATATGTATATTACTTATATTAAATAAAATAATGCTCCTTTTAAAAAAATACAGTATTAGATTTTTTTAGTGGACTTTTTCTTGTGATGTCTGACATTTGATTTTCTTTGGATTAGGAAATTTAATGTCCTAGATTTTTATGTTTATGTGTGAAAGACAAATAAAATATGTTATATAAATATCCATTAAACTCTTAAGGAATAAAGTACCAATGTTGGGAATTTTACTTTCTTTTGTAAAATTTAGTGGTTCTGCTATAATGATCTTTTGGTATATTGCTCTGTCAACAGCAGTCCTTTTTTTTTAGGTGAGATATCACTGTACAGAAATATAGAACAAACTCTTGGGGGAAATAATTGAATACCTGAATCTATATGACAACACATGTGTTTGCGTTTGTGTGTGTATATGTACATATAGATTTATGTATATGTTCTTCAAATAAATTCTTAGCTCTTTTTAACAAACCATCACCATCAAGCACCTAAAATGATGCCACTGTGAAACCATTCAATAAACATCCTCTTAATGATTTTGAATAGTCCAGATAATTAGCATATATTTCATCAGGCTCAATTTATGCATATATATTCCTGAAGATAAGCAAAAGCAACATCTTGGAAAAAATATCTAGAGAAAAAATAAGTTATAGAAACTAGAAAATATTGTAATTACCAGCATTCACACACACACTCACACACACACACACACACACACACACAGCTTTCACCCGAATAAAAAGCTTATAAAGAGAAATATATAATGGTCATCATAGTTGACATGGACAATAGAGTAAATATAAATATTTATAATTGGAAATAAACCACTGTATGTCCCCATATTTTGATGATTCTTTCATATGCCAGGTAATATGGCATGTGGAACACATCTAAAAAAGAGTTCTACCACACCCTGGGACATCTCTTCCCCATCTCAAAGCTGGATCGTGCTCCCATCTTTTGCTCTCATGGATAAACTGCACTTGCTTTAACCATCATATTAATCTGAAGTTACCAGCTGCCTTTTGGGCCATCACCACCACATTATTATTACCTCTAAGGCAGAGACTATTTCTTATTTATCTCAAAGCAAAACACATAGCAGTTGTTTAAAATATATGTAAAACTAACCTGTCCCTAAGGAAAAGTCATTTATCAAAACAGAGGAGGACATTTTAAAGTACTTAAAGATTTCCATTGCTAAAGTGGTAAATGTCATATTTATCTCTAGCAGAACCAGAGAACCAGAGGCAAAAGTTTCAGTGCCCAAGGACAGGAGAACACATATGTCCTACTCAAACAGAGAAAGTTTACATTTTCTCCACCTTTTTGTTGTATTCAGATTCCCAACAGAGTAGATGTTGCCCACTCACATTGATGAGGATAGATCCTCTTTACTCAGTCTATTGATCCAAACCCTAATCCCTTTCAGAAACAACCTCACAGAAATACCCAGAAATAAGGTTTTATCAATTATCTGGACATCTGTTAGTCTAGTCAAGTTGGTGCATAAAATTAACTGCTACATGAGGAAAGATAAATAAATATACAATTAAAATGCAATGTTTCTAAAGAGGATGAACCTATCTTGGAACTCAATCTAGTGTTTTGACACTTTCTTCTACCTTCTTGTTTTTTAATAATTTAATGAAAACATAATATTCTGCCATCATATATCACAACATATCATATTGTGCTTTAATAAGAACCTATAGGGACAAAGCATAGTTCTTGAACTCTGGCTAAATACACTTGGATTTTCTAACATGAACAAGTCAGAAGAAATGAACAAATTTCAAGCAACACTGTAACTGGTATTTCCAAACTGGTGGCAGTCTATGATCTAATGAGGAATGCTCCAGTCATCAGAAGAATACTTTTCAAGGCCAAACCTAGTTCCATAGGAATAGAAGTGGTGTTTTGTCCTCACAGAATATAAAGACATAGTACATGCTTATACATAGTATATTTTGTCTCTCTAAATAGTAAATCCATACACAGATATAGACAGTGTACATACATACATCTCAAATAATTGGTGGTTTAATTTCAACTGCTCCAAAGTAAGGAAAGGTGTAGTTAGAAGGCACTATTATAAAATACTGGGGAGAGTTGAAATTTCAAAATGCATTTGAATAAATCATTGGGCATGGTGAAGCATGTCTGTAATACTAGTGGCTCGGAAGCTGAGGCAGGAGGATAGCAAGTTCAAAGCCAGCCTCAGCAACTAAGCAGGCCCTAAGCAATTTAGTGAGATGTGTCTCAAAATAAAAAGGACTGAGACCGTGGTTCAGTGTTTAATTGTTCCTGGGTTAAATCTCCAGTACAAAACAACAACAATAATAAAAAAAAAATTGACATTGTTTGTTAACCTGAACAATTGGGAAGAATCAAGTAACTCTAGGGAAAAATAACACTATGCAAGGCAATCTCTTGGAAGAAATTCTCTTAAAACACAAAGACAACTTCAAAGCATTTATTATTGTATGTTTTCGGGAGCTGTCAAGAATCTCAGAGGAAAACTTTAAAGATTTATGGTGCTAGTGGAGAAAAAATTTACTTTCTAGAACAAGATAAAAAAAGTTTCCTTTTTTTCTCCAAAATTACTGATCTTTAGACATAGAGGGGAAATGTTGTTAATCAAAACTCATGGCTCAAAAGATACAAAAAGCAAAGGATTTGTTGAAAAATAAATAAACTATTGGCAAATGTACAACACTTATAGCAGCCAGACACAACTTGTATCAATCTGCATGGTGTTCTATGACCAGACAAGATCATCAATTGTCCAAATTCCCATAGCTGATCAATGAGATTGTTACCCAAGACACTTGGATTCCAAATACACAGTCTACCAAATTGTGTGGTTGCTCAAATAAGTGTTTATTTTTTTTTTCACTTGGATATGGGCAGAGTTCTCTTAAAGTTGCATTTTTGTAGATACTAATCATATTATAAAAATACATATTTTATATACATATTAACCTTGGTATGTCAACTATTTTGTTTTATTTAATAAAAGCATAAAATGTCTCTGCTCTGCTATGTAAGATATCATGCTCAAGACTTTCAAAATATCAAATCAGTGAGACACAGGGTCTTGGTAACTTTCCCAATAACTTGAACATACAACTGGTGAGTAGCAATGCCAATATTGGAAGTTGAGCTGTATGCCTCTAGAGCCTTAACTGACTCAAATTATTCCTCTTTGCTACCTGTGTATGCTCAGTATCAAGCACAGAATAGCCAAAGAAAAGATAGCTATTGGATGTTAAAAATTATGACAAAATATATTTAATATTCATTTTTTTAAAAACTAATTACATTTATAGATTTTTCAAAAATTTAAAATCAAACCTACATATTAAGTGACAAGAAGAAATCATAGTACTTAAAATGACTTTATCTTTTCTGTGATCCCTTCTCTTCAAACAACTGTAATCATTTCTTCTCCCTTTACAGGTTAGTTCTACTTTCATAAACAGGTGTAATTTGATGAGGTCATTCGCAAGAAATAAAAGTTTAAATTTAAAATAGGATTTTTCACAGTAAGTCTATGGGTATTCTCGCTTTTCTGCAGCATCAACTTATACTTTTCTTTAAAGTTTATCACAAGCTCCCTCTTCTTACATGCATTATTTGGCCATTCAGCCTGTCCCATCTCTGTCATCTTATAGCACTTTTGTCACAGATAGTTGCCACTTTAGTAGAGACTATCATGCATTTCTATTCAATTTATATGTATGCCTGTATTAGGCCCCGAATAGATTGAAAATAATTCATTAGTTAATTAATTAATAATTCCTCTGAGGTTTTTTAATACCCACAGCATTGATCAGGGCTATTCAAATATTTAACAACAATGTCATAGTCATTTTTGTTTCCTCAGTACTCCACAGTCAGCAGATAACACAAAATGAACCTTCATTGAAGGTTTATTGAATAAATTATGTTAAAATACCACTTAAAAAATAAATGATGAGGTCTTGAAGATGGCAGAATACAGGTTGCTTTCTTAAATGCTCCATGGCTTGAAACCAAGGAAACAGATAGGCAGCTACTCAATAAGATGAGTGGGAAAAAACTGGACATTACTGGAAATTAATACTGGACATTCAAAGCAGACTGGGGACTCAGGAGGTTGGGTATAATAAAATAAGGAAGAAATCTCCCACGCCGCCATCACCACCAGTGCTAGTTGAAGTGGTACTCCTGCAAGCAAAGTGGAGGGATAAGAAAATTAAGAGGACTGTGTCATGTCTGGGTGTGGAGAAATCAGAGACCAAAGACACTACTAGACTAACTTAAAGGCATGCTGCACAATATCCTTGTGTGGGAAGGAAGCTGCAGGTCTCCTGGATGTCTGCAAAACACAGAGGAGGAACATTTTGCAGATAGGCTGCTGGGACCAGCAGCTGGGGAGCGGATCCTGGCAAACCCAAATTGGGTCTGAATTATAGGACTGACAAAGCCACAGCACAGACATAGAGCATGCCTAAGTGACAAGGAGAAAATCAGATGCAGACAGGGGTTTACACAGGAGAATACAGGTAGTGGAAAATCACTCAGCTCCTCCCTTCCACTTGGGTCAGACAGCTTATAGAACCAGTTGGGAGAGACACACCTGGCCAGGAATTAGGAAGCGTGGGGGCAAGAGTGACTTAGTTTAGAGATTGAACCCCAGAGACCAGGAAACACAGTATCTATGGGAAGCCGAGGGAACAAAAGATTGGCTCCTTCACCATACCAGTGGAACCTAGGGGAGATTCCTGGGGTACAGTCTCCCAGCCTGGATTGGCAACTGCTGGGCCCTGAAGGTGCACTGATTTTAAAACCTTCAGACCATTCACTATTCAATGAAGAACCTGAGGCCTACGTAGGCCTAAACACTGTCTCTAAGAGCTCTGCCTAAAGGATCTCATTTCCCAAAAGTTCCAGCAACCCCACCCTGAGGGTAGACCAGGTATTACTATTACCAGAAGAAAATGTAGGCCCAACTCTCCATCATTTCAGTTTAAGATTCATTGTCCTCAACAAGACTCTTAAAGCATAAGAAGTAAAATCAAGAATCAATAAATGGATGGCTTCAAATTAAAAAGCTTCTTCAAAGCCAAGTAAACAATCAAGAAAGAGAAAGCCTACAGAATGGGAGAAAATCTTTGCAACTTGCATTCAGAGCATTAATGTCCACTTTGTAAGAAGAGCTCAAAAAACTTAAAACACACACAAAAATAAACAAATAACCTGATCAGTAAATGGGAAAAGGAGCTGAAGAGGAACTTCACAGAACAAGAAATATGAATGGTCAACAAATATATGAAAAATGTTCACTGCGTCTAGCCATTAGAGAAATTCAAATTAAAATTACACTGAGATTCTATCTCACTCTAGTCAGTATGGAAACAGTCAAGAATACAAACAATAATAAATGTTGGTGAGGTTGTAGGGAAAAGAGTAACTCATACACTGCTGGTGGAAAGCAAATTGGTGCAGCCACTCTGGAAAACAGTATGGAGATTCCTCAGAAAACTAGGGATGGAGCCACTATTTGACCCAGTCATACCACTGCTTGGTATCCAAAGGAGTTAAATCAGTATACTACCGTAACAGCCACATTAAGTCTATAGTGGCTCAACTCAAAATAGCTAAACTATAGAACTAACCTAAGTGCCCTTCAAGAGCTGAATGAATAAAGAAAATGTAGTATATATACACAATGGAATATTAGTCATAAATTGAAAGACTATGACTTTTGCTGGTAAATAGATGGATCTGGAGACCATCATGCTAAGTGAAATAAGACAATCCCGCTCAAACCAAGGTTGAATGTTCTCTCTGATGTATGGATGCTAAAACCCAACAAGGTTAAGAGGAGGTAGAGAAAAAGAAGTTCAATGCCTTAAATAAAGAAGAATGAAGGGAAAGTAGGGAGGATAGGAATAGAAAAGACTGTGGATTGAATTGGGGTGACATAATTTCCTATGTTCATGTATGAATACACCACAGTGAAACTCCACATCATGGACAATCATTAGAAAGGTTATACTCCATGCATGTATAATATAGGTCAAAATATATGCACTCTACTATCATGTATATCTAAAAAGGATAAAAAAGAATAAATTATATATTTCTAGTATTTTATTCTCTAAGTAAAATAAAAATTGCTATTTTGATTAAATAAGGTTATAGATTCTATATGTAAAATTCTCCTTTTTTATGTTAAAATAATAATTAAAATGAAAACATTGATTCAGAATAATGTTAAAACTCTCAATGAAAAAGATTGGAAGTCAATTATCATATAATGTTTGTCAACACAATTCACAGACTAACATAGGAAGAAAATGTACCCTTTATTTTCATATATGTAAACATAAAAAAGGAAAGATTCTTTTCTCTTTCTTTATAAGATCTAGTACATGTTGAGCCACAATTGAACCATATATATCACAATAATAAAGTAGTTCTGGAAAACTACTCTTGTCAAAAAGGTGACCAGGGACTTAATCCAATTTAAATGTCTATATATTTGTTGTTCCATCAAAAAACTGAAGTTATTATCAGTTATTGTTTGATTACACAGGTCTACCTGTGTACACAGGTCACAGATATACTAATTATGATAGATTCCACAGTGATGGTTTTAAATATATTTATCTTCACTACTTCAAAAAATATGATTTTTTTCCTAGAAAATTTGCTCAGAAGTATATTTCATTTTTTTTAAAGATAAAAACAAAAGCCTTCTCAATGTAAGAAATAGGTGCCTGAGAGCCAGCCAGTATCAGATGGTGAAATGTGTTACCCCAAACTTCCTATTGACCACAGTGGCTCTAAAATGACTAAATACTAAGGATATTATGATAAAGATGTGATGGAACATATTTATGGCTGTGTGACTGAACAGTACCACAGCATTTGAACAGAGTAAATGATAAATTGAATGGGGATAGAAATAGTCAACACAAGTTTGTAACAAAAATGTTACAATAGCACCAGCCATAATCAACACTCACAATATGAAGAAGACTAATTCCACAAGAATCAGGAAACTGAAATTACACTCATTGTTCTCAATGGTCCTGTTTTATAGTGAGCATTGCCAATCTGCAGAATGATTAAGTTGTCTTGCATAATGTCAAGTTAACAACTAAGAATTTTGTGTCAGCAACATATTCATCTACATAAGGGCACTTCTTTACTCCTTTGCTTGCTAAAAGAAATCTAATTTTGATCAGGCTACCAAGTGCCCAGAAATCATGGAGCAAGCTCTTAGGAGCAAATTTTGATTATTATAGGCTAATAATCATGAACACATTCACTTCTCTCTATCTGGGGTTGAAAGGTGGATGTAGAAGTCAATGTAGCCAATGGAAAGTCTGCCTCAGGTGGACTTCATGAAAACGTTTACTTCACTGATTTAAAAAAAAAATGAAGACATAATGAAGAACCATCCCCTCTTCCATGCCTGAAATAGTGACAACAATTTAGGGGCAAATATCAGGAGTAAATTCTATATTCTACAAATGGCAAGATATAAAGATGGGGAAATCTATATGTCCAGGCTCTAAATTAACCAATGCCCAACTCTTCTATCTCCAGATTTTATGTGAGTTATTATCTTTATTATCTAAGCCATTATTGGTAGGCATTTAGAATATTCAAAACCCTCTTAAGTGATTAGAGAATTTTGCTTAATCTCTCTAACAGATTTCCTAATTTCATGAAATGGGTTTCAGCTGTGAGAAGAAAAAGACATACTCTGTATTCAAAGTACTTGAATACAAAAAAAAAAAAGTTATACATTACACTCAAAGCTTAGGCTGATGTAAAAACATTCTGATAGTTATTGGCAGCATCCACTATGGATTTTCAAAAACCAAAGAGCCAGCCAGGTGTAGTGGTACATGCCTATAATCCCAGCAGCTCAGAAGGCTGAATCAGGAGGATCACGAGTTCAAAGCCAGCCTTAGCAAAAGCAAGGTGCTAAGCAGCTCAGTGAGACCCTGTCTCTAAGTAAAATACAATATAGGGCTGGTGATGTGGCTCAGGGGTCCTGAGTTCAATCCCTGGTGCCAAAAAAAAAAAAAAAAAAAAAAGAGTGTTTCATTACTAGAATGATTAATGGGCGGGACAACTGAATTATTAACCTAGGAAATAAAAAAGCATAAATAAGTAATATAAAAATTATATAATAGGATTTCCAATATAAAAATTACAGAGCATTCTTTCCTCAATTTTTCATCATTTTGGACTTGTTAAAAAATTTTAGAACTAAAATAGTAAAGAATCCCAAGGCGATTTGCATTAAAACACCAAAAATATTTAAAAACCTAAAAGAATCTTAAGACAGTAGTCTTAGAAAACTTCATAAAGATGAATCAGGCACAAAAGTGTTACAAACTTGCAAATGAAGCAGTTCAAGAATCCACTGGACTCTAACTGAACCTAGTATATGATGAACATTGCATAATAATTACTTTTTATATAAACACTGTCTTTAATGGGAAATCAAACACTACCAAAATAAATGCAAGTAAATAAGTTTTCCAAAAATACTTAGGTTAAAAAAGAAAACTTTTAAAGTAACAAATTTAAGTGTATAATTTAAAGCCCTTTTAAAGAATGAGCATAGTTTCATTAAAGTAAAATCTCATTTGGATCATTTTAATCAAAAATTTTCAGAATTAGATTAGACACATCAAGCTGACAAATATATGTGTATTAATATAAAAATGTATTAATTATGTAGCTAATATTTCTACTTTAATTAATAAAATACTTTCCAGTTCAAAGATCTAAAAATTTAATTTAAAATTACTTATAAATTTAGTGGTACCATTGGATCAATAGGATGTACAATTGAAAAATTATAGTTACATTATATACAACATGAAAATATATTTTTATAAAATCATGGTGTCAGTGAAACCCAGATGCCTTGAAGGTAGAAATCAACACATTTTACTACAAAACAATTTGATATATCTATAATGATAAAAGAACCATTAAAGTATTTTGGGGTCCTATCCTAATGGGAAGCTACAAGGATATCCATTGTCACATAGAGTCTGTCTCCAGGTCAGGGCAGCAGCTGGCATAAGGTCAGGACTAGAAATTGGCTGAGTCCCAGGAAGGATAAAGGGAAGATCACCAGTTTGTTATCATACCCATTGGGAGGTCAGTCAAAGTAGAAATTTGGCTGGGTCCAAGACAGTTGTAATGATTAATTTTAATTGTCAACTTGATTAGATTAAGAGATGCACAGGATTAAGAGGCTTATGGGTGTGTCAGTGAAAGTGTGTCAAGGAATGATTGGCCTGTGGGATAACCAACAGAAATGGAGACCCCCCCCCCTAAGTGTGGATAACACCATCCAATAGGATGTTGACTTAGATGGATAAAAGTTGGAAGAACAAAGGAGCAGCAGCAGATGCAACCTCAATTCTTCTTGAACTGGTTCTTGATTGCTACTGGGATCATTGAGGATATAGGACTCTCATTCTTCACTCTTACAAAGCGAACTCTGCCAGTTATTCTCCAGAAGCGTTTGGTCTCAAACTAGGGTAACACTGTTGACCTCTCTTGTTCTGGGGCTCTTGGACTGGTTCTTCCAGTTCTCCAGCCTGCAGATGGAGATTGTGGACTACCCAGCTTCTGGTTGTGTAACCCAACCTAATAAGTCCTCTTTTTATAATTATACTTCCTGTTGATTCTGTTCCTCTAGAGAACCCTGATTAATACAACAGCAGAGTACAATGACACCCAGCCTCACCTGTGACAGCAATTGAGATCTAGGCACCATTGAGATACTGCTTCAATCACAGTCAGCAGAAAGAAGCAGAGTCCACCATTCACAACCTGGAATAGTGGAAGCTAAAACTCAGCAAATCAGCTGAGTCTCTATTCAGTAATTAGTACTTTAGAGATCTACATCAGCAGAGGGAACGCTTCTCCACCACAGATTACTCAGAGAACTCAAAACCACAAGATCTGTGCTTATAAACAGCATGAGGCTCTTTGCTACCTTGAAAAGAACCATATAGGCATGCACAAGTATGTAGCAACCCACAGCTATAATACCAACAGCCAAGAGCCCTGTATCCTGAATTCCAGTACACAATAGAAACAACCAGCAGACATGAAACTGTACCCTCCAAGCAGATAGTCACAGGCCCTTGAGCTGCCAAATCAGAATCAGCTGGTTGGAGGTCCATAGTAACTAGGAGAGTGGATCCTTGTTCCAGCACCTCTGGAAGGATACAAAACCAGAGAATAATGAACATCATTGAAATATCTCAATTCCTAATGAAACCAAACCAAGATTCAACAAGAACGTTCTTCACCTTGACATGGTTTACTATAAATAACTCTAACATCAGCTTTGATCATATATATCATTTTTTAATCTTGATTCATAGTTGTTATCCTAATAGGCAACATTGTTCCTTCAACCTATTTGAATGTATTTCTTCTAACTGTATAAAGAATGTGTTTCTTCTAATGATTAGTTGGAATCTATCTTTGTTTTCTTAGCTCTGGTGTTTAGTTGATCCTCTTACCCCTATTCTCTTACACTATCTGATACTGGCTTAAATTCCCCTATCCATCTTTTTTCTCCATTTTACCCTGTTGTGTATGGTGTGGGTTTTTTTTCTCTATTTTTTCTTGTTCTCTCCCTTTTGCCTAATCTTTCTTTCTTCCCTCTTTCAATGCCCATATAATGTAATAGCAATTTTATTTTAATAACTAATTTCCAACCTATTCCAGAACTTTACTACAAATTTATACCTGAATTAGACAAACTGTTGAGAACAATATCAACAAGGTTTTGCTTTTCATAAGTTTGAATAGCATATGACTTGACTTTGAAGAAATTATAGTAAATAGGGTTCAGTGGCTTCTCTCAAAGGGATGCTACCAATGGTACCAGAAGAGGCCACATAGAGAGTAAAAGTATTAATGCCTGGATATTCACTCAACCCAGGGCTCCTAAGAAAATAAAACTTACAAAATGGTCCCTTATTTTAAAGAAAAAGTGATAACCAATCTAATAGATGGGTAGACATATAAGGAATGTGAAAAAGTAAGCAAACAAATCAGCCAAATAGCCCTTAACACTTCAATAATTGACTGCATTGAGAACACAGTGGAGGAAATGTCAGAGAAAGAATTTAGAAAGTTCACAGTTAAATTGTTCAATGGGCTAAAAGAAGACATAGAAGTAAAATTAGAAAGAAAATGTAGGAAGTGAAAGCTTCAATAAAGAAACAGAAGTCCTGGAAAAGAACCAAATAAAAATCCTGGAACTGAAAGACTCAATAAACAAAACTAAAAATTTAATGGAAAGCATCACTTATAGATTAGACTACTTTGAAGATAGATTTTCAGGACTTGAAGACAAATTATATAATCTTGAAAATAAATTGGCCATAAATAAAAGATATTAAAAGACCATGACCAGAATAGTAAGAAATCTGGGATATTATCAAGAGACCAAATATAAGAATCAGTGGCCTAGATGAAAGCTCTTAAATACAAACTAAATGGATACACATTCTTTTCTATGAAATAATAATAGAAAATTTTCCAAATTTTGAGAATGAGATGGAAATTTAAATACAAGAGGCATACAGAATTCCAAATAGAATCAGAATAGATCTTCTCCAAGACACATGATAATGAAAATGCCTAATATAGAGAATGTGGATATAATTTTTAAAAGCTGCAAGAGAAAAATAGCAAATCACATGTAGAAGTAATCCAATTCAGGTTTCAACTGATTTTACAACCTAGACACTGAAAGCCAGGAGGCCATGAACTAAAATATGCCAAGCTATGAAAGAAAATGGGTGCCCAAAATCACTATCTCCAGCAAAATTTCCCTTCAGAATTGGATATGAAATAAAAGTCTCCCATTACAAACATAAACTGAAAGAATTCATAACCATAAAGCCTACTCTATAAAGCATACTAAACGAATTATCTCATGAAGAAAAAATAAAGAATAAAAAGGAAAACTAGCATAGGAATTTATTGTACTACAAGAATAGTAAATTAAAGGAGAATCAAGTCTGTTTAACATTAGAAATAAATCAAAATGACAGAAAAGAATCACCTCTATAAAACATTGAACGTAAATAGTCTAAATTCTTCAATCAAAAGACTTAGATTGGCTGATTGGATTAAAAACAAGGCCCTACTATATGTTGTTTACCATACAAAGACATTCACAAACTGAAGGTCAAAGGATGGGAAAAGATATACCATGCAACTGTGATTGTAAGCAAGCAAGGGTAGTTATTCTAATATCAGATAAAGTTGAACTTAAATCAAAATTAATCAGAAGAGACAAAGAAGGTCACTTGTTACTGGTTAAGGGAATCATCCAACAAGGCATAATGAATGTAAATATTTATGCCCCAAACAATAGTTCATATATGTACATAAAAAACCCTCAATATTAAGAATCAAATGGAACACAATACAATAATTGTGGGTGATTTTAATACATCTCATTCACCACACATAAACTAAGTAAAGGCTCTTCTGAACTAAAAAACATTATTAATTAAATGAACCTAACAGATGTCTGTTGAATAGTTCATCCGTGAATGACTAAATTCACTTTCCTTTCAGCAGCAAATGGAACATTTTTAAAAATATAGCATATTTTAGGTCAAAAAGCAAATCTTAGCAAATACAAAAAGTAGGGATAATTTCTTGCATCCTATCACGTCACAATGGAATGAAATTAGAAATCAACAACAATATTAAAAACAGGAACCATTCCAACATCTGGAGATTAAATATTTAGTAAACTTCTGAATTATGAATGGATAACAAAAGAAATGAGGGAAAATTTAAAAAATCCTAGAAACAAATGATAATATTCATCAGATATATAAAAAATTTTGGGACAGTATAAAGGCACTTTTAAGAGGAAAGCTTATACATCAAGAAAATAGATGCCAAATAAATAATCTGACATTATACCACAAGACACTAGAAAATGAACAAACTAAAACCAAAATAAGCAGAACACAGGAAATTATTACTATCAGAGCCAAAATTAATGAATTTGAGAATAAATACAGAATATACAAAGAATATACAACCAATTAAAAAAACTTAACACTGAAAAAACAAATAGCCCAATAAATAAATGGGCAAAGAAACTAAATAGACAATTCTCAAAAGAAGAAATACAAATGGTGAACAAATAAATGAAAAAATGTTCAGCATCCCTAGTAATGAGGGAAATGCAAATCAAAATCCCATTGAGATTTCATCTCTTTCCAATTAGAATGTCGATTATGAAGAACACAAATAATAAACACTGGCAAGGGGGTGGAGAAAAAGGTGCACTCATACATTGTTGATGGGATTACAAATTAATGCAACCATTCTGGGAAACAATATGGAGATTCCTCAAAAAAAAAAAAAAAACAGGACTGGAACTACCATATGATCCAGCTATTCCACTCTTTGGTATGTATCCAAAAGATCTAAAACCAGAACACTCTAGGTATGCAACTACATTAATATTTGCAACAACATTAATATTTATGACAATTTACAAGAGCCAAGCTATGAAACTAACAAAGGAACCCCTTTCAACATATGAATAGATAAAGAAAATAGGGTACATATACACAATGAAGTATTACTGAGCAATAAAGGAGAATGAAATTATGGGATTTGCTGGTAAATTAATGGAATTGGTGACTATCATGCTAAGTGAAATATGCTAATCCCAGGAAATTAGAGGTACATTGCTTTCGCTGATATGTGGAAGCTAGTCTAAACTAAATTTTAAAAATGATAGAGAGAGGAGATAAACACAAAGTGGGGATTTCCATCATAATAGCAGAAGATCAGTGGAGCAGAGTAAGGGGATTGAGAGGTAGTGAAGAGGGATGAGATATGGGAAAGATAATGGAATGAATCTGACCAAACTTTGTGTGTGTGTGTAAGTCTGTGTGTCTGTGTGTATGTATGTATGTATCCACAAGACACTAATTAAAAAAAATCTATCAGTAAGTAAGTAGCAGAAAGATGAGTAGAGTAGAGGGAAAGAACAAAAGGAGGGAAGAGGAGAGTGTAAGAGGAAGTACTAAGGATTGAATTAGGGCAAATTACATTCCATGCATTTATAATGAAGTCAAAATGAATCCCAATGTTTTGTATAACTAATATGAGCCAATAAAAAATAGAAAAAGTGTCTATATTTTATAAAATCATGGTAGCAGAGAAACTCAAGATGCCTGGAAAGTAGAAACCAACAAATTTGACTAAAAAAAATTTTGATATATCAATAATGATAAATGTACCCTAATGTGAAAACTCAAACAATATTATACATGGCAAGCCTACATTTGCAACATGTGGAATAAAAAAGAAAAAAAGAAAAATCACTACTACATTCAAATGTCTCACAAATTAACAAACAAGGGACAATGAAAATCTGAGGGTAGTGTGAGCAAAATATGAAACTGCCCTTTCACAGTAGATAGGCAGCCACCCATAAACCAGAAACCACTCTTATCTTCCAACCTCCAAATTCAGCAGGGTTTTAATCTTACATAAACTGGAAATTATCAAAGATCTGAAAATCCACTACTTAAAACTGTGAGATAGACAACAGCAAGCTTGAAGACATTTGGATCTCTTCATAAATAAATCAAGGAATCAAATGAGAAAGCATCTTTTAACACAAATATTAGGAAATATATGAAAAATATTATGTGAAAGCTTTAATTCTGTTTTGCTTATGAAGTAAAATATATATGAATTAACATCTATATGTGAAATCCTTTTATTTTATGATTTTTTAAAAAAGCATCAGTAAACAGACCAATAAACATCACCATTTCATTGCTTTTATATAACAGAGCAGTTATAAAATTTTCTTATATACAGTATAATTTTTTACTTTTTCCTTAATTTATTTTCAAATAGTTATAAATTGGCTATGACTTAATGTGTATTTTTAATTATATTCCACATTTTAACTGTGAAAATAAAAGGCCATTCTATATATCAATGAGAAATATCTTCATGTTTTAACTATATTCACAAACTATCTCTATTAAAATTTTTAAATGACTGCAGAAACAGTTAAATGTTATATTCCTATTTCATCATTATAGCAAAAACTTCTGAAATTTTTAGTTATGAACTTTAAAATATTCTAGTATTTATACAAACATACATTTTAAACAGCCAATTTAGATAACATAAGTGTAGTATATAAAAACAGGGCCTTTTAATCACTGTGGATTAAATCCTTTATCACTTGCAATTTAGTTAAATCAAAAGTCATTTCACAGTTCATCTTTGATATATTGAAAGCCCTAATTAAATTAAACTGAATTTAATTTAATTTATTCTTATTGAACACTTTAAGACACTTTATTGATACTTGGTTTTGACTTCAAGGAAGTCACCTTGACACCAGGGGTTAGGAGTCAGGGGAGATCAACATCTAAGTGCAGGAGAGAACCCATTAAAAACAATGTATGAATAGATGAGAGAAAAAATGGAGACGATTAATAGAAGACCAGATTTGGAATGAGTCTTTGAGGTATAATGGGTATAGAGAGGCAAGGAAAAAAAATTAAGGAATCTGAACTTAGAAAACAGCATAAACAGGAAGCCAGGAAGTACCCATTATCAGAATTTAGGAGGCAAAGGAATTTACTTGTCTTACAGGTCAAATCCTGTTCTTATAAGACATAACTTTGTCTTTACTATTCAGAAGATCCAATAGTCTGTCTGATCCCAAAATTAAATTAGAATATGTTCTCAATTGAAATCATTAATTTAGTTTTATTCTAGATCTAATAATAAAATTGCTATTTGATTGCTTTATAAAAAGATGCATGCTTTCTCCAGTGGGAACAACCATTTATGAAAGCCTGCTTACACCATGACTGCAATATTTTCTAACTATCTGATGAATCCTGAGATGTTTCATTGGGCAGTATGAGTAAGATACTGATAGCCCAAATACCTTCTAGAAAATATATTGATTGTGCTGAAAACACAATTTAGGAATATTTTGTATTTAGCACTGTATTGCATTGTTTAGTGATCAACTTGAACAAAGTATTTCCACCCTAAACCAACAAAATATACATACATAATATATGTATGAACAAATCGGTTTCACTAAATTCTAGGGATTTTATAGTTTCCAGGCTTTTCATAAGTATTTAATCCATTTTGAACTGATTTTGAATATGGTATGAAATGAGTCCAACTTTTTTTTTTTTTTGCACATGGATGTCTACTTTTCCCAGTACTGTTTATCTAAGAGACAGTCCTTTCCCCATTATTTGTTCTTGGCAAGGTTTCTCTTTTGAAAATCAATATAATGCATGAATTTATTTCTGAGACATTTTGTTGCACTAATCTATGGGTCTGCTTTGTATGCCAGTACCATGCTCCTTGATTATTATACTTTTGTAGTATATTTTGAAGTCAGCTAGCATGATGCCTCAAGTTTTGTTCATTTTGATCAAGATTGCTTTGGTTATTTAGACTCTTTTAGTTACATACAAATCTTAAGACTATTTTCTTTTCCTTTTCCTGTGAAAAATGTCATTAGAATCTTAAAAACACATAGCCAAATCAACAAATTAACCAAGGACCTGATCAGACACTTCTCAGAAGAGGATATACAATAATCAATAAGTGTATGAAAAAATGTTCATTATCTCTAGCAATCAGAGAAATGCAAATCAAAACTACTCTAAGATATCACCTCATTCCAGTCAGAATGGCAGCTATTATGAAGACAAACAACAATAAGTGTTGGCGAGGATGTGTGAAAAAAGGTACACTCATACATTGCTGGTGAGACTGCAAATTGGTACAGCCAATTTGGAAAGCAGTATGGAGATTCCTTGGAAATCTGGGAATGAAACCACCATTTGACCCAGCTATCCCACTCATCAGTCTATACCCAAATGACTTAAAAACAGCATACTACAGGAACACAGCCATATCAATGTTTATAGCAGCACAATTCACAATAGCTAAACTGTGGAGCCAAACTAGATGTCCTTCAGTGGATGAATGGGTGAAAAAAATGTGGCATATATACACAATGGAATTTTACTCAGCATTAAAAAGAACAAATTCATGGCATTTGCAGGTAAATGGATAGCATTGGAAAAGATAATGTTAAGTGAAGTTAGCCAATCCCCAAAAAAACAAATGCCAAGTGTTTTCTCTGATATAAGGAGGTTCACTCATAGTGGGGTAGGGAGGGAGAGCTTGGGAGAATTATATTAATTCTGGATAGGGAAGAGGGGTGGGAGGGAAAAGGAGGGGGCAGGGGATTAGCAAGGTTGGTGGGACATCATTATACAAAGTACATGTATGAAGACTTGAATTGGGTGTCAACATACTTTATATACAAACAGAGATATGAAAAATTGTGGCATATATGTGTATAAAGAATTGTAATGCAAAAAAATAAAGTACATGTATAAAGGCATATACTGGTCTGAACATATTTTATATACAGAGACATGAAAAAATGTGCTCTATATGTGTAATAAGAATTGTAATGCATTCCACTGCTGTCATGTATTTTTAAAAAATAAAATCAATAAAAGATAACAAAAAAGAATTTTGGTAGAGATTACATTTAATTTGCAGATCATCTGGAGTACTATGAACATTTTAATAGCATCAATTCTTTCAATGTATGAACACAGACTCTTTCCATCTTTCATTTATGTGTGCCATTTTCTATTTCTTTCACCAATGTATCATAGTTTTCCTATTAAATTTACTGTTTTTTAATTTTTATTTTTAGTAGTTTTTGTAAATGGAAATATTTTCTTCATTTCTTTCCCATATAGTTTGTTGTTAGAATTCAGAATCTCTACTGATTTTTGCCAGTTGATTTTGTCTTACAAATTTACTAAAATTCATTTATCAGCTCAAATAGATTTTTGATGGAGTCTTTCGGGTTCTATATATAAAATTATATTTCTTCCCAATTACCCAAATTGCATCTTATCTAATTGTTCTGGCTGGGACTTCCAATACTATGTTGAATAGATGTGGCAAAATTGACATGGTTTTTATGTTGAAGTACATTCTTGGTATATCTGATTTCTTGAGAGTTTTAATAATGAAGGAATATTGAATTTTTCAAATGCTTTTCTACATTTATTTTCTACTCTTTTCTTTAAATTTAGTTGTTAATTGCAGCCTATAAATTTTATTTGGTAATTTATAGCTGTCACTAATAAAAACAAATGTAATATTTATAAAGCTCTTATTTTTGGTAAGCACTTTGATAAGGCATCTTTAATCATCAAAGTAGCTCTATAAGTAGAATATTATTAGTACTATTGTTATCTATATTTAAAATAAGGAAATATAATTTTTTAAAAGTTTAGGAATATATACAAGATTAAATGGTTGGTACGTAGCTGAACCAGGATTCAAACCTAAAACCCAATGACTTCATTTCTAGGTATTTTTTTCAAGATTAATAAAAACATTTGTCATAAAAATTTGTGTACATTGAATGCTCACTGTTTAGGAAATACTAAATTGTCTATAAATAAAATGATGGACAAATATGTTATAGTATATTCATACAATTAAGTACTTTTCAGCAATTAAATAAAACATCTAATAATATCTGAAAAATGTGTGCAAATTATAAAGTAGACTACAGAAATACATATGCTGGACTCCATCTGTATGGAAGTTTAGAATAAGCAAAATGGTACTAGAAATCAGATCAGATGAAGCTTCTGAGTATGCTTTGGACTAAATGCACATCTTCCCATAACTCATGCTGAAATCTTAATCCCCAAGGACTTCTATTATGAGGTAGAAATTTTGGGAAATGATTCAGGAATGAGGGTAGAGTCTTCATAGTTAGGATTAGTGTCCTTATAAAATGGGCCCAAGGAAGTGGTTCACCTTTCACCATGTGAGGATACAGTGAGAAGGCACCGTCTATGAATAAGAAAACAGGCCCTCAGATGCCAAATCTTCCAGGGCCTAAATGATAAGAGTTCTCAGACTTCAGAACTATGAGAAATAAATTTCTGTTACTGATAAGCCTTCCAGTTTATGGTGTTCTTGTTGCAGCAACCCAAACAGGCTACAACAGAAGAGATAAGTAATGGGCTAAGAAGTCTACATCAACAGAATAATATAGGGCTCAGGTAAGCTATTTAAATTATAAAAACATTAGGCAAAGGAGCCTAAGAGTTTGAATTTTTTTTGATGGCTTAGTTGTTTTATTTGACCTTAAAATTAATAGATAACAATGATAAAAGATAAGTAAATTTTATGAAAGCATATAAAAAGTAGATCTTTCATCTCACTAACTGAACAAAACATTAGATAAGTACATGCACATATACACATAGTCATATAGTGCCAGAATTTCTAAAATGAATTTCATATGTACTTGTAGGTATTCAGCACATATTTAGGCATACTTATATTATTTTTAATACTTTCACTTAATAAATAAAAACAGATCTAATAAGCAATTTTAGTTGCATACAGAATTTAATTAAATAGAGACATTAGGATTTATATGTCTAATTGTATATTGAAAGACTGTTAAATGTTAAATTAATTTGTCATAACATTTTATAACAGGTCAACAAATATTGTTTACTCTTCGATTTAGTTACTCTTAACTTTCTATTAAATACAAATGTTAATCATTTTAGTTTGGTAGAATTTGTAATGGTCTCCCCAATATCACTACATGAATTGTAGATAAATTATAAAGTGTTTGATTAGTTGAAATTGTTATAAAAATTCCCCCAAATTCTAGAAAATATTTTAGAGACAGAACTCTTGGTTAGTTTTACTCATCCCCAACTTAGTATGAGGTAACTTCTCGAACACTTTGCCTCCTCTAACTTTGGTCTTTCCACTGCCCTGAATCAGACCATTATTACCTTCAGCATCGATCATTTCCCTTAATTTTCCTGTCCCCAGCCTCTCTGAGCTAAGCTACATAATTCACACCAGTCAGAGTTAACTTTTTAATGTAGGTAGGCATTTTTTCTCATGTTACTCTCCTGCACAAAATCCTTCAATGACTTTCCATGGTCTATAAAATAATTAACTTGCTAAACATGCTTCTTTAAAATAAGAAGAAAATCTTTGTAATACATTCCACTGTCCTATATAAATTAAAAAATAATTTAAAAATCCAATTTTCAATACAAAAAAAAATGAGAAAACCTACTTCCTAAGCAATATTTATGATACCATTTCCTTACTTCTGTGTCTTTCCGTATGTTGTTCCTTAGTCTGGAATGACCTTTCTACTCTGATGAAATTCTCATTTCAATTCTCATTGTTTTTTCCTCACAGCCTTTTGCATATATTTCATTTTGTCACAAGAATTAACCTGAGTTTCATGTGAATTTCCCTCATAAAAGTGCCAATACCTTGATAACAGGTCCAGGTGTTAACTACCTATCTTTATTTCTGAAGGTTTTTATAAAAATTAAATTACATTAAAAGTGCCCATTGTGTTACCCGATACATAATAGTTAACTTGAAGTTAAATCATTTATGAAATACTTATAGATAAAATAATAGGGAACTATTCAGTATAGCAGAGTTGTGTTTATCTCAGGCTAAGATGTCAGCAGTAATCTTGACTGTTGTTATGCAAGTTTTTTGCAATCGGTAAAAAACGTTTAATGATGTGAAAGGGAAGCATGTGCATGTAGGTAAGAAAATTGATATGGCTGGAATGGTATATGTGTGTTTACAATTAAGAGAAGAGGGGAGATTTAAAAGGCAAATAGGATGCAGGAGATAATGAAGAGGGCTGAACCTTGTGCGTTAAATTAAGCAGCTTGAAATGTATCCTCGAAAGCAAGAATAGTGGAAAGTTTTAATATGTTTTCAGAAATCAATACAGACTACAGACTAAAAGATTGAAGCAGTTAGGAAAATATAGTAATCTAAATGAAATGATAATCTCTTGGTATAAAAGAGATTTGCTTGTTTTCCAACAATATTATTATTGCCTAAGAACAGGCTAATTTTTTTGGTATAATTTAGCACCAATATGCCTGTGACTTTCTAGACAGTCAACACCATGAAACCCCTAAACTCTAAGACTCACTTTTCAGACTGTCAACTTATTTGAGTATATAATTGGCATCTACAAATCTCTAACTTAGCACATCCAAATCTGAACTTAAATTTTTCTTCCTAAATCTTCTTCAATGTGAGTCTTACCAGTTCCAATAAGTTATATTGGCATCCAGAAATGTTCTCTGTTCAAAATTATAGAAATGGTCATTGAATCCTCTCTTTCACCCTTCATGTTCAATCCATACAACTTCACATGAAAAATATATCCCCAACTCACTGACTTCTGTATATGCTCAGTAGAGAAACAGTGTCCAAGGAAACAGTATTTACCAAGTAGACTATTACCAGAGCCTCCTCATTATTTCCCCCTCTTTACCTCTTTCTGTGCCACTTTATCAAATCCACTTTGCCCTACCCACAGCAGCCAAAATTACTTCTTCACATATAAATCAAATTTCTCTACTGTTTTCTTAAAACACAGCATTGTCCTTTTCATATTCAAGCATAAAAATCAATGGAACCTAAAAGAGAGGATTTGATTATTGTTTCTAAATAACAATCTTTTTTTTTTACTATATGTAAGTTACCAATAAACACAATAATTGTTTTCCTGAACCTTCTATCCATATTGAATATCACATGTTATGCTGTTTATTTTTAGTGTAAATGTTATTTAGGCTTTTTTTTTTTTTTGGAATGACAGAAAAGGTTTAATGAAAACCATATCCGTTGATGTACAGCAAAGTAATTAAATATGCAGGAAAGTCCATTGTCTCTGACATGGATATATTAAAGTTGTTCAAAATTTTATAAAGGTTGTTTTTTCTGTGACTATGACATTAAATTTCCTTAAAATAACAGTAATTAAAAGACACTAACTAAAGTACAATTCAAACTGCCAGATTAGAATTCCTAAAATTTATGGAGTTAGTGCTTTCTTCAAGGGGCTAGTATAGTTCTTTGCTATGCTCTCAATAAAAGGAATTCTTCCAGTAAGATCTAGAAACAAATTACAAACTTGCCTGCAACTGCCTAAGTGACCTTTAACAGGCCAGTGGGCTAGAGGATTTCTTCACTATCTGTGCTATTTCTCCCTGACCACATTGCTTTTCTACTTGAGATATTTCTGTCAATTCACTTGTTCTTTTTTTTTACTTACCCTGTTGTACATGCTTTATTTTAGGTGACTTCTCTATCTAGGCCCGTCACTATACCTGTGCACACATGGGAAAGGAAGAGTAATACACAGACTAACTTCAGTGCACGTACCATTGAATGAAAGCAAAACAAAATCTGAAAATCTAAATCTAAAGTAGGTCATGCGAGGGAAGTTAACAGGACTGTCTACAAGCATAAACAATTTGTACCAGAGCACCAGAGAAAGTGAGGGGAGGTTTCAAAGAGCAAGTGAAGCTTCATTAGTTTTAAGAGACTGTTGAAAAACCTCATAAGAGCCTGCCATTCTGGGTTCAAAGGACAAAATATATAAAGACATGGAGATGATAGAAACTTGCAGTGAACTATAAGTCATTCATCATAACTAGTCCAAAGGTTGTACTAGAGAGCTGAGCACATTCATGGAGGACCCTGGAAGCCATGGCAGAGGAAGTTGAATTTTATAAGTGACTAAAAATGACTGAAACATCTTACGCATTTGACTTTTACAAACGTCACACTAGTGACAATGTGGAAGATGAATGGAAGAAGTTTGTAAATTATACATAAGTAGAAGAGGTTATTGCCGTGCATCGGCAAGATATATGAGAGTCTGGAAAGTGAAACTTGGAAAAAGAGAAGGAATGAAAAACAAAAGCACCATATGAACAACGACAGCTGCAGGTAAAAACTGAACTTCCACAGTATGTTAGGTACTGCTCCCCTGACTTGACTTTTCTTTTTTGATGTGCTGTGTGCTGGAGATCAAATCCAGGGTCTTGCACGTTCTCAGTGCTTTATATAATCTCTAAAACCATGATTTACAAGGTAAGTAATATTATTAGTTCAGTTTTTATGGATAAGCAACCTGAAGCCTAGAGTCTAAATTGCTCATGTTTCCAGAGCTATAAAATGTGCTCTGACTCCATTACCTGTGCTCTTAAAAGTGGTGCTTTATTAGAAACCATGTAAGGCCACACAATGTGGGCAAGGAACAAAAGTAGCTAGCAGCTCCTTTATTATGTGCAACGTTATATGGAATTCTATAAAACAAGGGTACAGTGCCTCTATTCTTCACTAATCTACAAACTCCTTCTTAGTTACATAATTCAGTTCCTTCATTTCTGGACATTCCTCTGGACTTTCTAAGCCACACTGAACTTGCTATTCCTCTGAATGCCCCAGATCTCATTGTCAGGATAGCTCCTACTTCATCATGCACAGTTTTCCTTGTTCTTGTAACAACATTTTTATATCCTTTGTTAAAAACAAGAATAATTTTTAAATGTTTCATTTGAATGGTCCCCTAGTCCCATCAAAATGTAGTGAGAAAATAGAGTCCCTGTGTGTGTGTGTGTGTGTGTGTGTGTTTTGACTTGTACGGCTACTTGGAGACATGTATATCAATTCTCTGAAACAAAAGGCCAGTTCTGTAAATTATTAAACAAGTGGTAAATTATTGGCTCAATATATACAAGAGAAGGAGTGTGGGAACCGAATAAGCTTATTATTATTATTGAGATACAAATTTTATAAGAATAATCAAGGCACTGATATTATACCTGCTAAAATACCACGTGAAACTGGTGAAATCTATTATGTTTTATCTTCACAGTTAATGAGCTAAATTGATAAAACAAAAACGGTGATCAGGTTAAAAGTCTGAAGTTTATTAGTTTAATGACATTGTTCAATGTAGACCCATTTTTTCCCATCTAGAATACTTCTTATCCAATTGCTTGGAAAGAAATAGAGCCCTGAAATTTGAAATCATGACATTAAAACCTTGGTATATAAAATGTCATGAAAGGCACCTGTTTCAATGAAGAAACATGCAGAATGCATAAATTATAGAGCTGTGGTCCTGCTCTACTTCAGAGTGACTCTGCAGGGTTCACAGACATATTCTATGTCAATTTCCATGATCCCCAGATGTGTAGTTTGACTGAACACTTGGGAATTAGCAGAACGCCCACACTGGATTCATGGTCTGTGTGGTAAAAGCTATCACAGTAAGATTGAGTGGATACCTTTAAAACAGGTGTCTCTGTCCCTCTACTGATGCAGGACAGGGAAAGGAAATAAACAGTATTATATCTCAAGTGGAATGACATGACAGAGACTATAGCAGCTCTTAAAGACTTAATGCAGGACAAGATGGTGGATTAGCAGGAAGAGGCTTTTCTCACAGCTCTATGACTTGGGACAGAGAGAAAACTACTTCCCTGTGATGTGAGTGAAAGATGTATTCCATTAATACTCAATATTGGACAGAGAGCCTTGAAGACTGGGAAATTTGGGGTACTTCAGACAAGGATAAGAAATAGAATTGGAGCTCAGCTCCTGGCAAGAGTGGGGAAAATTAACACGCAAAGTCACAAAAGACTGAAAAGTGCTGGGAAAGCCTTGTCATGGGGAAATTCCAGTACCACAGGGGCAGCCTTCTCTGGGCCAACCCAGAGGCTGTTTGGCTCATTAGACTAACTTGTGCCTGAAACTGACCCGGGTCTCCCTACTGTGCAAGGGGAGTCCAACCTCGAAATATATTGGTACATCAGTGGGACAACCGCATCAACTCAGACCAGGAACTTAGATCTGTGAGTTCCAGGATGGAATCCACAGGACGCCAACTGCAAGATCTAAACTGAGCTTAGCAAATCAGGAGAATCTCTGGTATGGAGAATTTCTGGCATGGAGATCATTTTGCCTGGGGGTAATACAGGTTAAAGAGGCTGGAGAAGGCCTCCTCCTCACCCATCTCCCTTGAATCAGCCAGAGCATAGGACCAGCAGAGCAGGGAGAATCTGAATGGGTGGAGTGACTGAATTCAGTGCCCAGAAACAGTCCTTGAGAGGCCACAAAAGGGCAGTATCCCTGAACAACAGAAACAGTGAAGAACCAACTCCCCCTTCTCATGAGTGGTGCCCTGGTCAGAGTAGTGGGGTACAGTCCTAGGAGTGCATTGATTCATTAATGCCTGATAACTTTCCAAGAAATGAAACATCTGGGACAATAGCAGAGCTATGCCTCGTCCCTGGGAACTTCACTTGCAGAAACTCATCTCTTAGAACTCAAAGGCAACTATATCCTGGAAGTGAAGCCGAAAGCTGCTCACACCATCACCCTGAGAAGGGAAGCTGAGAAACAGAAAAACAGTTTAGCACAGAAAGCATGCATATACTCTCATTGACTAGTCTGTTATTTTGTTTTTGTATTTGTTTGTTTTGTTCACAAATGTGTGCTGATTGATACACCATGTACATTTATACATTTGTACACATACTTATTTGTTTTGCTTTTTCACTTTTAGCATTCCTTAAAGGTACTTATTTTTCCATGCTCTGTTTTTTGAGGGTTAGGGTTTTTGATTAGTATATTTTGGATTTATTTTCTATTGTCTCTTTCACAACTCTTCTTTCCCTTTGTTTCTGTTTCCTCTCTTTTTTCTTGCCAGCAGCTGAATTCTATTGTTCTCTTTCACTCTTTTTGTAAATCTTTTACTTTCTATATTTTTCTTCTCCCCTCTCACAAACACCTCCTAAGTCATTGCTGCATTTGCCATATTTACCTCTTGAATCTGCATACCCTTTTCTACCCCCATCTCTTCTTTCCTCTTAATGAACTCTATCTTTAACTGGATTATTAAACGTATTCATATCTGTTAATTTTTTCTCATTTCTAGCATTTTTTGAAGGCAGTTATTTTTCATGGATCAGTTTTTTGAGAACTAGGATATTTGATTATTATATATAAATTTTGTTCTTCTTTTCACTTTTTTATTTCTATTTTAAAATTTTTATTTAATACATTTATCTTCCCTCTTATCTCATTCCCTCAACTCACTTTCTCTTTTCCTCTACTAATAGCCAATCTCTATTGATTTCTTTTCACTCTTCCTTTAATTTCTTACTTCTATTTCCTCTCCTCCCTATTATCATCACATTATACCTTACTTCTGTTCTCTACCTGTTCATCATTTAAAATTGTCAACTCTTTTGTAAACTTACTGTTTTTCATGGGCAATAACTAATCATGTCATTTCTGATTATTATGACAATCTATATTGTAGATTTCATAGCAAGAACTATTTGATTTAATGATATAAATTGTTTGCATTGGTTGTTATTATGAACAGTCTCTCCCTAACTGTGAAGTATAGAAGACCTTCAGGGACACAATAAATCCACAGAGTAGAATCTCTACTGCCTGAAGACCAATTGTTAGATGGATAGACTCACAAACAATAGATAGATGAAGGCTCAGAGATATAAAACAAAGGACTGCATAATGTTCTCAATGAAATAATATCTGAAAATTCTCCAAACTTAAGAATGAAGTGAAACATCAAAAACAGGAAGCAGACAGGAACCCATTATACAAAATTAAAATACATCCACACCAAGGCATATTATTATGAAAATGCCTATCATACTGAATAAGGATAGAAATTTTAAAGGGTGCCAAAGAAATATGCCAAGTCACATTCAGAGAGAAACCAATCTCAGGTGATTTCTCAGTCCAGACTTTTTAAAGCTAGGAAGTTTGGGAATATGGTATAGCAAACTGAAAGAAAATGGATGCAAACTAAGAATACTATATCCTGCAAAATTAAGCTTCAGAATTTATGATGAAATATAAAACCTTCCGTGATAAACAAAATTTAAAAGAATTCACAATTAAAAAGCCTATACTATGGAACATAGTCAATAAAATATTTCATGAAGAGGAAATGAAGAAAAATCTGAAAATCAGCAAATGAAAGAACTACACTAGAAGACTAATTGATCAAAGAAGAAACTAATTCAAATTAAAAACCAGAAATAAATCAAAATTACAAGGAACAAAAATCATATTCCAATAATAACATTGAATATAAACGGCCTAAATTCAACAATCAAAAGACATAGACTGTAAGATTGGACTATAAAACAAGACCTAAAAAGATGAGGTCAACAAAGGACTCACCTCATGGCAAAGACATCAACAGACTCAAGGTAAAAGAATGGGGAAAAAAAACCTTACTATTCGCATGTAAGGGACAAAAAAGCCCTCTTCATACTGTTTAAGGGAATTATACGTAATAAAACATTCAATTATAAACACTGAAGCCCCAAATAATGGAGCATATCTGTATATGAAAGAAACCCCTTCAAAATTTCAAGAATCACGTAGATCTCAACACAATAATAGGATGACTTTAACATGCCCCTCTCATCACTCATAGATATTCCAAACAATAACTAAATAATGAAGCTATGGAACTCAAAATTACAATTAATAATTTAGACTTAACATATATAGACTATTTCTTATCATCAGTGACTGAATATACTTTCTTCTCATTGCCATACAGCTTATTCTCCACAATAGAACATACCTTAGGCCACAAAAAATTCTTAGCTAATATAAAAAAACAGAGATAATACCATGAATTTTATTGGATTATAATAGAATAAAATTAGAAATAAAAAATAGAAGCTACCCTTATACCTGTAGACTAAATATATGCTGTTGAATATATGCCGATGAATAGCTGAAGATATCAGAGATGAAATAAAGAATAATAATTAGAGTAAAGTGATAAAACATATCAAAATCTCTGGGATAATATGAAGGAGGTGATAAGAGTAACATTTATAGCATGGAGCACATTCATTAAAAGAATAGAGTGTCATCAAATAAATAATCTCCTTTACATCTCAAAGCTCTGGAAAAGAAGAACAAAAACAGCACTAAAAGTAGTAGAAGAAAAAAATAATTAAAATCAGAGATGAAATTGGAACCAAAAAAAATCAAAATATCAACAAAACAAAAAGTTGGATCTTTCAAAAAATTAATAAAATTTATAAAGTCTTAGCCAATCTAATGAAGAGAGAAATGTCAAATTACTAAAATTGGTGATAACAAAGGAAACATCACTACAGACATGACTGAAATATAGATAATAATCAGAAACTATTTTGAAAATATGTGCTTCAATAAAATAGAAAATCTTGAAGATAACAACAAATTTCTAGAGATATATGACTTACCTAAAAAAAAAGTCAGGAGGACATAGAAAATTTAAACAGATAGATTACAAGCAATGATATGAAGACACCATCAAAAACCTACCAATAAAGAAAAGCCTAGGATAAGATGGATTCTCAGCCAAATTCTATCAGACCTTCAAAGAAGAACTTACACCAATACTCCTCAAATTATTTCATGAAATTGAAAAAATACATAAATTGAAGGAAACCCTTCTAAACTCATTCTATGAAGTTAGTATCACCTTGATATGAAAACCAGACAGACACATCAAGAAAAGGAAACTTCAGACCAATAAACCTGATGAACATAGATGCAAAATTCTTAATAAAATATTGTCAAATTACATACAATAACATATTAAAAAGATAGTACACCATGATCAAGTGAGTTTCATACCAGGGATGCAAAGTTGGTTCAACATATGGAAATCAATAAATGTAATTCTTCATATCAATAAATATAAAGATAAGAATCACATGATTATCTCAAAAGATTCAGAAAAAGCATTTGAAAAAATGCATCATCCATTCATGCTCAAAACACTAGAAAACTAGAGATAGAAGAAATATTCCTTACATTTTAAACGCTGTCTATGTTAAGCCAATGGAGAAAAACTGAAAGCATTCCCTCTAAAATCTAGAACAAAACAGGGATACTCTTTCACCACTTCTACTCAACATAGTCTTTAAAACCCTAGGCCAGAGCAATTAGACAAAATAAATAAATTGAAGGGAACCTAATGGGAAAAGAAGAGCTCATACTATCCCTATTTGCCAATGATATGATTCTATATTTAAAAGAACTTATAAATGAATTCAATAAAGTAGCAAGATATAAAATTAACACCCACAAATCAATTGTGTCCCTATATACCAATGATGAATCAACTAAAAGAGAAATTAGAAAAATTATCCCATTCACAATAGCTTCAAAATATAAAATATATTGGAATCAACATAACAAAAGAGGGGAAAGAACTCTACAAAAAAACTTACATAACACTAAATAAAAGAAATTCTTAGATAGGCAGAATTAATACTGTCAAAATTGTCATACTACCAAAATCACTATAGAGATTCCTCTTAAAATTACAATGACATTCTTCATAGGATTAAAAAAAAAGCAGCCATGAAATTCATTTGGAAAAAAAAGAGGCCAGAATAGCCAAAGCAATCCTTATTTTGAACAGTGAAGCAAGCAAGAGCCATCACAATACCAGATATTAAAATATACTATAGAGTTATGATAACAAAAAGACCATGGTATCAGCACCAAAAGAGACATGAAGAAAAATGGAACAGAATAAAATACAAAGAGGAAAAACCACATAAATACAGTTAGCTCATACTAGACAAAGGTGCCATAAACATACATTGGAAAAAAGATAGCCTCTTCAATTCATGGTGCTGGGGAAACTGGAAATTCATATGCAGCAGAATAAAACTTAACCCCTGTCTCTTCCTCTGTATAAAACTCAACTCAAAGTGGATCATGGAGCTAGGAATTATATCAGAGACTCTGAAATTACTAGAAGAAAATGTAAGCCCAACTCTCTATTATTTCAGTTTAGGATTTGATTTTCTCAACAAAATTCCTAAAACAGAAGAAGTAAAATCAAGAATCAATAAATGGAATAGTTTCAAACTGAAAAGCTTCTTCACAAACAAGTGAATATTGAAGAAAAGGAAGAGAAAGCCTATAGAATGAGAGAAAACCCTTGCAACTTGCACCTCAGAAACAGCATAACCACCAGGATATACAAAAGAGCTCAACAAAATTAACACCAATGAAACACATAACCTGATCAATAAATGGGCAAAGGAACTGGACAGGCCCTTCACAGAAGAAGAAATACAATTGTTCAACAAATAGATGAAAAAAATGTTCAACATCTCTAGCAATTAGAGAAATGCAATTCAAATCTGCACGGAGATTCAATCTTACTCCAGTCAGAATGGCAATTATCATGAATACAAGTAACAATAAATGTTGGTGAGGATGTGGGGTAAAATATTCACTCATATATTGCTAGTGGGACTACTAATTGGTATAACCACTCTGGAAAGCAGTATGGAGATTCCTTCAAAAACTTGGAATGAAACCACCATTTGATCCAGTTATCCCACTCCTCGGTTTATAAACAAAGGATTTAAAATCAGGATACTACAGTGACATAGCCAAATGAATGTTTATGGGAGGCTAATTGACAATAGTTAAGCTATGGAACCAACCAAGGTGTCCTTCAATAGATGAATGGATAAATAAAATGCACAATGGAATATTACTCAGCCACAAAGAAGAGTAAAATAAATTCTACAATCACAGATGACTTCATCAGAAGCAATGATGTGTAGAACACCATGAACTTGGATAAGGGGCTACTTATGCAAACAAATGAGTTTTGGCAGAGGCAATTTACCAACTGATAATCTTGAAATATTATATGTAGGCAATAGATTTTCTTCAAGTACGAATTTTTTATTATAATGCAATCAAGCCCTTGATTATCTTAGCATTGAGACAAACATGATAAACACATCCTTGACTTGATCATGCTAATCAGTTGTTTCCCTATCCTCAAGTCTCTGTAACCTCACCTTTAATGCAAAATAACATCCTTACTCTATCAATGAACCAGCCACATTGACCTTGTTTCAAGTATCAAATGGACCACACATCCCCTACCTATGAGCAATATGATACTGAAGGCATCCTGCAACAAAAATTTTAATCAAATTTCCAGTTTAATATTGATAGCTCAATTTACATATATATACAAATTAATATATATAAATTAATATATAAATATATAAAACATAAAATAATATATTTTTAGTTATCAATGGATCTTTTTTTTTATTTATTTACATGTAGTGCTGAGAATTGAACCCAGTGCCTCACATGCCAGGCAAGCACTCTACCACTGAGCCACAACCCCAACCCCAATTTATTTTAAGAGATATACTATTTTGACTTTTGCAGTACATTGAAGATAATTTAGATCTAAATATCAGAAAAAGACAAAATTAACCATCAGGTTACCTTGTTGCTTGTGGAAAAAGCAAATATTGATCTCTTACCACTATGTCATGTGAAGGTACGTACAACCCAGAAAGTAGAGAATTTGGAAAGTCTTCATCAAATATAAAGCTGCTGTGAGATGGCAAAGAGGTTGTTGATTTAGTGTCTTCCAACAGGTTTTTATACACTTTTATGCGAGGTCGAGCTTGGCCTTTCAGTATTATATAAAATCCATCATTTCCGTACACTGAAACAAAACAAATCCAAAAAAGATATAGATATGACTAGAACATATATCATACTTGCAAATTCCTTTCAATTTATACTATGACAATACAATGTAGCCCTCAGCCATTCACAAAGAGAGTACTCAAATAACAAGAATACAAAGGCCCATTTGGAGTATTCATTTCAGACATTGTGTATAGTAGCCCATCTTCCCATGGAATTGCCAGGGGGGTAAAAAGAGCATGGTGTCATTTCTCATACCTTAATATAATGAGAAACTTGAACTTGACACTCTTGCCTCAAAATTGGCATATGCTTATTTTATATAAGTACTAATAAATATATAATTATAATATATATTATGTATTATATAATATAAGCATATATATTATATATAATATATATACACACACACACACATGCACATACATACACACTATTAATTGTTATTTATTATTGTTCTGGACATGATGATCATTTCTATAACTGAGTAAGGCAGATAGTTTGGAAAAACTGATTGAACAAAACCAAAAAGAAGAATTTTTCCATATTTGTCATTATTCCACATTGTAGTCTCCACAATCTGTAAGCCAATCCAGTTCTTAAAGTTCAACTGTGTGTCTGTAGGTCTGGCAGGTGTATTTCCTTATGAGCTATTTAGATCAGTTCCAGCTCCTCTGGAGCTTCTACTTTTGAAAAAGCAGGGCATAGTAAATGAATGGTCTCTTTATCCAGTTCTCAACTCTTTACATTTCTTTATAGAACTGGAACAAGTCATTCAAGTGCTACAAGATTTTTTATTGCACTTTGCTCTTCATCTTACAATAAATAGAAACTTCACAAATTGATTTTCAGGGGCAATCATGTGTCTTTGTATCCCTAAACATTTTCAGTTGCCTGTGTTCTCTGCATTTTTTTTTCAAATTATTATTATCATCTGACCTCAGTGTTTATTAGTGGGGCTCTTTATCACCATGATTTCTTCACTCTTCTTTAAAGCAAAGTTTGATTTTGCTTGGATGTCTGAGGTTCAAATGGACCCATTCTGGGTAGCACAATATTGTTCACTGAACATTTAATCTGTGTGATGAGGGCACTGCAGAAAATTTGTTTTTTAATGGCTATTAGGTGACCTATTTGAGCATCAAATGGTAGCAGGCATCTGTAAAGATCAATGAGTATAAATTTTGTTAGACAAGTAATGGTTTTGACTGACAACAGGGTTGGGGGGACTTCCATTTGCCTTCCCAACGTGAATTTTATCCTTTTCCTTTACTAACCATCATTTTATTCAACGTTGCATTTGCCATGATAAAAATTCCATTTCCCAGACACTCTTAAATGTGTGGCCATGCAGTATCATTCTGATTAATAAACTATTGGGAGAATTTTCGTTTCCCAAACTTGCACAACAACAACAATACACACACACACACACACACACACATACTTATATACATGCTACCTAGAATGAAGAATGATGTTGAGACTAGGACAGACACATTGTCACTAAAATGAAAATGTGAGGTGGATATTAGAGTTCTGACTCTGATGTTTTTTTTGTGTTTATCTGGTGACTTCTTGTGATATGACATAAATAAAGCCCCAAATTGGCTTAAACTATTGTTCATTAGTTCTCTATTACTCAGGGCTGAACACAATTTTCATGTGGATATTGTTGGTATGTTGGTTAACTCTAAGCATAATTGGCCCATCTGTTACTAACATGTATAGTTACATTGTTGCAGAGAATATTACCCCATGTGACACATCAATTTTGATAACTATATATAAAGAATGGCATTTTGTAAAAGTCATGGATATAGATAAGATTATTTTCAGAAATCCACCACCAAACTGCAATGCAATTTGGTTTGAAAATCTATGCTTAAATAAACTAAAGATGATAACAGATATATGGGATGATTATGTGTGGATTTCTACATTAGGCTGACAATTTATATCATGTGTTGAAACCAATTTCACAGTAATCTCTACCTTCATTTGAACAGCAGTTATCTCAGTTGAACAGCAGCACCTAATATATATGTAATAATTAGGACACAAATGTTAAATTGAAAACTGCAAACTCTAAGTATCATGCCCCAAGAAAATGTGTTCACTTTGGAGATAAATACAACTCCTCTGATCCACTCAAGAAAATCTTCCTTTTCTGCTAGATCTTTACCCAGCAATAGTGAATTTTGTAAAATAATTTGCTTATACTGTATTAATGTTCACTTTTACATGGTAAAATATTTAATATTCAGGAGGTCATTAGGAAGTTAAACTAATTTGAGAAAAAAATCTGAGAATCATTGGAAAATATTTAGATCAGAAAATATCTCATCAACCCTTACATTATATTTACCAAAAAAAAAATCAAATGAAGCTATGGAAGCTGCTAACTCTATCATATACAAAAATAATGCTGTATTTGCAATTTTAAGAAACATTTTTAGGGGCTGGGGATGTGGCACAAGTGGTAATGCGCTCACCTGGCATGTGCGGGGCGCTAGGTTCAATCCTCAGCACCATATTAAAAAAATAAAATAAAGATGTTGTGTCCACCGAAAACTGGTGCTGAGGATTGAACCATCTCCATAAAATCCAGCACCGAAAACTGAAAAATAAATATTAAAAAATTCTCTCTCTTTTCTCTCTCTTAAAAAAAAAAGAAATCTTTTTAGAAAAAATATTTTAATAAGTGGGTTGATCAGCTATGCCTACAAGAGAAACATCTTTTTTTTTTTTCTCCCAAATTTCCAAATCTAGAAACATAGCCATCCCTGGTTCTCAGATAGACTAAACTTACCACAAAGAATGTCATATACTGACATCAAATATTTGCCATGTACTGTGCTAGGTGTTCAAATACTGAAATTCTATTAATCTCAATAGTCATATATCATTAGTCCATGTTTTAGATGAAAAAAATCAAGACATAGAATGATTAAGTTGTCACAAGTCACAAAGTACATTAACATTTGGAAGTTATCAACTATGTTCCAACCTCTGAGGGACACACACACACACACAGCACTGTGTGTGTGTGTGTGCAGCGTAGATCTTATAAATAATCTCAGAGAGGATAGAAAGAGTTTCCTACTACTTGTAACAGAGTTCCGAAATTGACTCTCAATTATTTCTTTAAAGTAGTGTAGCTGGTTTTTTATTATTCAATAAAATAAATTTGAAAAAAGAAAAATTCAAAAGAAGCTTCAGACATATATATGCAGAGTGAGCTGAAATTTGAGGTGATTTCTACATACAAATACATGAGAAAAACAGAAGAAAATAAATCCTCATTGAAACAAAATGCCAAACAAAATCATTAATGTAGTCATAAATCCAGAGAAAAGTATAAAGTATAGCAGAAACTGAAATAAAATAAGTTCATCAGATAGAATTTAAGGAATATTTTCAACTAGGTATAAAATGTATAAACTAATTATTTAAGCACCAAAAAAATTATCTAGGGAAGAAAAAAAAAACTATTAAGCTCCCAAAGAACAATTATAATATTACTGAGAAATCACAAAGTGATATTAAATTCATGAATTGAGAGGAAAAGACATTTATTAATAATGCAAGATAAACAGAAATATTTGACATTTTTGACCAATAAGAAGGAACAAACTTCTTATTCAAATACTTAATACATTAAACTATATCATTAAATATTAAGAAAAAGAATAAAAGTATCCAAGAAAAATTGAGCAATAAGAAAATAATATGAATTTAAAAATATTGATTAATACCTTGAAAAAGTAATTCATCAAAATTAAGCAGATTCATAATAAATTTTAATAAAATATATATATAGTTAATCTCTATTACATGAAAAGTCCAAAGAATTATTTTTATAAGGACTCAAAAAAAAATCTCTTAGGAAAAACTTCATGTTTTTAAGTATCTTAAACATATTTAATAAAAGTGTGTAAAAAAGCATTCAAAAGAAATTAAAATACTAATAAGGAAAAGTCTAATTAATCATTTTGGTAGTAACTTTTCAGAAGGCTAAAGGCGAAACACAAAGTCAAACTAAAGCAAATATTTGCAAATTACTTACTGTCTCCCACTCTCTTACACAGACCTTTAACTAAAAATCAACCATTCTGGAGGGACTTAAATGTTTAAAAGAGCTATAGATGAATAAGGTCATATTGTCAGCTGGCTAATTACTCCTTGGCCTCTAAAATCGAGTTTAAGTGTTATCTATCACTCCTTGGCCTCTAAAATCGAGTTTAAGTGTTATCTATCCAATAGGAAGGCCTTTCTTGACCTCCAGCCTCTTCCGTGCAGCATAATTGATGCCCCTTCTCTGGGAATCTCAGAGAATTTCTGCACTCAGCATTGTCAGTCTCTGTCAATAGAAACAAACCTCTGAAGAGAAGGAGCTCTGTTCTCAGTATTTCTAGCCCCTAGTGCATAGCTTGGCCTATTTAAATCATTGAGCAAACACTTATTGAATGTATGAAAGCTTCATTATGAAACTGTATTGCATTTCTTTCTAAAGAATCTTATAAAATATTTGGAGAGAAAAAAATTAACTAAGAATTCTGAATATTGAGAAATAAGATAAAAACTCTTTCATGGCCTATTTTCTTCTCGTAACATTAGGTGGAAGCTAAGGAAAATGTCAGAAAGTTATAAAAAATTTTAATTTAGATAAGTTAACTCATAGACTCTGGTATCTTTCCACATGGGATGATCACTCTTAGGGTCCATTCGTCTTCCCTTATGGGGCCAGGAATATTTATGTTAAGGCACAAGTCTAATAACCTTTCTTAGAATATTTTTATAACTTGTGGAAGATAATATACAAATAAGACTGGATATTCACTTTGAAATTGAAAAACCAAATATATACATATTATCATAAAGTGAACAAGAAGGGAAGTAAAGAAATTAATTTCATTTATTTTGAGCACAGACCTTCTTTTGGAATGATCTGTCAATCCTGATACTTCCTGCTCCCAAATTTTAAAAAATCACTGTTCTTACACAAGGTATCACAGGTAAAGATCCCTAAATAAGTACAAAAATAATGTGAAGTTTCAGAGAAGAAATAAATTCTATCTGATGGAGAGGATCTGAGATGATATTATGAAAAAGGTGACATTTATGATGGATGTTGAAATGTAGATAAATTTTGACTGACAGATGTGGGGGGGAAACATTTATAATATAGGAAATAGCATGAGCAAGATACAAAAGCAAGTAACATGGAATTCCATGACAGTCTCCAATTAAACATGGGAAATGACAAGGAATAATGAATAAATCCATTTGTTAGAAGAATAGCATAAGGCAAAGCATCTTAAAGAATCAAATTAAAGGGGCTGGGGTTGTGGCTCAGTGGTAGAGCGCTCGCCTAGAACATGTAAGGCACTGGGTTCAATCCTCAGCGCCACATAAAATAAATAAATAAAATAAAGGTATTGTGTCCATCTATAACTAAAAATATCTTTTAAAAAAAAGAAAGAAAGAAAAGAATCAAATTAAGTTAAGCCAGGTGCGGTGACACACACCTAAAATCTCAATGACTTGGGAGGCTGAGACAGAAGAATCACAAGTACAAGACCAGCCTCAGCAACTTAGCGAGGCTCTAAGCAACTTAGAGAGACCCTGTCTCAAAAAAACAAAACAAAACAAATGGCTGGGAATGTGGCTCACTAGTAAAGTTCCCTTGGGTTAAATCTCCAGTACCTAAAAAGAAAAAATCAAAAGCAGTTTAGAACATTCTTAGAAGAGCTATTCTGTATTGGAAATACATATCAAATAACCAATTACCAAACAGTCTATATTAGTAATAATAAAACAATGTTGTTTTTTTTTAAAAAAGGTATGATTTTCAATATCTCTATTCATGGATTTAATATTCAGAATGAGGCAATATTAGCATTCTTGTGTAGTGCTATAATGAAACATTTCTGATAATTTTTCAACATGTAACAAGAGACATAAAAATATTCACATCCTTTGATTCATTGCTTTTATCTTTAGAAATTGTCATAAATAATCCCAAGTAAAGATAAAAATTAGTACAGACAAGAATGTATTTAGGACCACAGTATTTATGGTAGGGAAAAACCTAAAACCCTTTATCAAGTAAATTCTGACATATCCATTAGACAAAATGTATATAAGTATGTATGTTAGTATATATAAACAGTTATTAAAAATATAGTTCTATATTATGAATATATCAGAGTATCAAGGAAAGCTTCTGGAATGTTAAATATGACATAGGGACCAAAATGACATAAGATTTTACTTGGAAAACTACTTACAAATAAAACCAGAGAAAAATGTGTCAAAACGATAATCGTGGCTATCTGAAGTTAAGATTCTTAAGGGAGATTCCTTTTTCCTTATTTGTGCTTTAAAATATTTTCCATCCTTCTATAATGATCATATTTCATTCAGAGTCAGAAAACGTATTAATAACACAATGATCCATTGGGCAATTTTTTTGGCAAGAATTAGGAAGAACAGACAAATTGGGAGTCTATTAAGGTAATCTAGGTAAGAAGAAATGAATGGAGGACTGAACTAAACACTGAGAAGAACAGATTTGAAAATGAAAGTTGAAATCATATAGTACAACTCAATGAATTTAAAGAAAGAGGAATAGTTAAAACAATTTTTAATTGTAAAGATTTTCACAAGGAAAATAGTACCATTGAACTATCTCATAGTAAAAGACCTACGTGAAGAGCAAGAAGAGAAGTTGGCTTGTTCTTGGTTTTTCACAGCATGCCTGCAGGACTTCCAAAAAGAGAAACAGATCAGAGCCATTCACAAAGCAGAACTTAACTGAGGCTAAAACTGATGAGTATGGAAAATGAAAACATACACATTTGAATTTAATCATAGGAGTGAATGAAAGATTTCATAGAGAAAATGAATCAAAAGGAAAGGTATCAGGAAAATGCCTGTAGGAGACAGGAAGAGCATGGAGTTGTAGAAACAAGAATGAAACAAGTTGTTCACAAGTGCCCTTTGCAAGATGCTGAGTTCCTTCTGGGAATATATCTTCCTAAGGAGACACTGATAATTAAATCATCCTGGCTCAGGGTGTCTGGTCAGAGGATAATTGTTAAGACAAACTGCAGACACTACAAACTTTTAAAACTCATCCCCTCATCCAAGCTAGTTAGAGAGGCTAAAAATGAACAAATTAAGAATCCACCACACTCACACCAATAGAGATGATACCTGAGTACATACTGTACCTGCTACTTTTTTAACCAATGGTGAAAAAATTACAGGCACTCAGCAGAAATTGTTCCATAAGTTTTGAATTTGGTCTTCCCCAGGCTAGTGAAATACCCTATAATACTCTCTTCAGATGCTCCACAGTGGCAGCTGGCAAGTTCTCCATAAACCACATGATAGGAAATGCTTTCAATACAGCCTAAGCTTTGCTATTGATAGGTTAGGTGAATGCATTTTTGACTTCTTGTGTGTTCAACTTATTTTTTTATACCTTTATTTTATTTATTTATTTTTAGGTGGTGCTAAGGATTGAACTCAGTGCCTCGCCCGTGGTAGGCAAGCACTCTACCACTGAGCCACAACCCCAGCCCCATCAACTTATTGGGATGACTATATTAAGTTACTTTAAAAATAGTTATGTACTTGTAGAGAATGCATAAAGGGAGAAATTATAATTTTACAAATTTGGGGGGATTACTTTTAAGAACTTTAAACCAGTTTATTGTCAATCTTTTTTATTTAGACTTTCTTACATAGAAATTCACTATTAACATTTCTTAATTCAATGTTGTTTGTTCACATTCATAATGTACAACTTAAAGTCAAAGCCTTTGATCTTTTTCAGTAAAAAACTTGATTCATTTACTTAAACTCTGTTGTCTAAAAGGGTTTTTTACATAAATTTACAAAATACATGAAATATTTAAGAAGATAATGTAGAAATACATTTTTATCCTCATCTGGCTTCACACCACCCATTTTACCTTCTTGTTTGCATTCTCTGATATTCAAAATATTTACATTTTTATAAAATCCAAATCATTCAATCTTCCTTTTGTGACTTCTGGGCCATCAGTGCCATGTCTAAGAAATCATGGCTTAATCAGTAGTCAATGAAGATTAATTCTTAAGTTTTCTTAAAAGAGTTTAGTAGTTTTTAGGTCCTTGATCCATTTTAAGCTAATATTTATATATGGTGTGAGTTAGGACTCCACCACCTTCATTGTTAGCATGTATTTATTATTTTTTGTGCAGTTGTTTAAGCACCATTTGTTCTTTCCATCATTGAATTGTCCTGGCAACCTTGTCTAAAATCAATTTACCATAAAGTTAAAGCACTATTTCTGGACTCAATTGATTCCATTGTTATATGTATCTATTTTTATGCTAATAGTATACTCTCTTGGTACTTACTGTAGGTTTGTAGTGACTTTTGAAACTGAGATATGAGTCCTCTAGCTTTATTGTTCTTGGTTAAGTTTTGATTTCTATTTTTCTGGCTCCTCTAAATTTCTATATGAATTTTAGGATCAGTTTATCAAATTTAAAAAAAAAAACAGTTGGTACTGTTTTTTTAAAAGATTGTGTTGAATGTATACATCAGTTTATGTAGTATTGCTATTTAACAACAGCAAGTTCTTTGATCTAAGAATATCGGATAGCTTTGTATTTCTGTATTTAATAGTTTTCAACAATGTTTTGTAGTTTTCAGTTTACAAGGCTTGCACTTCTCCTTTTAAACTTATTCCTAACTAGATTATGTCCTTGATGTGACTAGAAAATAAAATCAAATTTCTTAACTTCAGTTTTTATATTGATCATTGCTTGTGCTATAAATTCTCCTTTAAGTATTTTGTAGACTGCACCATGAGGCCATTTGGGTCTCTGATTTTCTGTATGTGTGTTTTCAAGAGAGCCCTACCACTGAGGTACACACCCAGCCCATTTTTATTATTTATTTTGAGATGGTCTTGCTATGTTGATGAGGCTGACCTCAGAATTAAAATCCTTTTGGCTCAACCTCCTGCATAGTTGGGATTACAGACAGGCACCACCACATCCAGCTCTGTGAGAATATCTTTAATTGTTATTTTAATACAATAGGTGCTCCTCAATTTACAATTGGCTATGTCCAATAAATCCATCAGAAGTTATAAACATCTTATGGATGTGACTCTACTTTGTGTACAACCAGAGATATGAAAAATTGTGCTCTATATGTTTAATATGAATTATAATGCATTCTATTGTCATATATAACAAATCAAAATGCACTTAATACATCTATCCTCTAAGCATCATAGATCAGCACACAGTACACTTCAGAGAGCTGTTGTTTACCCTTGTGGTCTCCTGGTTAACTGGGAGCTATGACTCATTGCCATTGCCCATCATCATGACAGAGTAGCAAAGATTATATCACTAACCTAAAACATATTTCAACTTAATATATGAAGTTCATACTGAATGCATATTGCTTTTGTACCATCATAATTACATTTAAAAATTCTAAATTGAAGCATTGTTATTGGAGAATTATTTACTTGTTATAGATGTGATCAAATTGTCTATTTTTTTCTTGAGTCAGTTTTTATAGACTGTATCTTAATTTGTCCATAATATCAAAGCTTTGTAGTTTTTTAGCACACAATTTTTCAATATATTTTCTTTTAACTTTCTTAAGTTTGGCAGTAAGTTCCACTATTTTACCACTGAATTTAGTATTGAGTTTTCTCTCTTTTTCTTTGTTGTTAATATTTTAATTGATAACATAATTATATCCACTCATGGGGTACATACAATATGATGTTTTGATGTATGTGAACAAGAAGGAATAATTTTATCAAGCTATTTGGACCCAATTCTCCTTTATGTTGGCACAGGAACCAACTTCCTCAACAAGACTCTTAAAGCATAAGAAGTAAAATAAAGAATCAATAAATGGAATGGTTTTAAACTAAAAAGCTTCTTCTGAGAAAAAGAAGCAATCAAGAACATGAACAGAGAGCCTACAGAACAGAACATATTTACCACCTGTACCTCAAATAGAGCATTAATCTATAAATCATTAATATACAAAGAACTCAAAAAACTTAACACTGAAAAAAGTAATAACCCAATCAATAATGAGCTAAGGAACTGAACAGGCACTTCAGAGAAGAAGACATATGATTGGTCAACAAAAGAAGAAATGTTCAACATCACTAGCAATTAGAGAAATGCAAATTAAAACTGCACTGAGATTCCATCTCACTCCAGTCAGAATGGCAAATATCAAGAAAACAATAACAATAAATATTGGCAAGCGTGTGTGGAAAAGGTACACTCCGACATTGCTGGTGGGGTTGCAAATTTGTACAACTACTCTTGAAAGCAGTTTGGAGATTCCTCAGTGAACTTGGAATAAAACCATCATTTGACCCAGTTTTCCCACTCCTTGGTTTATAACCAATGGACTTAAAATCAGCATACTACAGTAACACAGCCTTATCAACGTTTATAGGAGTTCACAATAGTCAAGCTTTGGTACCAACCTAGGTAGCCTTCAACAAGGTATAAAGAAAATGGATAAAGAAAATGTTGTACATTTACACAATGGAATATTACTCAGCCATAAAGAAAAATAAAACTATGGCCTTTGCCAGTAAATGGATGGGACTGGAGACTATTTTGCTAAGTGAAATAAGCCTGTCTCAAAAAACACAAGGCCACATATTTTCTCTGATATGTGAATGCTAACACACACCAAAAAAAGGGTGTTTAAGAATAGAAGGGAAGAATATATGTTCATTGGATTAGACAAAGGGGGATGAAGGGAAGGTGGGGGATGGGAAAAGGAAAGACAGAAGAATGAATCAGACTTTCCTATGCTCATAAATGAATATACTTCTTGTACAACCACAAGAATGGGATCCTAGTTAGAACACGTTATACTCCATGTATGCTTATTATGTCAAAATATATTCTACTGTTACATATATCTAAACAGAACAAATTAAAAAATTAAAAATAAATAAATACAGCTATTAATATACCATAAGCTTATGTACTTAGTATGTTTTTATAGTGATACGTTTGGTATTTACTCTTAAGATATTTTAAAAATATTATATGTATTATATTGATTATCAGCAGTAGACCTCTAAATTTATTCATACTGTGTATCTGAAATTTAATATCATTTAACTAACTATTCCCCATTCTAAACACCTGCCACCCCAGCCTCTGGTCATTATTGTTTTACTCTATCTTCCTATGAGTTCACATTTGTAGTTTGCATACATAAATTATGTCATTCCACCTCTTCATACTATCACCTCATGGGTAAGGATTTCAACATACAAAGTTCATGGGGTGGGAGGCTGGACATAAGCATTCTGACCATGCTGCTTCAGTTTCCATAAAAGCATGTCTGCACGTCAGATCACCGCACACCCTTCAAGTCTCTGTATGTCTAGGGAAGTCATGGTCTTTATGGTAGAACTAAAGATTTTGTTATTTCTATCATAAAAATGTACTATTTGCATTATGATTGATTTATACATGGAAAAGATGCCCCACTACATTTTTCATGAGTTTAGCTACTGTATTTTTATATACTAGGTAAAATTTAAATCATAACAGGAAAAAAAGACTCTACAAGTGAAGGATATACTAAAAATTTAACAATATAAAAATATTTTCAATGTTGAAATTAAATAAAAAAAATATTTAAATGACTATGCAGATTTTGAGATATAACCACATGAAAAATCAGAAAAAAGATGAAACTGAATTAACGAAATAGAAGATAAATAATATTGTAAGGTTTAGTGAGCTTCAAGTACAGGAAACAGTAAAGATGTTATTGAAAGTTAAAACATTTTATAGGAAAATCATTTTATAGGAATATGTTTCAATGGTAACATAAAGGTAGATAATAATGAGATTTTGATTTGTAATCCAGTTCCAGGCTAGCTATTGATTATGGTCTCAAGTAAATTAATTCTTCTACTTTTCATGAGATCGTCAATCTTAAAAATGTCATCTCCTAGGCTATACAAGAGAAAACACAATGGACAATTCTTGAAATCACTTGACTCCAGTTTGTCTCTGTATATGCACATGTAGAAAGAGACGACTACATGTGATATATATTCAGTAATTTTAACACAGTAATATAAGTACTTTTTAGTTGTACCACTCTTAGAGTATATAAATAATATAATAATAAAAGAGTATGTTTTAGAAGCATGATTTAAGTTTAACTTAAACTAGAGATATGCATATCCTATTTACTACTGAAATATCATAATATTATTTCCTTGTTAATATATTATTATTTTTAAATCTGAATACATAAGAGGCCGAAGGAATAATGGCAAGTGTAAGAAGTTTCCTTAAATAATGTAGCTCTAAAGAAGTAGTGGCCAGAAAAGAGACCAGAAGGTGCAGACAGCTGTGTGGAATTGCACTTGAGAAAGGAAAGCCTCTGCAGCAGATTGAAAGTCAGCATCCTGGGGATGAGGGACCACATAAGGGAATTCTCTAAATAACAGCAGAGGGAGGGCATGCATATATGAATAGAGAAAAAGGAGAGAGACAGACATCTAGTTGGGCTTGTTTTTTAAGCTGGATGAACAAAGAGATCTACAAAGGTCAAATATTTAATGAGTTGACTGCTTTGATAGTAAAACAGCCAAGCTGTCAGAACTAGATATCTTAAAAACCCAGGAGAAGGATTTTGACACAAGTATGTATAAACAAAGAGACTTCTAAATTTATTAAAAAGTGTCAAAAGTATGCCCTACCGAAATACAAGTTTGAATGCTTTATTGAGTATAAATAATCAAGTTAATGTTAATATTTTATTATTGAAATTTCATACCTTAAAAGTCAGTAACTTGAGTTATTAAGATGCTACTAGAATAAAATGTTGCTTCTAATTATTTTTTAAAACTTTCTTGAAGTAAATCTGTAATTACATCTACAAACACATGAATCTGTATTCATTGGGGAAAAAGTAAACCAACAAAAATACATGTAGAGGAAAGAATTAATTATAACATTTATTGCCCTTGAGTTAGCTTTCATTACTACCACAAAATACCTGAGACAACTGGCTTTATATAGAAAAAGGTTTATTTAGCTCATTTTATAGGTTCAAAGTCCAACAGCAGACAATTATGTCCCTAGTGATCTGAAGACCCTCACCAGGCTCCATATCCCAAAGTTTCCACCACCTCCCAACAATACCTTCTGAGGTGGCAAGACTTTAATCACAATGGACCCTTGGGGGACATTCAAAACAAACCAAAACTAAAAAATCCCTCAATTTTACTGCCTTCCATTAAGGCAACCTCTTAAAATATATGTATTTTTAAAATGTCTTTCTGGACCCATTCTTATATATTTAAAAAATACACACAAATTTATACATTTTTATAACAGTTTATATAATTCTTTAATAGTTCTATTTTTATTTACTACCTTTAATATTTATATAAATGAATATACATTCTTTTTAGACACTGTTTAGAACTCCATAGACTAGATGAAGCATTATGTATTCTTCTATTGAAGAAAATGTATATTAGTCACATATTTTTTACCATTACCAATATAATTTATAATGGTAAAAGCATGTGATTATAAAACAAATTAATTTTTAACTATTATTCTCAAGATAATGGCAAACCATTGTTGAATACTTTTTATTTTTGTCCCTTAAAATTATTTTAATCTCTGTAAAACTCTTGATTTATTTTTCACTGCTTGACTCTGATTAAATGGAACTAATTATGGGAGAAAACCATTGGGGAAAAACTATCAAAATATGTAAATCTTTTCAATAGACACATTTTCTCCAAAATGCCAGTCAGGTTTTAAATGTCATGATCCTGATGAACCACTTTAAACAAACAATGATATAATGCACAAAGAACAAAGTAAGCATTAGGCAGAAGTATATTTGAAACTTGATTATAACTGTTCTGTATAAAATAAGAATAATATCTATCTTTGTTTCAGTGATACTCATGAATGGAAGTCTTCGATACAATGTACAACTTACATGCCTCTCCCTAAAGGATTCAAATATATGTATTTCTAATTAATATTTCTTCTATATCACTGATAAATAGAATAAAGACTAAAATTGGAAACTAAAATCTGTCTAGAGAGTTGTTGTTTTTTTCACAATATCTAGATCAACCTCTGGAGTGGGTAACTAATCAGGTAACTACTGTTTTAACCATGAAAACCAATGCTAGACTATTATGCAATATATAGAGCAGTTCTGAAAGTGTGGCCTCAGACTTGTAATCACTTGATGATAATTGAATAACAATCACTCAAAAGATTACTATAAATGCAATTTGGGCCCCACCTCAAACCTACTGAATCACAAATTCTGGGATCTGTACCCAGCAAGATGAGTCTCATGAAGACTGTAATTTGGATATGTGCTCAAAGTTGAGGTACAATGGTGTCTATCTTAAACCTTTCATACTAAAATGTGAGATGTTATTCATATTTCACTACTTATCATCTTATGACTAGAAAACAGTCATATAGTACATTTTACATGTGGAGTGATATCGTAGGCATTGTGGTGGCGGAGAAGTCAGCAGAGATACATGCATTTCATCTTACTAGACTTCGCTACATGTTTTGGTTTATTACCTGTGCTGCCTTTGATCCAGGTTTCAGAAATGATATTTTTACTAAGTGTTCTCAGATGCTCATCTTTTAGCTGTGAGGTTAGTTCTGGAATTGTCTTCAGCATCTTCCATACAACATTGTGTTCGTGTGCCGTTCTTTCAATGGGCCTTAAAAGAGAAAGGAAAGAAGATTACAAATTCAGAGACTGTGGGATGAATGAAAAGAAACAAACCAACACGTCTTTAAATTTTACATTTCCTGTTTCATATTTCCTCTTTATTTAAGAGTTAAGGAGAAATGTGATGTTGTTCTACTTGGGCTTACTAGCTAACTTTGAAAGTTTGCTTCCTTTCCAGCATTAAGATGCACCTCCATGATAATTTAAACTTTAAAAAAAGACAAATGCATTTATATTTTTAAATAGAAAGTTCAATACTTCAATTATAAGATTGTATCTTTTTAAACTAGTAATTATAAAGACCTTTTTCAGATATCAAACTGAAAAGATTGTTATTCCTACTGTTTGTTCTTGATCCTTAATAGTACTTAAGCACAATTAAAGTTAGGTCAAACATAGCTGTAATTAACACTTCAGGGATATAAATTTTAAGTGAAAAGATACACATGCAATTTAAATAAAATGTATAGTTATCAGAATGGATGATACTTATTTACTCCTAATCATTAAATTCACTATTTAAAAATATGGTACTATGCCAGGCACACACGCCTACAATCCCCGTGGCTAAGGAGGCTGAGGCAGGATGATCACAAGTTCAAAGCCAGCTTTAGCAAAAGCAAGGCGCTAAGCAACTCAGTGAGACCCTGTCTCTAAATAAAATACAAAATAGGGCTGGGGATGTGGCTTAGTGGTCGAGTGACCCTGAGTTCAATCCCCAGTACCCACCCCCCAAAAAACGGTATTATAATCAGTATACAAAATTCATGTTAATATAGGTTATCAAGGAAGAAACCTAGTTGTTATAACTAGGTTATAACTAAATACCCAGCATTTTTTAAGCAAAATTCTAAAATCTAGTGTGAAAAATCAGTTTAGCAGCAGAAAAGGAATTCACAGTGCCATACCACACATATGGGGTTGCCAGAAACAGTTCCAGTATAGACATACAGTCCTGTTGGCCTATCTGGCTTATGTGTTTCTATATATGTGTTTTGTATGTTGATATGAATTGTGGGTTTTGTTGTGGGTTGTAGAAAAAAAAAGGTTTAAAACATAGGTTTAGTAGACAGCCCTGAGAAATAGACTTGAGAAAACTAGCTCACTACTTAACATCACTTAAAACGTGTACTTTAGTTACAATAAAGAATTCGTATCAGAAATCACTTATATATCATAACCAAAACGGAAAAATATGTGTCATTGACTTAGCTGTCAAATAGGAGGTGTCCAGAAAATAATATCACAGACTGAAAAGATGGAGATACACACACACACACACACACACTTAAAATGGCAAAACATTTTTTAGTCATCTGTAATAATTTGCAAGGCAGAAAACCTAGAAACTTGCTACTTGCATAAGATAGTTGCAAAAGACAGCTTGTTTCATATTACTCACTAGTGTGGTAGTATTATTAACTGAGTAAAGCTGATGTTTTCAACCAGAAATGAAAGGGATCAGAAAGAATCCAGAAATGGAGTCTGGTTATAATAGCCAAGTGTTTCTTGATCCCACATAGCAAGAAAGAATTTAAAAAGATTTGACTATTGGGCTGGGGCTGTAGCTCAGTGGCAGAGCACTCCCCTAGCATGTGCGAGGCACTGGGTTCTATCCTTTGCATCACATAAAAATAAATAAATAAAATAAAGGTATTGTGTCCAACTACAACTAAATATGTGTATATGTATGTGTGTGTGTGTGTGTGTGTTTTCTGTATTATATAAAGGTGCTTAATCCTATGGCAAAGTTCTGACAAGAAGTTTTGTCTTCCTGTCCAAGTCCGCTGTTTCATAATTTAAGGAAGCCTCATTAACAGAAAGACAGGCACAGGGAGAGTAAGCAGAGGAATAAAGACCTAAAAACAATGTCTGGAACATGAACTTGGCTTCGGTTACTGGCATGCAGAAGATACTGGAGGCAAATAGATCAGAAGTCTGCTGTTTTGGGAGGATTTATACCACTAATGAATCCAATATTATGGTCTAATAAAGTTTTAACTGATCGAACTTTCAAACCAAAAGAAATTATGCAACACTTTCCAACCTTCAAAGAGACCCTATTCTCTAATGTTCTTATTAGAATTGCCCACTGGGATAAGAGACAGGAGAAAACCTCTGAGAGAGGAGAGCCAAGAGGTGTTCTTCCCAATAAAGCAGAACCATGATGTAATTCTAAAAACTTCTAACACTGTTAGGGCAGAGGTTTTTACAAATCAGCCCAGCAAAACAACATTGTTGCTATGTACCAATGACTTCAATGTGTTTCCACTTCCTCCTTTTTCTGAATGTGAGTTTTTAATGATAGCATATGCTTGGTTTCACCAATCTGCACTGTGTAAGAGGAAAGCAAGGAATAACCAGATCTCCAGTTTTTATGCTATGAACCAGAAATAGCCATATTCATCCCTGATGGAGAGGGTATGTCCTCCAAGATCTTTGACTTTCAGGTGCAGTAACGGATGAAACTTTCAGTTTTGTCTTTTTGTGAGAGTCAATATGAGTGTTGGGAAAAAGGTATGCACAGATAACTGGTAAATGGAAATAGGCAAATTGTGAGAGAAATGCTAATTGTCCAAAAAGTTGATTCCTCTTATTTCTATGCACTTGGCTAGGATACATTTCCAAGGCAGCTCTCTGACCACATGACTGAGTTCTAGCCAGTAGAAAATGAACAGACACAGAAGAAAGGCATAGTTTATTAGCTGGTTAAATTTTTAAATACTCCATTTTAGTATTACAAGAATGTTTATCTGTTAGGTACATAAATCAAATATGTGTGTACATACATAAACACATATGCCTCAAAATATACGTGAAATATGCATGTACTTCACATGTATTCATAACAGAGAGATATGTATATTTGTATAAGAAATTGTGCAACTCTTCATAGATAGTTCTAGCATATTTACAGTACTCCTGTCAGATTCTTTGTATAGATGAAATATGTACATAAGCTATCTTATAACAAACCTAGTATCATTTAACAAACAGAAAAATTAATGCAGAGTTTTTAAATAGTTTGTTCACAATCTCATGATTAATCCATGCCAGAAATAGGGGGTAGCTGTAAGAATGCCCAAAACAGTTAGGCTCTGGATTACATGCTGTATGATTTTGGGGGGTATGTTAGGCATTTTCATTATAATGTGCCTTCGTGTAGATCTATTGTAATTTTGTACATTTGGTATCCTGTAAGCCTATATTTGATATAGGCTTACAATTCATTTTTCATGTTTGGGGAATTTTCTGATATTATCTCATTGAAGAGATTGTGCATTCCTTTGGTTTGAAACTCTGTGCCTTCCTCTATCCCAATAACTCTTAGATTTGGTCTTTTGATGCTGTCCCATAATTCTTGGAAGTTCTCTTCATGGTTTCTTACTATCTTCACTGTGTGGTCAACTTTATTTTCCAGATTATATGCTTTGTATGTATTATCTGACATTCTGTCTTCCAAGTAGTCTAGTGTGTTGGTGATGCCTTCTATTGAGTTTTTTATTTAGTTTATTGTTTCCTTCATTTCAAGGATTTCTGATTGTGTGTTTTTTTTTCAGAGTCTCTATATCTTTCTTGAAGTAATCTTTTGCTACCTGTAGTTGCTCCCTTATCTATTTGTTGGTGTGATCAATGGACACCTGAATTTGCTCTTATCTCTTTGTTGACGTGATCAATTTTTGCCTGCATTTGCTTATTTAGGTCATTCTTTAATTCACGAACATTTTAATTATGAACATTTTAAAATCATTCTCTGAAATTTCATCAAAAATTTGCTGTCCATGGGTTCCGTTATTATAGTTTCCTGGTTTGTTTGGGGGCACTTTCCTCTCTTATTTTTTCATGTTATCTATGTGTCTTCCTTTCTTGCAGTGTGAATCTCAGATGTTACAGTTTCTACCCTATAATCTTGTAGTATCCGTGCAGATCATCTGTAGCTTACCTTGATGTTGGGCTTCTTGACCCTGCCAGTGTCCCATGATGGATGCTACTGTAACTAAGGTGGTGGCAGAAATAGCAGAGGTGCCCCAGGATGGATGCAATGTCTTTCAGAGATGGGGCTGAATGGGTAGGCCTTACACTGGCTTTGGGATGCCTACTCCGAGACGCAGCTGCTTCTAGTCCCTGTCTGTTGTCACAAAGTAGATGCTACTTTTTGAAGAAGGCTATGACAATGTCTACAGTATCCCAAGATGGAAGTGGGTTAGGCCTGGGCTCCCAGGTAGGGTGAGGAGGACCTGGGTCTACCCTGGACCTGGGCTCCCGCACAGGTCAACAGAGGTGGATCTGGGCCGGGCCCTGAGCTCTGGCCAGTATCTGCTGCTGGTCAGCAGAGGTAGTCCTGTGCCTGAGCCTGAACTCTGGCCAGTGTCTTTTGTTCTATTCTTAATATAGAAAAACTCCAGTGAAAGAAACTAATTTATCAAAAAGAAAAATGTGGGGCTGAGGATATGGCTCAAGTAGTAGCACGCTCACCTAGCATGCGTGAGGCACTGGGTTCAATCCTCAGCACCACATAAAAATAAGATATTGTGTCCACCTAAAGCTAAAAAATAAATATTTTTAAAAAATGTATTCCCAGAAGGAACTCATTCAGTTTGAAAAACTGTGAGTCCCATGCTGTTATTATTAGTAGGATTTATTTCCTCAATGATGTTATTATTAGCATTATAATTATTATACAATGGTATATTAAAATTAATATTTAAATATTAATTAAACATCAAATATTAAATATTAAGTATTTATATAATAGGAATATTATTTAGCTTCTTATAGATGTCAAACAATAATGTAGAATTCAATGGAGAAACAAACTGACAATATTGGTTGATATTGTGACATTATTAGGCATATAGTTATATAATCACATATGTATCAGAAATATTTTACTGTGGGCAAGATTATAAGTTATCCTTAGTGATCTGTTTTTATTATGGGGAAATGCCAGAAATAAAATATTCACTACAGGCATTACATTTTATGAACCTTGACTTAATGACTCAGAAACTACTACCTCTTAAAGATGGTTTCCTTTAACTAATGGATTTTAAAGTCTCAATTTATCCCATCTGCTACTTTCATCACCTGACTTATTTTTCCTTCAGAAAAATTAAACAATTAAATACTTAATATTATACAATGGTGTTTTTAAAAATGTTACTCCTTTGTATTTTCATTAATTCACCTTTAAATGTTTAGCTCCAATTGTAGCTGATGGCAAAAAGCAAAATATTAGTATAATCCAAACATTTCTGGCAAGTTAGTGGGAAATAAATATTTCAGAATGTTTCATTCAATTCCTTTCTATACTAGTCATCATATGAAACTGAAAGGCTCTACAACTGAAACCGCAAAGGAGGAACATTTTTTTAACCACCATCATATGCATCCTGATAATTCCCAGTGATTTTAATGCTAATGATGACACAATTAAGAAATAAGTTCACATCTGTTCTGACATAAACACTCTCTGTTCAACTTAAATGTTGAACATTTCAATTGAAAGTTTAGCTTCCTGTGCTAGCTGATTTTCATAGCCTTTCTTAGAAAACGTAGGCTTTCTAGTGAGGGTGACGTCTTTCAGAATTTTTCTATTCAAAATCCTTTCCTTAAGGGACATGTGTAAGTGCATAGAAGGATTATTCTTGTGATGAAGGAAGAGTTGGTCTGTAGGTACTGAAAAATTTGTTAAAGAAATAAAACCAACTTATATTAGAGAACGCATAAACAAAACCATTAAACTTGGGCAGGATGTTTACCAATAAAATGACAGTAAATCAGAATATTTAGGTATGAGAATAGGGAGCAGTGATAGAATATGCTATATGCAGCCATATTTAAACAGGATCAAAGAAGTCAATTTCTTCAGGGACTACTAGCTAATAATGATTAACAAAGAAACTGAAATCCTAAAATTAGTTGCTGAATGCAAATGTTTCTAATGCTCACACACACATATATACATACACAGATAAGCAGATACACACACACACACACACACACACACACACAACAAACCTAAATGAGTAGAATAATTTCAGACCCTTATGACAAATTAATGAAATAGGAGGAAAAGCACACAGTTCTCTCATTGGAAGCACAGTAAAAATATTATATGTAGACAAATGTATATGATAACATTTGCCAGAATATTGAAGATTCACAGTAAGTACTCATTAATAAAAAATGATTAAAGTGTTACATTTTCTCAATGGAATATTATTTAGCTTCTTATAGATGTCAAGCATATAATGCAGAATTCAATGTAGAAACAAACTGACAATATTGGTGATATTGTGACATTATTAAGCACATAGTTACATAATCACATATGTATCAGAAATATTTTACTGTGGGCAAGAATATAAGTTATCCTTAGTGATCTTTTTTTTTTTATTATGGGAAAACGCCAGAATTAAAATATTCATTCCAGACATTCAATTTTATGAACCTTGACTTAATGATTCAGAAACTACTGCCTCTTAAAGATAGTTTCCTTTAACTAATGGATTTTAAAGTCTCAATTTATCCCATCTGCTACTTTCATCACCTGACTTATTTTTCCTTCAGAACAAGAAAACTATGCACTAGGTAATATATGAAATAATAATTTTCATTTCTTTTATTTCATCTACTAAACCTTCCTGCTAATTTATTGGCTACAGCCTAGCAAAAATACTAAACACGCTCTATAATAATTATTTCATCCATTTGTTTACTTATACTTATTTGGGGACAACCTAGCTTTTAATTTAAAGCAGGTCTTAGAAAATCTGTTAAGGAAAACTTCCTGTTCATTTGTAGAAAAAAAAAAAGAAAAAGAAGGTGAAGTAATTTGGATAGCAAGAAAGACTTCTTTTAGGAGGAAGAAGAACCATGAAAGTCTCTAGAAATAAAAGCAAACTTCAGAGATGCTGATTATTTTTACTTCTCAATGACTTGTAAATGCCAAAGAAAATGTGTCTCTGATATTTTGTCATGAAACAATCAATTTTAATTGGAAGTAAAGATATTTGGGAATAAAATTGATTCATATATCTGACAAATTAAAAAGGATTAAGTTTATTTCATATGACAATTCTAAGTAGAAATTATAAATAGGTCAATTTTTCTAACCAAAAGTGCAATTAAAAATACTAAAAACAATGAAACAGGTTTTGGGGTGACATATATGAAATTCAAGAGTTAGCATGCTATCTAAGCACTCCTATTGTTTGAGTCTATTCTTTCTTTTAATATTGGTCAAAAATAAACAACCAGAATAATAAAAACCAACACAATTTTCCTTTTCATGTTTTGTAAGAAACTTAATAATCCTTTAGTGTTCTTGAGAATTTGGGAGAAGCTATGTTTCTTCCAGTTATTTCTTATTGATATCCTACTTTCTTGAATGCCCAAACTATAATATAGAAGACAGAATTTGCTGTGGTCAGTGTATTTTGTTCTTTTAAATAACAGTGTATTCTCCTTAAATTCGAGATTGAAATGAGAAAAGGAAGAGATTAACACTTACTTTCAGATTTTAGTATTTTTAACAAGGCTATCATGTGATTCTTGTGAGACCAGGACTGGACAAGCAGAGTACTATTCAAACACACACACACCCTCAGATTCATAGGGCACTTTATTCAACTCCAATCGTACACAGAATATACATAAAGTCAATAAGAGCAGGACTATACCAATTAGGACTGGCAGGATAAGTCAGTTTTCACACTAGACCCCTCCCCCACTTCCATGTATTTCTGAAGAGAACAGTGGGGAAGCCACAGGCCAATATAAAATTAGAGGAATCCAAGGTTCCTCTCAGCCTGCATATTCTATTATTTTAATTACATTCTAATTTATTTGTGTTATAATACAATTACAAAGAACCACAAAAAATTACATTTTCTGATTTAATTTCCTCCTTTGAAAGTGGGAAAACTGAGTTTTGGATGTGTTAATTAACTTGCCCACAAGCACATGGATAATAAACTGTGGGATGGCTTTCTCTCCCAGGGAGTCCCACTGTATTGCTTAGATTCCCATCCACTTAGCCTCTACACTGTATCAAATTTTCATAATAGTGATTTTTACTTCTTTTGAGTTACTGGGGTTAACCAAATTAGAGTAGGGGATGTTATAGGTTTTGTTGGGCCTGACACTAACACCATAAATTAAAAAGGACAAAAATCTATTAAAAAATTTTTTGCTATAAATATGAATATTTATTTAGAAACAAAGCACAAAATATTAGTAAGATTTAAAAACTGAATGATTTTCAAACCTCACCAATTCAAAAAATATTATAATAAATTTATTAATTCGCTGCCAATATGCCTTCATTATGCTTTATTTTCATTTTTTTAATCACATTTCTTATGTACTTTTACCTCTTTGTATGATCACAGTCTTGAATGAAAGAAAACATTCTTTCCTTCAGTTCAATTGATAAAATTTTTGAAATTATTTTTAATGATTTAGAAATATTTCTCTTAGCATCACAACCAATTTTTTAGTAATGTCACATCAATTTCTAGGATTAAATTGAGAAAAGTTTCTATCCACATTTCTTTCATATATAGACTAAAAGATTTGGAAAGCTTTTTCACAGATTTCTTTCTCCATACGTCTACCCCTAGCCCTAACCACTCCTCTGCCCACCTGGTGCCCATGTGCCAAAGCCAATGATTCCAGTGTTAAGATGCTACTGGTCCCACAGCATGCAGCAGGGTTATTCCTGATAGCCCTTGTTACACTAGCATAACTATCAATAACTGCATATACAGAAATAACTAAGAACTAAAATTTACATCTCCCTAGACCCTAAATGCAATATCTCCCTTACTCCACTTTCTCTAAACTAGGTCCCAAAGTGCCTGAGGGCACTATAATGTGAGGTGCCATGAAAATAAAGTGTAAGAAAATGTGATTGTCACGCAAGGAGAGAACATGTGATCATAGCTAAAATATCTTACTTTTGCAGTAATATATTTTGCAGAAATATATGAGCATGTGAATTCATTTCTGGAGCCTCTCCCAGGGCCTTTCAATGTACCCATGTAAATTCAATGACAGGATTAAAAGCTTCATTACCTACAGGATAAGTAAGTCTACCTTTCATTTTATATCTAGTTATTAAGCAAAACAATAAGAAAATAGAACCTGTAATCATAGTGGATTAAAAATATAAAAAATTGGAGTGAAAAAAGTGTAGGGGGAAAGAAACAGAGTGAAATAAAATTGTGAGCCTATATCAGAAGGCATGGAAGACTGGCATAGATTACAACTTTGAAAAAACAAATGGTAGAAATGAAAAGATAGATCATTGGCTGGAAAAAGAATACCTGGGAGTCCATGGCATTTGGTCGTATCTGTCCCTAGAATACATACCCTGCCTATCCAGTCACAGGAGTTCCTCAAGGACTCAAAACACTAACCATGGTTGGGGAATATTTTTAGAAATTGCACAGCTAAATTCCATGGGCCTTAGCAGGCAAATAACATTTGAGCAAAGATTCTGTGATCCATAGATGAGTGAAATAGAAAAATCCAGCTACAAAGTTCATTTTAATTAAGGGATACATGCATGGATACCCATGGACCTGCACCTCCTTTTTTGTGGTGGGGGGACACCTCCTTAACAGTTTTTAAAATAGCATTTATGACAGTTATAAAATTATTTGAAATTGTTAAAACTGTGATTGTCCTGTTTTTTCTGTGTCCATTGTTGGCTGCATATTTTCAAGCAACTCACTACAAAATTATTCTCCTGGAATCTAGTGTGTACTTGAAATATTTCTTGAATCATTAATCATTAAAATGCACATCACCTTCTGTCTGACTTCTTGTTTGAATTGCCTAATCAGTCAAGGATGGATGAACAGAATAACAATAGATTTTATTTGATCATCTAAATTCATATAACAAATGCTGAACATTATCAGCTTTTCCAGAAATTGGGTCTGGTCATTTGTGGAGCAGAGACATCAGAGACACAGCATGACTCGGCTTCTCTGTTATTCTTATAAATGGTTGAAAACTGAAAGATCAGCAACAGTAACTTCAACTCTTCAGGCTTAAAAAATACTTTTCACTTCTATGATTAAAAAGTAGATTGTTTTTAAATGTCTCCTTTTGTTTTGGGGGGAGAATGGTTAAGCTTTTGCTTGTGATGGGAGAGGAATAAAACAACACACAATATCACCAGAATCCTAGAGGTTGCATGTTTCCTTTTATTTCGGGAGGAGAGGATTGAAGACAATAACAAACTAACTCACAAACTAAAAATTTTAAAATGGGGGTCACAAAGGAGGGGCATAAAAAAAGTTGCAAGTAGTTTATGTGTTCGTGGTTCTAATGCCAAACAAGAATTTTATGATACCTCGGGCAAAGCATCCCATCAAAGAGCACTTCTTTAGCATCTTTCATGAATTCAGTCCATAAGACCTGAGTGGTTTTAACAGCCACACCAAACAAGAATATAAATAAGTTCTAAAATACTTCAAAATTAGCCTGTAAGATTACAGGTGAATACTGTAATAATAGTTAGATACTTCTAGAATACACTCAGCAACAGTATACAAGATAATCATGTATTACTGAAATACACAGATGTTTAGAACTAAGTTTTAATGAAGATTTTCTACATCTTTTGTGCTTAGACATTTGAAAGAGCCACTTGCAAGACACAAAATTGATACCATGGATTTCTCTGTAAAAGAAACTGACAGGCAATTTTCTTGGGAATCTTAATTATTCTTCATTTAATCACACTATTTTTCTTTTTTTTTCCTGCTCAAAAGGAATATAATAACTACATGTCAGATTCAGAAGGTGAGCAATAGCTTCTACCTACATTTCAGATTTTTGAAGTCGGCCAAAAAAAAAAAAGACCTTCTACTATTTTAGCATGTATTCATTCATTTATTATTTGGCAAAAAGTATTGTGCAGTACTAATGTTCAGGTACCTTCCTAAATGTTGGTACACAACAATGAAAAAGATAGATGTGGTCCTTGCCTCACTCTACTTAAAATTCGGAGGGAAAATCAGATATTATGGGTGAGAACCTTATGTGTCTGACAATGTTGTAAAAGGCACAGTAAAGTAATGGAGAGACATAACCTAGTCATGGATTGGGGGACAGTCAGAAACATATTTTCCAGAAATGATGATGTGTAAACTCACACCTAAAGAATAGCATGAGAGTTGGGAAAGGGAGAACATCAGTGTTTCAGGTATATGGAATTTCAAGTCCAAAGATCCAGAGTCATGTGTTCAAGAAACTCTTAAGGAACACTGCCCAATTTGGTTGGAGCAAAGAAGGCAATGAGGAAATGGGACACAAATCGAAGCCAAAATAGTAGGGAAGGTGAAATCCTACAGGGCATTGTAAACACTGTTAAGAATATTAGACTTTTTTTTAGGACAGGTAAAGTCATCCAGGGGCTTCATTCAGAGAAATAACTGAGATGATTTACATTATTGGAGTTCACTATGCTTACACAAGAAGGGTAGATTAGGGTATTATAAAACTAATGTTCTGAGATCAGTCCCAAGGATATCACAGTGGATTATATAATGAAAAATTCCACCTAGTGGGTCAAGTTTTAAAACAAGTTTTGAATATATTTAATGGGTCAAAAAAATAGAGGTCTAACTCAACATCAAATAGGCAATTTGTCCTTCCACAGAAGAACACTGGTATCACTGGTATTATAAATAATCATGACTAGAAAGCATTTTAGTAATACTAGTTTTAAAATATTTCAGTCCAAAATAATCCATTATATAAGTGTCTCAGAATTCTGATTATACATCATTTACCGTCAAAATGTTAACCTGAAAAACAATGACACATAAGAAACAATCACTCCTTCTTCAGCATACCTTTTAGTATATACTCTATCTTCACATGGTGTATAAACTATGGAAATGTAAAAACTTAAATTTCATTATATTAGCTCTAACTTTTGCTTCATTCCTAGGGAAATATATGCATAATAAGCATACAATATGTTACATCTACCAGAGTTAGAGATCTACATGCCTATCACATATTGAAATATAGAGTAATAAATATCTTAATTATTTAATACAAAAGTGACCTTTTTAAATATTAGTAAGAAAATGGCAATATAAGGAATCTCTCAGACACTGAGTAATAAAGAGAAACTAAAATGTTGCACAGAATTGTCAATTATATACTTCAATATTTGATTTTCAGGAAAAATCTGACACTTGAAGTATTGACTTTTTAAACTATAATAATTAATGCATTTCTATTTTCTTCTGGAATGCCCCAAAATCTTTAAGCTAAATGTAATGCTAAAAAAGATCAACTAGGTTAGCTTCTTCATAACTTTGCTTATTTCTGTTTTAATAAGCATGACCCGCCTTTAGGAGAAACCACTCAAAACATTTGTGAAAAATGGCTTACAAAATATATTTCAATAATAAATTTACAAGAGTTATTTTTCATTTAAATGATTTTAAAGTGGTAATAAAAATTCAAAAATAAATTCAAAACAGGAATTAAACTTACAATGAATTTAAAATAGGAACATTGTATTGTGTCTCATTCATTAAAATAAGATTCAAATGATCACTTTTACTAATTGTCCCTGAGAGCTTATATAATTTTTAAAGAAGAATCCTTGTTTTGATTTATTTTGCTGTTGTTGCTTTGTTGTCTTTGGTTTTGCTTCTTTTAAGTTTGAAAAGAGTTGAAGTGAACATCGACAGAGGGTAATAACTAGGATTTAGGCAGAGAATGGAACTGAAATTATAGTTGTAAACTTAGATCAGCAAGAATTTTTGGTGCTTGGGTAAAGAAAAGAAATCCATGCAAGACCACAAGGTTCCTGACTTGTGAAATTGTAAGTCTGGTGGTAAAATTCACTGAGGTATGGAAGGTTGCAGAAGGAAAAAAAAAATCTATAAAATAAACAAGAGTTCAGTTTTAGATTTGGAAAGTCAGATATACCAAGTAAGCATATCAAGTATGTATTTACTTATTAATAAATTCAAATCACTATAGGATTTTTTAAATTTAGAATGAACACCTCTAAGCACCTGCTTCTGCAAAAAAAAAAATAATAAAATAAAATAAATAAAAATGTATTAACAGAGACTAGATTTAGCTGACTGTCCGAAACAACTAAATGAAATGGCATACAATATAACGGTTTTGCAGACATTGAACATCAGCAAAGAAAAACAGTATGCCTTGGAAACCAGGAACAAATAAAGGCAAGACCTATAATTTCCCTGGTAGACAGAAGAGAGAAAATTACTATGCTACAGCACAAGGTGGAGTAAACCCAGACAATCTCCTGGATTGAGGAGACAGAGCTAGGGTCAAAGAAGTAAACAGTGGCAAGAGTTCACAGAAGAAATTTTTGTAGAAAAGAAAAAAATAAAGTACAAAGCAGACATTTTCAAAAAGCACCAGTTGAGAACTGAAAGTGTATCTGTAGCTCAGTGGCAGACTGCTTGCCTAGCATGAACAAGACTCTAGGTCCAATTCTCAGTCCCAGGACTGAAAAAAAAAAAAATGAATTGAGTCTTTAGGGAGCATTGCTTGCATCCCCCAGCAGCTATATTGACTTAGCCCTATAAACCAAGTGGCCCCAAAAAAGTACCAGAGCAGACCACTCTGACCAGCCCAACCCACAGAGGATTTCAGAAAAATGTTCAGCAGCCCACTGACCCTGCTCATACCCCAGAAAGACTCAGTGAGCACAACACTGCCAATCTTTGGCCCCAGGAAACACCATCCATCCTCCTGCTGCCCTGGAAGCAGTTCTATGATGACTCCCCGCCCAACTCAGTTAAGAAGAAGCTACAAGCAACTCTGAGTGGCTTGGCTCCCTAAGGCTCACAGGAGCAGGAACCTTGACCCAGGAACTGGTTGGGCATCCTGTCCTGAACAGTTCAGCCCACCATGGTCCAGGGAAGCAGAGAGCAGCTCTGGCCACCAACCCATGATCCTTAGAAGGATATGAGTCAACTTTTTTGAGCATCTTAGTTTTCTGAGGCCTCTGGGAAGTAGTCAGGTAATTCCATCCATTCCTTTGTGCCCCAAGAAGCAATTGAGCAGCTTTCTAGGGCCCTGAGAAGCAGACACTCAACCCTACTCTTGAAATTTTGAAGCACATAGAGAGATCTCCTTAGTAGGTTAGGCCCCAGAGGCCCTGAAAAGTCACCTGTATGTTCCCCAAATACTGACAGGTGCCCCATATGGGCACACTGGTCAGGTATAGTACATGTGTGAAACTTAGGCATGACAAGAACTCTTTTCCCCTACCAGACCTACTGTGCTACACCCTTCTTATCCTACTTGGGTGGCCCCATCCCAACATGATTCACAGAAAATGATGGGCAGCCCGTATGGACCACACTGTGACTAGAGCTACAAGACATCCCACCCCCTCCTGAAGTAATGCAAACTAACTAGTTTCAGAACCCATGCAACTAGCTAAATTTCACAATCCACCCAGCCTACACTATTGGGACATCCGAAGATAGTGCCGATTATAGCCAAAGAAACTACATAAACATTACACTAAAGCAACAATCTTGAACATAGTGTATCCAACTGCCACACTAGGACAAGTTGGTAGTAGAAAGTCCATCCTTAATACATAAATGGTCCCATAAAATTGGTAAAGACAACTAAACAACCAGACCAACACAGGTACAAATGAAGTGTGTAAAAACAATTTAAATGATTCCTCCAAAGGAAAACAGTGACTCTCTAAGAACAGACCCTGAAGAAAAGGAAATTGACAAAGAATACAAGATAATGTTTTATAAAAATACTTAATGTGTCAGAAGAGAATATAAGGAAAAAGTAATAAAATTAAGAAAACAATTTGTGTCATGAATGAGAAATTCAGTAAAAAGTTACAGATCATAAAAAAGAAAATCAGATATCTGGAGCTAACAAACTTAATAAATAAAATTTAAAATGTAGTATGGATAGCCTCAAAAACAGAATTGACCAGGCAGAAGAAAAAAAATCACAAACTTTTAAGACAATTCTTTTGAAATAACTCAGATATAAAAATGAAAAGGAAAAGGTTAAAAAAAAAGCCTCCAAGCTCATGAGATACCACTGAAAGAGCAAATTTTTACATTATCAGTATTCCAGAAAGAGAAAGAAAAAAGAAAAGATAGAAAATTTATTCAAGGAAATAGTTGCTGAAAACTTTTCAGATCTTGGGAAAGACGTGGCTACCTAGGTTCAGTAAGATCAAAGGAATCTTACTAGATTCAACCAAAAAAGACTCTCTCCAAGCCACATTACAATCATACTGTCAAAAGTACATTTTAGCAAGAGAATTCTAAAAATCAGCAAAAGTGACAATTCACTTATAAAGGAATCTCAATTAGACCAACAGCAGACTTTGAAGCAGAAACCTTACAAGCCAGAGTGAATAGGATGATATATCCAAATTCATAAAAGGAAAAAGAAAATGCCAACCAAGAATACTACTCATAGCAAAGCTATGCTTCAAAAGTGAAGAGGAAATAAGTATTTTCCGATAAATGTAACAACTGTTGATATTTACCACCACCAGACTAGATCTCCAAGACATTCTAGAGGAATTCCATATACTACAAGCAAAAGGTTGGTAACTCTCATAATGAAAGTGTGCAAAAGTAGAAAACTCAACAGTAGCACAGAAACACAAAAGAAAGAGAGAATAAACCTTTTCTATATAGAAATCACCAAACTACAAAGATAAGAGAGAGAAAAAAAAGGAAAAAGTCTAAATGACCAGAAAAAAAAAAGAATATTGAGAATATTGACAGGACCATATCTTACTTATCAACAATAATCTTGGATGTAAATTGTTTATATTTACCAACAAAAGCTACAAATTGGTTGAATGTTTTTTTTTATTGTTGTTGTTTTGTTTTGTTTTGAAAGACTCAGTGATATCCTGTCTAGAAAAAATTAGCTTCTCCAGTAAAGACACATGGACTGAGAGTAAAAAAGGAATGGAGAAAGGTATAGTAAAAACCAAAAGCAAGCAGGAGTAGCTACTCTTATTTCAGATAAAATAGTAAATCAAACATTGTCAAAAGAAAAAATAGTCATAATATGGTAATAAAGAAATCAAATCAGTAAGAAAACACAATGGTAAATATATGTGCACCCAATGCTGAAGAGCCCAATTTCATAAAGCAAACATTGTTAGATCTAAAAGGAGATATAGACTCAAACATAATTGTTATAGTTTGGATGTGCATAAATTTCTTGACACATGCCAAAAGCTCATTTGTGAGAGAATGCCAGATGGTTTAGAGGAGCAGTGATTGGTTCACACCAACCTTGATCCAATCAGTAAACGGATCCACTGATAGGATTAACTATGTGGGGGCTGAAGGTGGGTAGGGTGTGACTAGAGGAATTTGGTCATTGGAGACATGGCTTTGGGGTATGTATTTTGTATCTGTCAAGTGGAGTCAGTCTCTCTCTCTCTCTCTCTCTCTCTCTCTCTCTCCTGCCTGAACATCACATTCTTCTGCCATGATGTTCAGCCTCACCTTGATCCCTGAGGAATGGAGCCAGCTACTGTGGAGTGAGACCTCTGAAATTGTGAGCCCCAAATAAACTTTTCTTCCTCTACAATTGTTTTGCTTGGGTCTTTAAGTCACAGCAGTGAAAAAGCTGACTAAAACAGAAATAAAAATTGGAAGCTTCAACACCTTATTTTTACTACTGGACATATCACTGATGCAAAAATCAACAAAAAATATTAGAATTATACTACAGTTCAAACAGACATAACAGACATTTACAGACTACTTCATCTAACAGCTGTAGAATACATATTCTTCTCATAGCACATGAAACATTTTCCAGAATAGACCACATATTAAACAATTATTAAACAATTCAAAACACTGAAATTTTAGCATGTGTCTTCTCTGACCACAATGAAATAAAATTAGAAATCAACAAGAAAAGGAACTTTAGAAATTTTACAAATACAAAACCATTATTACCTGGATACCAAAATCAGTTATTTCTTATCAGACTCTGCCTTCCCTTACTCTTCCATATAACATTATTCTTATTATTTCACCATAATTTCTCTTCATAGCACTCATCATCATTTGATATATTCTATTCTTTTTTTTTGTTGCTTTTTACTGATTTATAGTCTGTCTTCTCTCACTAGAATGAAAGCTCTATCAGATCACAGCATAACTTGTTAGCTTTTTCTCTACTGCTGAATTCTCAATTACTAGAATATCAAATATCACATAATAGGTGATCAATAAAAATTATTGAATGAATAAAAGAAGAAATTGTACAAATACATAAATTAAAGAACATTTTCTTAAATTATCAATGGTTCAAGAAAGAAATCATAGGGAAATATAAAAATGACTTGGAACAAACTATAATATAAACACAACACACTAAAACCTACAAGATACAAAAAAAAGCAGTACTAAGGGTGGAGTTTTAGCAATAAGTGCATACATACAAAAAAGAAAGATTGCAGGAAAAAAATATGATGCAATGTAAGGAACTAGAAAAGCAAGAACAAACCAAACTCCAAATTAGTAGGAGGAAAAAAATAAAAAATATGAAAACAAAAACAAATGAAATACAGACACAAAAGATCAATTAAATGGAGTTGATATTTTGAGAGGATAGCAAAATTGAAAAACTTTAGCTTAACTATGAAAAAAAATTGGACCCAAATCAATAAAATCAGAGATTAAAAAGGACACATTAGCCAGGCACAGTAACACATGCCTATAATCCCAGGAGGCCGAGGCAGGAGGACAGTGAGTTCAAAGCCAGCCTCAGCAAAAGCAGGCACTTAAGCATCTCAGTGAGACCCTGTCTCTAAATAAAATACAAAATAGGGCTGGGGACGTGGCTCAGTGGTCGAGCGCCCCTGAGTTCAAACTCCAGAACAGCCCCCCACAAAAGGACAAATTAGCTATGATACCACAGAAAGGGATAATTAAGGTCTATGATAAACACAGCGATATGCCAACAAATTAGAAAATGTATGCCAACAAATTGGAAAATGTATAAGAAATGCATAAATTTCTTGACACATGTCAAAATTGAGCCAAGTGATTATAGAAAATCTGAACAGATAAATACTAGGTAAATAGATTGAATTAGTAACAAAAGGTCTCCCAATTAAAAAAAAGGCCCAGGACCAGATAGCTTCACTGGTGAATTTTACCAAGCATTTACAAGAGATTAGTACAAAGTTGTTTCAAAATATTGCAAAGTATAGAAAGTGAATGAACCATTCTAAACTTATTCTATGAGGACAATGTTAGCCTGATATCAAAACTGGACAAGTACATCGAAAGAAAGAAAGAAAGAGAGAGAGAGAGAAAGAAAAGGAGA
>NW_026000093.1:35160278-35204583 GCF_001458135.2 Marmota marmota marmota | reverse complement strand
GAGAGAGAGAGAGAGAGGGTGTGAGTGGTGGGTGTTTAGGGAGGGAGGGAGAAAGCCATCACAGATCAAGACCAATAACTCTCATGAGTATAAATGAAACAATTCTCACCAAAAACCAGTAAATTGAATCCAATAGCATATATAAATGACTATATCCCATGATCACATGGGATTTCAGGAATGAAAGAATCATTCAATATACACGAATTAAAAATTTTAATATATCAACAGAAATAAGTATGAGAATCATAAGGTCATCTCAGTAAATGCACAAATTGCATTCAATAAAATTCAACAGCAGTGCATGCCTGAAATCCCTCCTGATGTAGGAGGACTACAAGTTTAAGGCCAGCTTCAGCAACTCACTGGAGCCCTAAGCAACTTAGTGAGACCCTGTCTCAAAATAAAAAATGAAAAAGGACTGGAGTCTTATCTCAGTGGTAAGGTGCCTTTGGGTTCAGTTCCAAGAACCAAATAAATTTTAAAAATAGAATAAAATTTAAAACTATTTTATGATTAAATATTTTAAACCTCAAAAAATCAGGCATAAAAGTAATTTAGCAGCAACACAATAATGACTACACATGACAAACCCACAGCCTATATCACACTGAATTTGGAAAAGATGAGATCATTTCCTCTAAGGGCAAGAATACAGCAAAGATATGCACTGTTATAATTTAGAAATGAAGTGCCCTCTAAAAAACACATGTCTCCTTATATACATCAATGTTCAGAGCTGGGGCTCTTGGGAAGTGATTGTATCATGATGGCTCTGACCTCATCAGTGGATTAATCCATTAAGGGATTCATAGTTGAAAGTATAGGACATATGACCTAGTAGAAGGAAGTGGGTCTTGGGGGCATATCCTTGAAGACTACATCTTGTCTCCAGGCCCTTCCTCTCTCTCTGAGCTTCCTAGCTGCCACGACCTGAGCAGCTTTTCTTTGCCATGTTCTTTCACCATGATGTCTTTTTCTTGCAGCCAGCTGACCATAGACTGAAACCTTAGAATCTATGAGACAAAATAGGTCTTTCCTTCTCTAAGATGTTTTTCTCAAGTATTTGTCACAGTGACAAAAAGCTGAATAACAGAGAACTTTCACTAATCTAAGTGTTGGAAGTCTTAGCCAAAGCGATAGGATAAGAGAAAAAACAACGTCATCCAAATAGGAAAGAAAGAGGTCAAATACCCCTGTTTAGAGAGGGTGTGATTCTATATATACATAGAAAACCCTTAAGAATCCACTAAAGGACTACTAAAACTGATAAACAAATTCAGTAAAGAGGCAGGACACAAAATCAACATACAAAAACCAGTAGCATTTTTATACATCAATAACAATATTGTCAAGGAAGAAATCATGAAAGTAATTCCACTCACAATGGCTACAAACAACAAATAAATAAAATATCTGTGATTAAATTTAGCCAATAAAGTAAAAGACCTCCACAACAGAAATTACAAAACTCTGATGAAAGAAATTGAAGAGGACATGAAAAAATGGAAAGACCTCTCATGTCCATGGATTAGACACATTATTAATGCTAAAATATCCATATTATACCAAGTTCTTTAACTAAAATCAAACTATCAAAAATGTCTTTCATTAAACTAGAAAATACAATCCTAAAATTCTTATAGAATCACACAAAACCCTGAAGCCAAAGCAATTTGAGGGAAAAAAATGAAGATCTAACATTAACTTACTTCAAAATATACTAAAAAGCTATAGCAAAAGCTATATAATACTACCATAAAAACGGACACATAGATCAATGGAACAGAGGAGAGTGCCCAAAGTCATGCCTTTACAGCTAGCTGTTTCTTAATAAAGACACCTAAAACATTGGAAAAAGAACAGAATCCTCAATAAATAGTGCTGGGGAAATTATTTCTATATTTCAAGTAGAAGACTGAAAATTAACCCTTATTTCTCACTTTATACAAAAATAAACTCAATGTGGATTAAGGATCTAAATGTTGAAACTGAAACTACAAAACTACTAGGAAAAGCATAATCATAATAGTAAAAGACATTGGAATAGACAATGCCTATTATTATTTTACATAGACTCCAAAAGCAAAAATGATCAAATTGGATTATATCAAATTAAGAAACCTTGGCATGGCAAAGAAAACAGTCAAGAAAGTGAAGAGATAACCTTCAGAATGGGGAAAAATGTTTTTCAAACTATTCATCTGATGAGGGATTAATATTCAAAATATATATATGAAGAATTTTTTAAAAAACCTCGATAACAAAAATCACAAGTAATCCAATTAAAATTGACAAAGAATATGAATAGATACCCCACCCCTTCAAAAGAATAAATTTAAATGGCCAACAATGGTATGAAAAAATATTCAATGTCATTAATAAACAGGAAAAGGTGAACAAAAAATCATAATGGAATGACATTATGTAACTTCAGTTAGAGCCATTATATATATATAAAAAAAAAAAAAAGTAACTGCTGGTAAGAGTGTAGAGAAAATGGAGCACTCATGCATTTTTTGGGGAATGTAAATAAGTGCAACCATTATGAAGAACAGTTTGGAGGCTTCCCAAGAAGCTACAAATAGACCTACCACAACATCCAGATATCCCATTCCTGGGCATATATCCAAAAGGAAATGATATATTAAAGAGACATGGGCATGTCCCTGTTTGGCTTCACTATTCACAATAACTAACACATAGATTCAGCTTAGACACTCGTCAACAGATGAATGAATAAAGAAAATATTAAATGAATTCACTTTGGAGTATTATTCAACCACTTTAAAATTAACAATGTTCTATCATTTGCAGCAAAATAGAAGATACTAGAGGATGTTATGTTAAGTGAAGTAAGTCAGATGCAGAAAGACAAATGTGTTATGTTCTCGCTCATATGTTTGTATTCAAAAGTTAATCAGAATGTAAAATAGTGATTACTACAGGCCAGGAAGAGAGGAAGAGAAAGGGGATAGTGGGAGGTTTAATAATGGGTACCTAAACCATTTAGAAGTAATGATTTCTAGTGTACTACATAACAGTGCAGAGGGGGGAACTGTAGGTCACCATAAGCCTATTGTGTATTATGTAACAACTAGAGCAGAGGAGCTCTGAGACTCCAATACAAAGTAATGATAAGGAGATGGGAACATTAATTACCCTAATTTTCAGTACATATTATATACTTGATTCAAATTATCACACTTTACCCTATTGATTTGTACAATTAAAATGATAATTTAAAAAGTAAAATGCATATATCAAAAGTGAAAATTCTGTCACTTGCAGCAACATAGATAGAACTGAATGACATGGTAAATGAAATAACACAAGTACAGAAAGTCAATACCACATGTTCTCAGACTAGGAAGCTAAAAACTTGATTGCAAAGAAACAGAGATTAGAATAGAATAAATAAATGGAATTTAAACAGAGCCTTGGAAGGGTGTGGGGCAGGTAGGCATGGAGAGAGAATGGTTAACAAACACAGGGATGTAGTTGGATAGAAATAACCTCTACTATTCTATAGCACAATTGATTAACTTGGGTTCAAAACAATCAATTGAATATTTAATAGCTACTAGAGTAAATTTGGGTGTGAAATAATATATGTCTGAAGTGATAGGCTGATTTCCCTGATCTGATCATTACACATCGTATTCATGTATTGAAGTGTCATACTGTATCCCCTTAAGAATGTACAATTACTATCTTATCAATTAAAATGTATATATATTAAATAGTCAATGCTTTTGATTCAGCATACAAATATAGCTATATTAATCATCCTCCTTAAAAATGACTTGTTAAAATGATAATAGGAATATAAAAATTATAAGAAATTATCAAGGAAATAAAGAAGCATGTTAGTTGATCGGGTTCTGGGCTGGCGGAGAAGAGGGCATGAGTGAATAGAAGAATATAGATAAATAAAGCAAAGTGGAGGAATCAAAAGCTCAGAGGAGTATTAGAAGAGGTATTCCTACAGAGGCAGTGCTGTACCCTGTGGTGCATGTGTTTCTTACATGCATTTCCTGGGCAGTCTCATGCATACTTTGGCCTCTATTTTCAGGTTAGGGACTGTTGTGGTTTGGATGTGAGGTGTCCACCAAAACTCACATGAGACAGTACATGAAGGTTCAGAGGAAAAATGACTGGGTTATAAGAGTCTTAACCCAATCAGTGAATTAATCCCTGATGGGATTAATTGAACTGGTAGAGTGTGTCTGGAAGAGGTGGGAATTTGGGTATTGCTATGGGGTACATATTTTGTGTTTGTGTGTCTCTCCCCCCCCACCTCCCTCTCTTCATCTCTCCCTCTCTCCCTCTTGGTCACCATGATATGAGCTGCTTTCCTCCACCACCTCCTTCCACCATGATATTCAGCCTCACCTCAACCCCAGAGAAATGGAGACTTCTATGGACTAAGACCTCTGAAACTGTGAACCCTCAAATAAACTTTTCCTCCTCTGTGGTTGTTCTGGTCAGATCCTTTAGGTCACAGCAGTGAAAAAGCTGACTAAAACCGTGACAGTTCTAAGGTTTCTTTTCTTACTTGTCTCTTTGAATCCTTTCATAGAATGTTTGGCTTCCATGTCTTATAAACTCATCACACACAAAACAAATCCTTTATATTAACTCTAATTTCTTTGGGAGTATTTTAGCATGTTTTTTTTTTCTTTGTACTGAGTAGCACTACATTTTAACCACTCTCTAAAAGAGCAAACATTTAAATACAGCCCTTTTAACATAATGTTTTCAAAATAATTATTTCTCTTCAAAGCCATAATCACATTTTAATAATCCTCATAGAAATGCCTGTTTTAAGACAGTAGTTTCCAAAGCAACTCAATATTTTATGAATGTCTTATTTCCCAATTAACCCCAATGTGATACAATTATTTTTCAATGTTTCCTACATATTTTAACTCAATTATTCTATTGAAGTCTTTAAATCATTCTGTCTTATGAAAACTAATTATCCAGGGATTCAATTTTTAATTCTGTAGAAGAAATATTCAAGGCCTTGATTCTAACTATGTATTGCCATCAAGGAGAATCTCTGCCCTTAAATTCTGAGAAAAACATGTATGTTCTGAATATATACATTTTTAAGGCAGAGACAAGAAAATCTGAGAATTTCTCATCCCTCCACTATTATAAGCTTGGTCAAATACTCAACTTCCATCCAGATGAATATAGTAGTTTCCTAAATATTCCTTCTGGTAACATCCTTGCTCGCACTATAGGAAGATCTCAATCAGATTTGTGTCTTGATTCAATGGGCCAAACTATATCTCTGACCACATTTGAAGCTTTTCTTTATCCACTCCTATCAGACTTCCTGCCGTCTCTCAAACACACCAAGCAAACTCCCACCTTAGGGTTTTACATTGTCTATTTTCTCTGCTTCAAAAGTTCTTTCTCCATATATTTGCATTGCATGCCCTCTCACTTCTTTTGCACATCTGCTCAAATGTCAGCTTCTCAGTAAGACCTTTTTTTGGCATATTTTGAAATATAACTGAATTATACACCCCTGATCCTACAAAGACTCCTAATGAATTTTTCTCTGTAACATATACCATCTTCCAATTCATTGTGTATTTTCTTCTATTTTACTGTCAGCTTAACCCTCATTAGATTATAAACAAAATGAAGACATATGTTCTATACTATTAATAGTGTCTTGTATTTAGAAAGTGCTTAATAAATAATTGTTGTATTAATTATTTCACTTTTTTCTTTAGCTATTTTCATTTGCCAATAAATCCCACCCCAAGTGTTTTCAAGCTTCCTATCAATTTGCTTAAGTTAAATAAATTTTACTTTAATGCCTGTTGTTACTACATTGGGTGGGTGACCTCTCTATGCACTTGACCACACCGACCAGGCACCTGCCATCCAAATGCAAACCTCCTATTGTTCAACTTGTCCTCAAATCATTCTTCTTCTTAATATATTAGAAAACTATTATTTTCATAGTACATACCATTTTCCTACAGTATCAGATTTTAAAACTTTAAGATACCATGATCAATCAATTAAGGAACACAAACTGAATGTGTCTCATAACTACTAGTTGCCACACAGTTAAAATAGAAGCCTTAAAATTAAGAAAACACAATTTTTATGCCAATTACATTTTCTCCACTATTAAACAGATCTATAAAGCACTAATATTCTACTATCAAAAATAATGGGAACAGCAGGAAAACAAACCTTGTGGTAATTTAATACAATTTTACTATCACAAAACTCTAATTTTATATTTTGATGTATTATTACCAGCAATTTATAACCTATTCTTAACATTTTTCTGTTTTAAAATAAATCTGAATATTAATCATTGCTCAGATTTATCCTAAGTTTGTCTATGCTTATTGACTTTGTTCTTAATTTAAAATTTCCAAATCATGCAAAAGAAGATATGGGTGAAAATAAGGGTCAAAAACTGTGTTTAACCAGGCACAGTAGTAGGTACCTGTAATCCCAGTGGCTCATGAGGCTGAGAAAGGAGGATCGCAAGTTTAGAGCCAGCATCAGAGCCAGTGTCAGGAATTTAACAAGGCTCTAAGCAATACAGTGAGACCCTGCCTCTAAATTAAAAAATACAAAATAGGCCTGGGGATGTGGCTCAGTGATTGAATGCCCCCCCTCAAAAAAATATTGTGTTTTAGAAAGATCTTACAAAATTTTTGAACACTCTCAGCCCCTCTGGCTTCCCAGAGACCCCTATGTACAGAGCAACCCTGCTACACCAAAGCACAATAAGACTGAAATTGTTTGGTGACCTAATAGAATGCTACTATCATCACATTTTTGCTTCTGAATCTTGTGTTCAGCAGTTTTACAATATCATGAATTTTAAAAGTGATTTGTATGGTGTTTAAGAATGTGATATTCTTTATTCTCTTCTATACTTAAAAGTGGAGATGTACTTATATCGGTGAGTGACTTGGTAAGGCATATCTGACAAAATGCATTGTCTGAATAAGTTACACTGAGTATATAGAAATTGATTTAGAATCTCTGGGAAATTCTTCAGTCAAACCCAAAAGATATCTCATCAAATTTAACAATTCCAACAAGTTGAAATTTTCTATTTTTCTTATTTTTTAAATTCTAGACTGTTACTATGTGCTCTCAGTTACTCTTTTGTTTAATATTTTTTCGTCTGTAAATCTCTGGGTCTCCTTAACAGATGCTGTATGCTTTATGGTTGTGTTCATCTCTTTTAATTTTTCAATTTTGCATCCTCATTAAGGAAGAAGGTAGGAGAGATGGGCCAATCTTCCAATATCAGTCTTCTCTTTAAAGTTTTAGTAGAAGGATCTTCTGCAAATGTTAGTTGTGTAATAGTTGCCTCTCTTGCAAATGGGTTTGTCAATGACAGTTCTTGCCAAAGCATTCTGAATGAAGGGGATGTCAGTAATTTCCATGTTATATTCATATAACAGTAAATTGCTTTCCTCCTGAACTTCTACTCTTTCTCTTTTCCTTGAAGAAAACAAAATGTGTGGAGGTAACCTATCTTTCACCACTAATTCAGGACTAATACCTCAAGAAAAGGCAGAGAAACATAATAGAAGCAGAGCCGGTTGTTATAGTTGGGGTGTGTGAGGTATTCCCCCAAAGTTCAACATGTGAGACAATGAAAGAGGTTCAAAGTATAAATGATTGGGCTATGAGAGTCTTAAACTAATCAATGAATTAATGCCTGATGGCACTGGGTTATAACTGGAGGCAGGTGGGGGGTGTAACTAGAAGAAGTAGATTTGTATCTGGCAAGTGGAGAGCTCTCTCTCTGCTTCTTGATCATCTTGCTCTCTCTACCACACTCTACCACACTGCTTCTTGATCATCTTGCTCTCTCTACCACACTCTACCACACTGCTTCTTGATCATCTTGCTCTCTCTACCACACTCTTCCACCATGATGTCCAACTTCACCTGGAACCACAGGGCATAGAGCTGGCTGTCTATGGACTGAAACCTCTAAAACTGTGAGCCGACAGATAAAACTTTTCCTCCCCTACAATTGTTCTGGTTAGGATCTTTTAGTCACAGCAACGAAAAAAGCTGACTAAAACACTGGTTCTTAATATCCTGTGAAGTAGAGGCTCTGCCAGTTCAAATCTTTCTTCTTCAGTCTGTCACACAAGAGAAATAAAATTTCAAATAAGAATAATGATGATGATGATGATGTCACCCCTGTATTCTCTTTGTTACAGGGATTTTAAGCCACAGGAAATACATTCTATTGCAATGAAGGGTATTAAATAACCACTTACACTTTGCATTGCTAGGTATCAAACACTGATGGCCAATGTTGCATGCCCTGGAGTTTGTAATTGCCATAATACAGTGTGCCTGATTATAAGATTATGTTTTTAAAATGTATAAATGGAATTCCACATAGTTAAGAATATTTCCCCTCTTATTTGATCAAGACTCTGTGCCTTATTGATTTTACCATGCACAGATTTTGTTATAGATTATATTCTGACTTCTAAAGGAACTCTTTAAGGACTGTTGACCAGAGCATAATAATCTCGATAATTTTAAAATGTTATTTTTAACTGTTGGCAACATTTTTCTAGAAGAATGTATTGATAATTCAAGGGTCTGATCAATTTTGACCTTTATGTCGAATGTCCCACTGCTACAAATGAAGTTATAAAGAATTTCATTACATTGATTTATATTCTTCAGTATTTTGTTTTCAGGTAGTGTTATGATAAGTTGATATTAAAAACTACATTTAAAGAAAAATATTGTAAAAGCTGATAAAATCTGTTTTTCTCATACTTCTGTAACCTAAAACTAAGACAGTATTTTCACATATTTTGTATTTCAGAAAAATACAAATTTAATTTTGCACAAAATTAAAATACATAAGTGTTTGTACTTAGAACTGCATTAGAAATGGATTTTATAATGCTATATCAATAAAAATTAAGATAGAAAAATACTTCAAAATTATATATAATTAAAATTAAAGATTATATTTAATCTTTCTTCATACACTAATAAAAATTATAGTTGATTTTTCACACACAGAGAAGCATATCTGTGTACATATATAGATAGGAATGGCATATTTTCTGGGCTTAAACATCAGATATGTGGTCTTCATCTAACTGGAGAGCCACATCACTTGGCTTCATTCAAAGGCAGGGACAAGGGTTCAGTTATTGCTGTAGTTTGTGTAGGTATGTATGTATGTATGGAGCTGTGTACCAAAATATTCAAAATATAAATACTCACTTTTAATAATAAATGCTATTATAGCAGTCATTTTAATTAGCATGTTTGGTGCAGTGTTTTGATCAGAAGAAGCCAGGAGTAAGTATAAAAGTAATTTGAGAAGTAGAAATGCAGAGCGAGAATTGGTGTCCCTGGCATAGCCATCAAGTCTTTGAGAGGTAGATCAGGTTGGATGCAGAGGTGCTATTCAGATGATTTCAGAAACTAAATCCAGAAGAGCAACTTCCACCTCTGTGGCCAAACTATGGTAGATGAAGGTGGGAGATAGATTTGTCATGCCTCCAAGGTAAAAGATGTGACAGCACCCTTATCTCCCATTCCACTCCAGCCCTGCAGAGCCTCCTAAGACAAGAGCCATAGCCACAAGCTCTGCCTACATTGCACCACATTGTATTTTGCTAATTATAACTTTACCATTTTCATTCTACTTCCCATAAGAGCTAGAAGAATGTCTGAGTCAGCTCTACTTTTTCCATAAGTTATAAAAATTCCTAGGAAATCTACAAGAGGTTTTTTGGTTTTTGTTGTTTATTTTCTTTTGGATACAGGTCCCCAACTGAAGTGAAATGGTGTTTCTCTGCTTCATATAATTCAAGAAAAGTCAGTAACAAATTATCCACTAGCAAGAATTATGGCAGACACTAATGGAATCTTATTGTATACTGATTTGAAAATCAGTACTAACCATTTATAATCTAATGCAAATGAGCATCCATTAAAAGGAGACAAGTAAAATGATATATTCAGATATTACTATAAAAACTAAACTTTTATCAGCTCAACTATAAACAAAAAAAAGATTACTAGAAACTAAAAAAATAAATAAAACACAACTGAAATAAGTAATAGACACTACAAACCTTCAAAACGTGTGCAGATTTATAGCTTGATCCTATGAAATAATAACTGGCAGGCTATTAAATTGCTTAGAAAATGAGATGTGTTATATTCTGCATAATGGAACTTGCATAACAATGAAAAGTCCTTGCTAAGGAATGGCTCTGTTTTGCTCATGTTTACTCTTTCCTACTGTATATAAACCCTTGGATTGATAGCATGCTCACGTTCTTTATATAGCCCTATGAACTGATTAAGCTAAGCACAAGACTCAGGGTATAAAGTTGCTAAATAGTTTACCAGATCATTTGTCACTTTGCTGTAAGACCATAGACAGATCTGTTTCTGGATTTTAAACCCCAACCACCCCCTCCCCTAAAGGGAGTCTATTGCTTAATGTTGATAAGATCATTTAATTTGTGTTGATATTCAAATTTTAAAGCACAGTACAAATGTAGAAACAAAGTTTAAAAGCAGTGAAGGAAAAGGAAAGTGAAGATCACTGTTGAGCACAGACTCTGTTGGATGAAAATCAAGCTTTCTTTATAGTTTTCTACTTTATCTTTGACAGTGCCACTCACTGGTGGTAATTTTGATACAATCCATTTCACCAAAAACATTTGTTGAGGTTTCACTATGTGTCTGGTGCTGTTATAAAAGCTTAATGTATTAACTCATATAAGTTCATGAATTTACAGAGAGAATGTTATTATGAATCTCTTTTTGCAAACAAGGAAATAGAGGTAACAGAGATATCTCACTGCAGGTCATAGCTAAGAAATTAAGAGTCTAGATTTTGCCCCAGGCAGTTTGATTCAGGCAAGATCAACTCTAAGGCGAAATTAGAAATATTCTAGGAAGACCATTTATTCAAATGTTTTTTGTGGATCAACACTCTCCTAAGCATTTTGTACATAATAACTATTAGTTATGAAGACCTATTAAATAATTATCATTGACCAATTTTGAAGATAAAATTTAATTAGAAGTATAGTAACTTGCTTATTGTCATATGAGCAATAAACAGTGCATACAGAATTAGTCTACCTGACTCCAAAGCCCATGCTACTGACAAGGAGAATATATGACCTCCTTTTGGTATCTGACAACATTGTGAGATATATCAAATAGAGAAATCACAGCTATTTACCCATACCAAACTTCTTTTGCATTTCAAAAATCATGTAGACTGCTTTTGCACAATAAATGGGGAATCAGGCAAATGTTCTCAGAATGAAAATAGACAGCTTATTTAAACTCTGAATTCACAACCAAGCCTCAGAATTTTGAGACACCTCTACCCACCTGAGCTTTTTTGGCAGGAAGAAGAGCCCTGGAAATCTATTGAAATCTCCAGGCAAAGTTTCCTGTGCATAGGCACTTCAAAAAGGGGATAGGAAAGGGCAGAGGTAAAAACATTTTAAAAAAAATTATGCCAGCCAAAGCATTCTGCTGAATGCAAAAATTATTAAACATGTCTTCACATATGGTCAAGTGTTAATGACTCCAAGAAATAGGACAATCATCATGTAACCAGTGTACCTCTCTTAACTTTGACTAAAGTGGTCACTTTATCCCTACTACTTTTTACCTGCATTCTGCAATTTAAGTAGACATCAATTCTATCATTTATAGTAAGTTCTTCCTGGCTGTTGCCCATTGTGTAAGAGCCTTTTTTAATATTATTATGTTATTATTTTTTGTAATTTTCAGATTAAAGGAACACACACAAAAATTTATTCATAAATTAATTGGTTAGCTAGACCAATGATACAAGGCTGATTATAAAAGAAATAATATTATTAATCAAGTTTAAATCTCAGAAATCAAATGGAACATAATCAATTGCTAATAAATCAGCAATATTGTTATTTAGAAAGGATTTTTTTAAAAATTGATGTTCATCTGCACATATATGCAGAAGCTTGCCTTGTGATTCAGTTTTTAATAACTGTCCCTATGCAATTGATCAAAGGACCCTTAGTTCATTGCTTTAGAATTCTTGGGTGATATTAGTTTCTTTCACAATCAATCTGTTTTCAAGTTAAGTAACTTTGATCATTTTCTAAGACATGGACATCTCCTCTTCCTGTATCTGCATGTAGAAAATAAATTATTTCTCCTCTTTTAAAAGCAAACAAACAAACAAAACCTTTTTCTGAGTAGATTTCTAGCAGGGAACTAACTCTGTGAATCATAATTGCTACAGTACACTATGCAGCTGAATTTGACCTTTTATAGAAGAAACAAAAAAAAGGAATGAGAACACCATGGTTTTCTTTCTTTATTCCCATAGCAGACTTAATGCCCATCTCTGATTAAAATTATATTTGTCAAAGACCCTCATACAGCAAAATTATTTTAGTATGTATTCCTTGAAAGATAATTAAATAGCAAACTACAAAAACATGTCTCTATATATTTGGATAATTTATCAACTGCATTCAAGATATATGGGAATATTCATAAAAAATTAATTCCTGATTGAAAATCTAATGCTTATCCAGAAAGGAGGCATTTGAACTTGGTAGTAAGTCCTTTCTTCATTTGAGCACCAGGATCTGTCTTAGATTTTTTTTTCCTCTTCAATCACTTCATCTTTCCTTTATTGTTGATACATTTTTCAATGCCTGCTTAAATATCAGTTTTTCTGGGATGCCATTCGTAGTTCTCTTTCATTTTTTTCCAAATTTCACTTGTAAAGTGATAATAATATTGTAATAGTGTTTAATTTACAGAGTAGTCATGAGGATTACATGGGATTATATGTGTAGAGTGCTTCATGTGATGCTTACACATAGTGGGCACATTATAAATGTTCAGTATTGATATGGAGTAGGTTAATTGTTCCAGATACCTTCCTAAAGAACCTTATTGATACTATTGTCCAGTGAGCAAAGTACCACTAATTAATAGATAACAACCATGCCTGAATTTCTAGACTATAAATGTCTCTAGTTTTTAAATAAATATATACAATGACCAACTAGACCTCTCCATTTAGATTCCCAAGCCACACACCTCAGAATGCTAAAAATAGAGGTTTTCATATCTATCAAATCAAATGCAATTGAACTCCTTTCAGAAATTTGGGAGTTACCCCCAGACTGCCCCTCTCTAACATCATATATCTAATTAGTTTCCTAGTACTGTGGATTCAACCTCCTAAATATATGCCATATCCATTCCCTTCTTCAGTAAATTATGCCATTGGTGTAACTCAAGACCTTATCAATTCTTCCTTGGATGACTGCTGCTTTCTTTGTAGATTGGTTTCTTAGGCTCAGTTCCACCTCTAATTTATCTTCTATGCTTCTAATCCAGCTGCCAAATGCAAATCTGGCTATGGTAGTTGCTTGTTGAAATAGTTTGGTGGCTCTCAGTTATTTACAGGATAAATACCAACTTCCTTAATATCTGGATATCATAGAGCACAATAAACATAACCTCCTTACCTTGTATAAACCGTAAAAATATTGAGGGGAAAAAAAGCAAATGAGGAATAGATAACTAAGATGTCTCTCTTATTACTAATGAATCTATGTTGGAGATATGGTTTATTCTTGTAGTTAAATGTGCTTTCTATTTTTTGTTAAATATTAACAAAAATGTAAACAAAATTTAAATGTAAACAAAATTTAAGCTTTACTGACAGATAGTTTTGCCTCTACAGTATAAAATCAAAATTATATATTTTCAATTCACTTGAATATTTCATTTTCACAGAGGTCCCAACTGAATATTGGCTCATTTTTTCACTTTTCAATTTTTGTGTTTTTAAAATATTTAATTTGATTCAACAATGTTTACTAATTATGTGAAACATTTATATTTGCAAGAATAAAGCCACTATTTTAGAAGCTTTTCTTCTAAAATTTGCATGTATTCTGTTCCTGTATTTTTATTCCTCTACATACTTGGAAAAACTTTGGCATAATCCATACATAGTTCTTCATCTGGCTCCTCATTTCAGAAGGCAGCCAGTTGGTATTATCAGAGTATAAAGGTCTTCCTCACTCAGTTTACAGGTATGAAACACAATGTCATGCAGATGAACCATAATGCATTCACCTGCTTCCTGTGGGTGGACATTTAAACTATGTCCAAGTAGAACTTTAAAGAACAAATTCTGAATCCACAAGCATGCATACATAATGCCCACTTAAACTAAGAAAATATGTATTAGGTTTAGCAGTAAAGGTTACTGGGCATGGTGATGGTAATATTTATTTTTTGTTGTCTGACTACCTTTCCTTTCATTCCATCAAAATCACAGCGACGGCTATTGTCCAGTTGGAAACTGGGGTTATCTTTCTTATCCAGATAGGAGTGAGAGTCCTTGGAAATATCTCCCTCCTTTGTCTTTATAACTTCACTTTGCTCATTGGACACCATGTAAGCTCCACAGACATGGTCCTCAACCAACTGGTATTAGCCAATTCCTTTGAACTTTTCTCTAGAGGGATCCCTTAGACAGTGGCAGCTTTTGGACTGAACTCCTTCCTGAATAAAGCTGGATGTAAACTTCTCTTCTATTTTCAGAGTGGCCAGAGGGGTTTCCCTCAGCACCACCTGCTTCCTCAGTAGCTTTTAGGCCATAAAACTTTACCCCAATTTCTCTAAGTGGCTGGAGCTCAGAATAAAAATATGGAACACTCTAAGAATTTGCATGTCATCCTCACACAGGGGCCATGCTAATATTCACTGCATCATTAAAATTTGAGTATATGTGCTTTCTTAATGTTAAATCCAGAATAGGAAAATCTCCCTCAGGTCCCTAGGGGATGTTGAACTAGAGTAAATTTTCCTACCTGGAGAAACACCCCTAGTTGGTTGCACCTTTAAGAGGAGGAATGATGCAGTTGTCTTCGTATTCTCATTTAATCTTCTTAAGTTTACCATTCAGATAAGTCTTTCCCCACAGACCTTTTGGTTATGGCTTAGATATGAGGTCTGCCCAAAAATCTCTATATGTGAGATAAGGCAAGAAGGTACTTTCCTTTGTCATGCCCTGAAACCATGTCATTTGGCCTCACCTCAGATCCAGAGCTATGGAGTCTACTGACCATGGACTCAAACCTCTGAAACCAGGAGCTAAAATAAACGTTTCCTGCTCAAAATTTTTCTTGTCAGGTCTTTTGACTGCAGTGATGCAAAGCCTAAAGAAAACATATTTAAAGGAGATGAGTAAAGCTGAATGTGTCACTCCATTGATCTTTCACACTGGAGGAAACATTCAGTGAAGTTATCTCCAAATGATGAATCTGGTAGATCACAGCTTTTGTGAGTCCACATCCTCTGACTCTCTTCACCATCCATTCTAGGTTCTATCGATTTCAAATTGTTTCATGGATTGTTAGCAGGTTTTGTAAATCCAAAGAAGAAGAGTGGAGAATATTCTGTGGTCAAATAATTTTGGGGGGATAGTACAGGATAGGAAAGGTAGCAGAATACAACAGTTACTAATATGGCATTATGTAAAAATGTGGATGTGTAACCGATGTGATTCTGCAATCTGTATTTGGGGTAAAAATGGGAGTTCATAACCCACTTGAATCTAATATATGAAATATGATATGTCAAGAGCTTTGTAATATTTTGAACAACCAATAAAAAAATGATGCATAAATAGTTAAAACAGTTTTTATCACTGTACTTTTGTTTAAGATTCCACACTATGCTAATGAGGATTACAACTTTCCAACAAGGAAATAAAGTGCTTCCAATTCACAGTTTTTTATTTTTTTCCTGAAACACTCTTTGGAAAACGCTGCTGTTGTCAAATCATTGCATGTGCAATTGGGAATACCTTGTTGCTCGTGCCCGTGCATCTAAACCACTGGCCATCCATCCGCACTCTGTCAAATGTCCTGTCCATTGCCACTTGACCAGCTCTCCATGACCTTTATAACCAAAAGGTCACTTCTTAACCAAAAACCAAAAATCACTTCTTACCATTTTCTCAAACTAGACTCTCCTCCTCAATTTCCTTCGTGTTTCTTCAGCATTTCTAGCTCTTACACCCTGTACTAATACTCTTTTGTTTGGCTTTCTGTCTTACCAAATTAGAGATACAGAGGTTAAAAATAGTTCTATTATCTTTGCATCTTAAACAGCATGTAATGTTGCAGGCATTTGATGAGTAATATTAGAAAGAAGAATGAGCTTGGATTTACTTGGGTGTCATTTCTGGTTTACCATGATGTACAAAATGTGCCACCTGCCCAGCTCCCTACTCTAGTTTCAACACTTGCCATATTCCAGCAGACAAAACTGCATTCAGCTCATCCCTCTCATTGTTTCTCTGGCCTTCCTTGATAGTGTTTCCTCTTTCTGAATCTCCCCAAACCTTACACTTACTTAACTCCTTATATATTTTTACATTATATCAATTTACTTTTTGTAGTTGAGCATTCTGTATAAATGCAGAGATCACATCTATTTTGTTCACTTAGTATATCTCCATTATATAATACAGAGCCTGACATATCATAAGTAAGCAATAAATAGTCATGGAATGAGTGAACAACTAGTTATGATCCTCATCCAGGCTCTGGGTGCCAGTGTATTTAGAATTTTATAACATTAATTTCATCAATGTCCTACTACATGTCCACTTTTAGGTAAGATGATGGGTGTATATTTTATTTTTACTTTCCTTTCCCTGTCTCTGCTGCTTCTGTCCGCTGTTTGTCACTCTGCATGCTAGGACACGACTTACAAATCAATCCCTACCCTCCTCTGTGTCATGCTGCCATCTTCGTGTACAAATTGTAGCTTAAAGGTCCCTCGGGTTAACTAGAGCATACAAAAGCCAGAGAAACTCTACATGGGTTTGTTTCTGTTGACATTAAAATAGTGGGTCACACTATAACCAGGAGATTCATGTGGAAGTGTCAGTCTGATATATTTCTTCAGAGAGCAAAACAATTACAGATAAGCAATTTTCTTTCCCAAGAGACTAGTAAAGTGCCTTCTTTCTGTCACCTTTCAATATTTTATATTGTGGTGAGTAACTACACCTTTTCTACCCAATTAGGAAAGCCATCAACAAGTCAAAGAGTAAATAGCTAACCAGTCAAGTAAAAAAACATATGCAAGTATACGGCAGCATGCCATCATTTTTCAAACTTGACCTTACGTAGCAATAGTAAAACACATCCTTTTTCAACAGATGTGGAGGCCATCATATTGATATAATTACTTTCCTTGCACTTAATATTTACTTATTGGAAATTGTTTTGATATTATTTTAAAAGAGGAACAGTGTTAGATTAAAAGCCTTAAAGGAAGTGAAAATTATAGAACATAACTTCATGGAACTACAATGGCTTCCCTAAATCAAGTATATTGTTTGATCAACTTTGAGATCAGGATTTCAAAATTATTTTCTTCTATTTTTAAAATGAATGCAATTTTACTCCAGAAAATTTGCAAAATAAATATGAAAATAATCTGAAACTGCACAATCTAATGGTTTGAAGCATATAAGGATAAGGTTTATATAAGCATTTGGATTTGTGGATGATAAGAATTTCCTCTGATTGTCAACTCCTCAATGTGCAAACAAGGTCTTTTATATTCTAGCCCTGACTTCCCAGAAGCCCTGACTTCTCATTTTTTAGAGTTAAATAAAATAAAGAAAATTAAAGCACCTACTACTAAAAATTAATATTATGATGATATGATAAAGTTATATAAAAAGTTACAATTTTAAAGTTTAAAATGTTTTCCAATTATCATGGTGAATATGTCCATTGATGAAAATTTATAAAATATGGAAAAAAGAGAGACCAAAATATTACCCATAAGCTACCAGCCAAGTTAACCAATATTAATGTTGTAAGATAGCCTTTCATAATATTTTTAATATGTTCTTAGACATCCTAAACTAATGTAGGTATTTAATTTACAAAGTATATAAAAACACTCATAATAACTCAAGAGTGTGTTGTATAGAAACAGATGTCAGAGACCGTGAGCAACCAACGATTTGATTATTTCTCGATCTCATTATGATTCCCTGAAATTTGATCATTACCCATCAAGTAGACTCAGAGTGGCTGGGGAAATATACACTGGGTATATCTAACTGTGGTAGGAAGTAGTATATTTCCTTCCCTTTGCATTAATTTCCTTCATGTAAATTAATGCCCCCTATATAGTATACATTTCATGTATTTATTTTGGTCTGTAATCTTTTGCCATATCTCTAGAATATGAGCTTTGTGAGTTAGATAATTTTAAACATTTTGTTTATGTGTTTATCGATGCATAAATCCCTAGCATTGAGAATGGTGTGTGGTTCACTGTAGTTACTCAGTAAATATTTGTTCAATGAATGAATGAATGAACATAATGAATATATGTGTATCCTACCTAAATTAGGTCAAAGATGTTCTTGGTGATTTTCAGTGTACAGGAAACTGTGACACTTTAATGACGGCAGTTTGGAAAGAAGACACAGGCATTTTGCTGCCAGGGTCTCTGCAGTCTCTGTTTCCTGCCTTCCTGAAGCTTGGTTTTCAAACCTTTAGCTCTATGAGTTACTAAGATAATTAACCAAGATGGTCTTAATCATCAGTTTGATTAGATGGCTTGTTCCTGACTACAGATCTCAGCCCTCCTTTTCTTAGAGCATTTACTTTAGAACACTTGCAACTATAAATTCTTTCTCTGCCCCTTAAGATGTAAATTTTGTCCCAGACTCTTTCCTGTTTTACAACCCAGAAATGTCTCTCAAGCACCTGGGAGTTATCGCTCTGAAATACAATCAAAGAAGAGAAAGTCCCTATCTTCCAATTTGTGAGGTAGAACCCTAACTTGAATAAGCACGAACCAGCAAACAAAAATGGCTTAATTACATGGATTGACCTTCCTTCTAAAGTCCCGTATTTTTTTCAGTAGCTCACCCCAGAGCTTAAAACTCACCTGCCTTTTGTTTAAAGAAGTTGAATTCACTCTTTCTCCCCTGTGCAATATGTTGACCTTTATTATAATTCCTGTTTTATTCTGTCTGGTGCATTTTTTTCTTGTTATAATCTTGAAATAAATTGTAAATTTTGATTAAACTACCCATATTCAGTTCTCTTGACTAAGAAAAGGAGCATTACTTCACACAAAGAATCTTAATGAAATATCACTTAGCCTCATAGGAAATGGAACTGGAACACCACTTAGGGTTAAAGGAACTCTATGAAATATGACAGTGAGAGCCATGCATATTTTCACTCTCTAGTGCCAGCTTTTCCTTTTTGATAAGAGTTTCTATATTCCTATTTGCATGGGCCTTGGAAACAGACTGAAGTTTTTTGTTTGTTTGTTTTGTTTTAGTACTTTGTTTTTTATTCTGCAAAGATGTTTTCAACTTCATGACTTCCTTCTGGATTTGTTTCTGTTCTTGCATGATTTTGGCTTACCAATGGCCATTATGCTCTTACCCCATGAATTTGCTCTACAATTTCACCTTTTTATTCTCAGTACTACCTAATTCATGCTATTTTTTTTATCTAGTTTGAATTGCTAAGAAAAAATATACATCATATCCCTTCACAAGGGTCCACTTCATGTTTTATTGGTCAATCTATGAATCAACTTACTTAGGTCAATCCTATCCCCAAATTAAACTACATACATTCAAGAGAGTCAAGATACTTAATAAAAACTGTTTATCCATGGTCCACTCAGTCATGATGAGGGCTGTCATCTAAAGATGGTAGATACTGTGATGTTCAATTGTTGTGCATTCTACCATTGGATTGCCAGAGATATACAACTTTCTTCCTATGTATACAGTGCCAAAGATGTTCTTTACCTAACATGACACTCCTTACCTAACATAACACTCCTATCAAAATTCATTGCATCTTTACAGCTTCCAATCAGATGATAACACCAACTCATGTAAGCCTTCATATAGAAAAAAAAAAATATCACAATATCATTGCAAAAGGTTTTTTCCCATAGTCCTATGATCTTCCATCCAGAGGAGGCCCATCGCTCCTCTTGCATAGTGATAATAATATTAAATGTTATGTTTCTCCTTTCTGAAACCAGTGGATTCAATGTTAAATGTAATCACAACTATTACACACTAAATAGTTGTTAAACAATAAAGAAATCTCATATCTTACCTAAGTATAGAAAGAGGAAAAAATGTCAAGCCCTAGATTTCTGATATAGGTGTTCAGGATATGAAAGGAGAATGCAATGTCCTATTGTTTCAAAAAAGCACATGAAATATTCTGTAGAACAGCATCCAAAATATTAACGAAATCTGCTGATTCTCATACCATGCTGTCTGGGAATGGCAAGAAAAGAGATGGGGCCTCATTCCTTTTGCAATGAAATGAATTGTTTGGTCAGACAATTAAATTATCTGATGTTTTCCCCATGGAAACTAATCCCCAATGTGTAACAGCTGTAATATCAAGGCAGTCTGCTTCAGGGTGGTATCACCTCACTTGCAAAGACTTCTGGAAATAAAGGATCAAATTTATTTGTTTTTATGCTTTATAAAACTCAAGTCTGGAAATTGTCTATATGACTAAAGCTCCCTACCACATTATTTTGAGTCAGTTCCAGATTCCTCTTCATCAGGGCTGAGGAATTTTGGCAACACATGACTCACAAAAGCTTGGTGGGCCGCTTGTCAACACCCTCCACAGGAGCTCTGTGGCCCAAAGTTAAACTGAAGATCACAGCATGTGAGTGTATTCCTGCTTCAAGATTAGTATTCCCCCAGGGCTGCCACAGAACATCCCAAGTTCAAATTTAATTCTGCCTCGTCTTAGTTATATGTTCTTAGAGGCGTCTTTAACCACTTTGCTAATAAATAATGACAGTAATTTTAATAAATCTATTTTTCAAGATTTGCCATAAGAAATGACCAAATTTAAATATACAATTTCACATTCATTTTGTTATAAAATCCAGCATGTAGTAATTCCAAATTAATTTAATAAGAAATCAAACTCCCTATAGGTAAAGAAAATTTTTGAAAAATTCAAATGTCTCCATAAAGATGACTAATTAGCATAAAGCCTGAGTGGAAAGGAAAAAATAAATAAATCCTGGCAAGTTGAAAGCAAGAAATCTGAAAGTTTTACATGAAGTTAATTTATACAAGAATTAGTCAGAATAATAAAATATTTTTCTACAGTATTTAACAGTTAATCTGATTGCTATTGGAACACACACACACACACACACACACACACGAGTTTTCTATTTGATGCTGTGTTTTCTCCAACATATACTTTCAAAAGAACTGAACCAAACATGTTAAAAGAAAAAAAATCTGTGGAAATTTTAAGACTATTTTCAAACAAATATTCTGCATGCACAGAGAAATGAAATTTAAGCTAAAATATGAAAACTAATATGAAATATCCCAAAAATTAAAAACTAAATACTCGACCTATACCTAAGCTGAAAAAATACAACTCAGACCAGTCCTTCAATGACAAGGAATTCACTAATTACTGAATAGCCTTGGCATTCCATTCCTTCCGTTTTTAATCCCTCTCTTCCTTCCTTTTTTCTTTTCTTAGCTAGGGTACCCAAATTTAAATTTTATTATTCTGGAAGATAGTCACAATTGCATGTACTAAGAAATAGCTAGATAGATTGTGTTGTATTAAATTATATTGGATTAGATATAAATAAATTGCTAGTCATACTCAGGTTTTAGAAGTTTGCAAAGTTGAACCACTTTAGTAGAAATTGAGCAGTATTTCAAGAATATTAAGTTAATTCAAACATTAAGGTATTTACAAAAATCAAATTAAATAAATTATTGGATATAAGATACTAGCCATGACCAATTAACATGACATATTAACAAAATTTGCTATCAAAGTGAAAATGTGTTCATTCAAAATGGTGCCAAGTTACTTCTTTCAAGTATGCAATGGATATGTAATGGACATCATCAATAGTATTTTAATGCCTGTGATAGATTTACAAAATATAGTGATGAAGTTACTGTTTCAGGATTTTATATTCTGAGAATGGAGGATAGACAATATTAGATAGAATATAGTGGTAGAGATATACATATATACATACATATGAAAATATCCAATAATTTGATAAGTTAAATTGAGAAAAAAATAGACTAATAGGACGAATATAAGCAAAATAATCTATAGAAGGATAATTATATCAATCATGGTGACAGATAATAGTATTTTGTACTATGGTAGTCAAAATAGAGATGGAAAGATTTAGGACACAAATGTTTAATTATTAGAATATATATTCAAATAGGACTTAATGAGGTGAGTAGGAGTAAGGATAAAGAATAATCATGGAGCCTGACACTGTGGCACACTCCTGTAATCCCACTGGCTCAGGAGGCTCAGGTAGGAGGATTGTGAGTTCAAAGCCAGCCTCAGCAAAAGTGAGGTGATAAGCAACTCAGTGAGACCCCCGTCTCTAAACAAAATACAAAATAGGGCTGGGGATGTGGCTCAGTAGTCAAGTATCCCTGAGTTAAACCACTAATACAAGAAAAAACAAAAGAGAGAGTTATATACTCTGAAGGTTAAAAGAATTCTGTCTTTATCTGACTCCATACCCATCCTGAAACTGGAGCTAAATTTTTCAACTAAGTGGTCACTAGTCTTACCCTTCATAGATATCTTAGTTTTCCTGGGAATCATCAATCATCCTGCTCTCACGTGGAGCTCCTAGGAAAATATCATATAACGATGCCAAAGGACTCCATTACTGATCCTGCTCAGTCTTACTTTTGTTCACAAAATTTTACACATCACTAAAACAATTGCTTTCTAATTTGTTGACATAGCTCTTGCAAATTTGACACCTCTCAACAACCACACCATCCCTCTTCATAAAGTGATCCAATGGCCTTACTTTAGTAATTTGTTACACTTTCTTCTTTGCTCTATTGCTGAATAGTTGGGCTTCAATAATTTTTGACAATTAAATTAATAAACAGACACATTTAAGTGACTAGTATGAGATATGAAAGCTGGATGTAGGTGTTCCAGTCTCTTTTATATGATGAAATCTTTTTCATAGTTAAGGACCTTTTTTAAAACCTTTGCCACTGAAAGAATATACCAATTTTAAAGAAATAATTACATTGTAAATTTAATATATGTATATAACTGATACTAAAAACATATAAAGATTTAATGTGGATCTTGGGTACTGTAAAATTTCAAAAAAGAATGTTTCCATTATTTTGTAATATAAAATGTAATTGGACATTAAGTCAAATTAAAACTTTTAGGAGTACTCCTATAAGACTATTACTTGTTCTTGTCCTGTATTTGATATATTATGTTAATAGTACATCTGCTGCCTTTTATTTACCTACTAATGTTAAGAATCTTTTATATTTCTACCTTTTGGAGTTATTAGAATATTATATGTGGAGACCAATAAAATATAAGCCACTGAAGTAAGCTATTCTTATGAGGACTTGGAAAATTTCTAAAACAAGAAACTATTAAAAAACACTGTGAGAAAATCATCTGTTTTGAGTGGAATAGACATTAACTTGACTATAGTTAGGGCAATGGGCTATGTGCAACCCACTTTATGGCAATTTAAAATATAGATCCATACCTTTATTGGACTATGCTTTTATTTGTGATTATTAAAATGAAAAGTATAAGAACATACACAGTTCATTCCCCTTTGTAGAACTTAGATGTTGACACCAAATGTACTTTTTACACTTCCATTAACTTAGTTACTAGAGCATTGATTTTTATATCATTTATACCACTGGAAATGCAGAAGGAATGTTGATAGAAGCCACGGCAGAACAATCAATTTTTATGTGGTAGTTACATAGTTAAAAGGAAATTGGATAGGCTTGTTTAAAAGCCAAGATCATTTTCATTCAGTAAATTGATTGTGGAAAAACTCAATAGTGAATATCCTGTATGAAGTGTAAAATCTATAGGTGTTTAAAAATATTAACAATGATGAAAAAATATTTTTGTTAAAGTTCAGAAGTAAAGACTTTAAAAGACATATTTCTTTTATAGTATTTTTTTAAAAAGACTTTAAACATTTACTAAAGATAGCAAAAAATTTAGCAGACCCCAAAACTAACTTAGTATTATTTAATGACAAGAAGATAAGGGCTATAAATGTCACATCTAGAATAGGAATGTAATAGTGACCACCACAAACCATTGTCACAAGTTATACCTACTCAAGGGTTTCTTGGCATTGCTTCCTGTGATTATTTTTTCTTATTAAAGTTTCTGATTCTGTATGCTATAGTATCTTGACAACAAAAATGGCTGTATCTTTGAATTTTAAATATTTCTTTTTTTTAAATATTTATTTTTTAAGTGAAGATGGACACAACACGCCTTAATTTTTATGTGGTGCTGAGGATTGAACCCAGTCCCGCCCGTGCTAGGCGAGCGCTCTACAGCTGAGCCACAATCCTAGCCCCTGAATTTTTAATATTTCTAACATGAATCTTGATACATTACTATAATTTAAAACATTAAACATAAAAAATTTACAATGCAGTGCCTTCTTACATTGGTAAAAACTCGATACTTCTGTTGTAATCTCTCATGCCATATCATGACTTCAGTAAAATTATAATAAATCATTTTGTTTAATGTTCATAGATTACCTTATCAATCCAAGATCTTTTATATTTAATGCTTTACTGTCAGATTCATGCTAGAAGTTTTAGAATCATTTGCCAGCAGTAAGGAAAAAAGATTATGTTTGGGTAAATAGGTGTTTTGTTTGTTTGTTTGTTTCTTTTTCCAGGCCAAATAATAAATAAAAAGAACAAAGTCTCTAAAGGAAAGTAGATCTCTGTCATTTATTGTTCGGGTTTGATCAATTCATATAATCTCTTCAGTTTCTTCACCAGTTAAATAAGATGGACTATATTGTTAGAATGTGCACTGTGTGGTTATGTGTGTATGTGTGCACACGCTTGTGTGTGAAAGAGGGAGGCAGAGAGAGAAATCAAGACAGAAAAAGAAAAATTAAACACAGACAAAATATATGAAAAGCTGACAGTTACCATGTTCTCAGTAATAAATAAGAAAAANATGGTGGTGTGATGGTTAAAGTAGCCCCCAGAATAAGACACATGCTCATACAATATTCAGTGCTTGGATGGGGAACTGAGCACATGTCCTCTCCTATCTGGGTTAAGTACCAAGAAGATTTAGAAACTCCACAAGACCCTTGTCTCTTGTTATGATGGTCATGATTTCATCATATTCTAATTTCTTATTACTATTGAAAGAAAATAAATTGCAATGTTTGATTTATGATAACCTTTATGTCATCTGGGAAGCCACAGTGACCATTGAAGCATATTGCTGACTGGTATCTGAGGTGTTCAGGGTTCTATTAACAAGAATTTAGGAGGATAGCCTGGGGATGTGGCTCAAGCGGTAGCACGCTCGCCTGGCATGTGTGCGGTCCGGGTTCAATCCTTAGCACCACATACAAACAAAGATGTTGTGTCTGCTGAAAACTAAAAAATAAATATTAAATAATAATAATAAATAAGAAAAATATATTTGCTGGCATCGACAAACTGCCCTGTGATGACAAATGGATCTCCTGTTGGAATAATTATTAATTTATTTTCTCTATTTTTTAGAGAGCTTGTTTGATGTTCATAAAACTCATGAAGTGAGTAAGATACTTTCACACCCAGAACTCAGAAGTGCAAATGTAACTTCCGTAAATAACTCCTAAATTAAAGCCCCCATTCCAACTAAAGATAGATTAACATAAGGTCAATTCTGACTAATCACAGTCAGTTGAGGTACAAGCTTAAGTTGGTCACTTCCCTTGGCTTTCTTTTCTTTGGGAACACTTTACTATTTATTTACAGAGGAGAGGCTAAATTTTTATAGTATCCTCAAATTGTGGAGGATACCTTGACCTCTAGTCTTTGCTGGGAATCTTTCTATCCACCTCTTCTGGTCCTTGGACTTGGCTATAATGTCATCTGGCTGCATCTTCCATCTGGACTGTGAAAACTTTCAAACCCACCAACATAGCTACTTCTTAGAGCACTGGAAACCTCAGCTGCTCTTCCAAACTGCTCATGGCTGCAGGAATCTTGGTGGTTGCTCCCCTTCTCTTAGGTTCTCAACGCCCCTGCATGCCAGTTGACAATGTATTCTCCTGCTATCAAGCATTGCACACTCTACAGGGACGCATGAAAGTTGAGGAATGTGTTGGCTTCCTGGACTGTCCTCCTGCTGTCTTGACTCATAAATAAATCTGGGGATTCATTTGTGTGGATAAATCTTAATCTAATAGGGACAAATTCCATACTAAGTCATGATTCTTTTGCAAGCCTTCCACTATTTTGCTCTCCACTCTTCAAACAGTCCTATGAGAGACTATCTCTTATCTTTATTATGTAATACCATCATATATAACTCTTTCTGTTTCACTCTATATTTTTGCTATGACCTCATTTCCCACAGCAGGGCTTTAAAGCCAAGGTCAAGTTTGAATAGAAAAGACTAAGAAATAAACAAAGGAATTGCAGGATTATAAAACAAAGGTTTTATGCCTTCACACCAAGAATGGGGAATCATAATGAAAAAACATAGAAAAAAAGGGGGTACTACTCCAACCCATAGGTATATTTCTTCTGCTTCTCTGGCCTGCTTATTTGAAATTTATTTTTTCCAAATGATTCTTTCATGGAAAACCTCAATTCTCTTATTCAGTAAAACTTTCTAAAATATATCATAGTTAATGTGTCTCAAGAATTTCAGAGTAAATCATTTATTGACATCTATTTATTCATTCACCAGGGGTTTATTGTGAATCTGTTATTGACCAACATCACTTCTGTATAACAGAAATCCAAAAATGAAGGCATGATCCATGATCTCATATAATTTATAATTGAGTGGAGAAGACAGTTCACCAAACATCAAATACATAATTTAAATAGTATCTGTATTTAGCCAAAGTCAGTTATTTTATAATATCAAAGATTTACTATATTGCATTTCGTATCAGTATTTTACTTTCACAATTAAGTTATAATTATTTCTAAAAAATCTCAAATCACTGTGATCTAACTTAACCATGAAAATAAGTACTGATCTAAACAAAGTACGTATAAAACAAAGACCCAATAACTCAGTAAGAATCAAGTAGGCCTTATAAATGCTTCCTTAGTTTATGACTTGTATTTTCCGATTTTATGTTTGGACAATAATTGTTACCTTCTGTGCCATTTTATGCTCTCCAAGCAAACAACTTTATTAATAGTGAAAGATAAAAGCTGAATCGCCCTCCCAAGCTTTACCCGTTTATACTACAGACTTTAATTACTAGTCATCTTCCATATAAACTCTCTCATTGTAAAGATTCACAGGAGTAAAAGAAGAAATACATTTTGAAAACTGTTAATGATCAGTTGTGTATGTGTTTGTGTGTGTATTCTGTCTTAATCCACTAACACGGAGCTATAGAATGCATTATGTCTAAGTAGAAGGTATGAAATTATATACCTTTTAAATGAAAGTTGTATCAGATCTGGATCATAAATACTTTTAATATCATTTTATAAGTCATATAATATATATGTACATATTTTATGTGTGTGTGAGTACACACACAGATAGATTCCTTTAATCTAGGAAAAAAGACTTGTTTCTCCTTAAATGTGTTGCTCTATTAGGCAAAAATGAACACTATTGAAAAATGCAAAACAGTGATTTATGTTAAACACTGATTTATGATATTTACCATAAAGTTTATTAAAATAAGTAACAAAAAGATCTTCACTTTTTCTTTGCAAACATTTTCACTGGGTATAACTTTATAAAACATCAGTGGTGCATGTTAGAATTATCAATGCATTTTCTTCTCCATCACTTAGTATAATATTTACCCAAAGATAAAATCAGTATCTTACATATATTTTTACTATCTTTATAAGATGTTCTAATACAGTGTAAAATAATTCAGTTATGACTATCTTCTTAGATATATAACTTGTGCTTCAATTTTCATTTAACTGTGTTTATAGTCTTAAAGATAGAAATCAAACCAAATATTATGTTTCTTTTTATAAATGGAAAATTCACAATGGACTAAATAACAAAATAAATTATTTAGGAAGATATAAGACAAGAACATAATTATCTAATTCTAAATGTGAACACTATAGGCCTTGAAATTCCTGTTAATGGCATCACAGGATTTTTTTTAAAGTCTGAGTTCCAGATTTAAAACAATTTCTGATTTGAAAAAAGTGTGTCTGATTTTTAGAGACAATTACAGCAAGTTCTGAACAATGAAAGAAGTTTTGTGAAATTTTCTTCAACCCTTAAAGAGTAAAGTATTATATCACAACAGAAAGGTAGAACTTAACAATAAAAGTTATTAAGAAACAAAGACACTGAAAAGCCATCTTTTTGTTGCTAAGGACATCTTTATGAAACTGGACGTTTTATTCCTAAAGTCTATAGTAACTTCATTCCCCTTTTCAAGTCACAAGTCACTTATTTTGTTATTTGATATCCACATTAACTATTTGCAGCCCTGATGAATAATGTTAATCAGAAATCAGGAATTTTGACATAGCAAATAATTGTAGTCAAATGCTACATATTTTAAACAAATCAGTCACATAACTCAAACTGGATTTCACTGTTAGTATCCCTTTTCCAAATGCTTTTATGAACATATTTAAAAGTAAATACATTTTTTCAATAGCAAGTTTGTCTATGCTTAGCAATCAAAGACTATTAGGTCATTTTAATATTAATCAAAGTATAAAATGGAAACTGAAGTTCTATCTTAGATAGCAATTTTTAGATAGGGATTAAACCAAATACTTCCTAGTACTCTTTATTAGGTCATTCTGGGAAAAATCTAAGCCAAAAAGGCTAAATCACATACAACAAACAGCTTTCACTTTCTCTCAATAAGACCAAATATTTTCTTGTTATCAGACTTGTTGCTTGATATGTATTAGATTGCCTAAATCAACAGAATTATAACTTGCTCACAAAGTATTTTAAATCCACTTTTCTGTGAATTTTTTTTAAAATTATGTTAAAAGAGACCCTATAATATTCCACAGGAAGACCAACAGTTCAGGTTACTTATCAGTGTAAGCACTATACCTAGTATTAAGTGAGAAAGAGCTGATAGAAAGTATTGAGTGAGAGTGAACACTTGGATGAAAGAAGCACTCAGTACATGATCTCACCCATTAATAGGCTTTTTTTAATTATGGGTAATCTCCATTTAGGAGCATGCATGACTGATAAAACTCAGATATTTAACATCTGCAATCTTAGTTGAATGAAGAAGAAAAATCTAAATTTCAGGAAGAATACAGTAGTTGTAAAATAAGGGAAAACTGAAGAATGATGAGAGTTGTTAAAGAAGAACCCCAAATTCTATATATAAATGCTACTCGAGTGCCTAGCTGATCTTAGAGTATGCAAGCCATATATATATTCCAAGTAGGCTAGTGTCATGGATGAAATTGTTTCTCACTAAAATTCATATGAGAAAGATTTCACCTCCCAATATGATTAAGTTTGGAGAAAGGGCTTTTAGAAAGTAGAGTTAAATAAGGTTACAAGGGTAGGGTCCTACCATGACAAGAAGGAATAAGTATGGAATTTGAGTCCAATCTGCTTAAAAAAAGAGTCAATGTTTTAGAAAGAAACATAAATGACCTGGAGTCTTCACAATGTGGAGGATTCAAATCAAAGTTGCTAGATAGAACAGGAAAAGACCAAGAACAGAGGAAGATGACTTCTCCACAGGAGAAAAGAAAAGGCACATTGGCAATAAGATATCAAATTAGATAACAGACAACATAGGTTTAAGAAGACAATTTCTTGAAAGATTTAAGGTAACAGAACACAAAAAGAAATGTATAATCTGAATAATGATAGATAAGTACATATATAAATATAAATATTGATATACATTGAAATTTAACTTGTTTAACATCTGCCCACAAAGAAAACTTAAAACTGAAATGATTTAATTGGTATATGTTATATCAAACATTTTGGGAAGAAATAATATCAGTTCTACAAAAATTGTTCTAGAAAATCAAATAGGAGGCCTATTTTCACACATTTTGTGGAGACAGTTTACCAGAAAACTACAGTTCCACATCTTTCTACATACAGCAAAATTCTTAACATGTTAGAAAAGCAAATGCAATATTTAAAACACTGTGACCAGGTGGAGTTTATCTTATGAATGCAAAGCTGGTTTAATATTTAAAAACCAGTGCAGTTCACCATGTAAACACACTAAAGGAAAATGTAAGAATATCTCAACAGAAACAGAAAAGTCATTTGCATAATCCAGCTTCCTTTCTTGCTCACAACTCTCACGAATGATGTAAGGAAGAGAATTTTAGTTTGACTTGATAAAGTACATCTTTGAGAAACCTGTGGTTAACATACTTAATAATAAAACACCGAGTGTTTTTCACCTAATACCAGGAAAAAGGCCTGTATGTCTGTCTCTATCACTTCTATTCAATGTTGCACTGGAGGCTTTAGCTTGAATCATAAAGAAAAAAAAAATGTCATCTAGAATTGAAAAGAAGTAAAGCTACCTTTATTCACATGCAACATATTATTTATGTAGAAAATTCAAAGGATACTACAAAAATGCTGCTACATATAATATGTGATTTTAGCAAAGTTGCAGAATTCAAAATTGGTACCTCTAAATTAATTAATCATTTTTATTTATTTATTTGTTTGTTTGTTTAGAGGGGGTAGCAGGGATTGAACTCAGGGGCACTCAACTACTGAGCAACACCCCAAGTCATTTTTTTAATTATCATTTTATTTAGAGACAGGGTCTCACTGCGTTCCTTAGTGCCTCACTGTTGCTGAGGCTGACTTTGAACTCATGATCCTCCTACATCGGCCTTCCAAACTGCTAGGATTACAGGCATGCACTACCACACCAGGTCCATAAATTTATTTCTATATGCCAACAATAAACAATTATATATTGAAATTCTAAAGAAGTCCTAAAATAAAATGGAGAGTTCTATTTTATTGGAAACTCAACAGAGTTAAATATGGCAAATTTCTATAAATTGACCCACAAATTTAATGCAATCTAAATCAAAATAACAATAAGACTTGTAGAAATTGACAACCTAATTTTAAAATACATGTTTAAATTCAAAGATCCTAGGTTATTCATAACTGAAAAAAATTAAAGACAATTTTAGAGGACAAATACAGCTTATTTACTATATACATAGTAAATATTATAATATACTAAATAAGTTATATCATATAGTAAAGATAGGCAAATAGATCAATGAAATATAATAAATTCCAAAAGTAGACTCAATCATATATGAACAACAAATTTTCAACAAATATGCAAAGGCAATTCAACAGAGAAAAATAATTTTTTCAAGAAATAATGCTGGAACTATTGGATAACTACATGTAAAATAATAACTCAAACATATATAAAAAACCAAAATATACTCTAAATCTAATTGTAAAGCCTAAAATTATAAACCTTCTATGGAATAATATGCAAAAGAAAAATTGTGTGTCCTCTGCTCAGGCAAGGATTTTTGAGCCAGGTGTGGTGCACATGCCTGTAATCCCAGCAGCTTGGGAGGATGAGACAGGAGGATTGTGACTTCAAAGCCAGCCTCAGCAACAGCAAGGCACTAAATAACTCAGTGAGACCCCATCTATAAATAAAATACAAAATAGGGGTGGGTATGTGGCTCAGTGGTTGAGTGCCCCTGAGCTCAATCCCTGGTACCAACCCCCCAAAAAAAGATTTCTTTGATAAAATAAAAATGTATATCCCATAAAAGAAAAACCTAATATATTGAATCTTACCAAAAATTTAAAACCTCTAATCTTCCAAATTGCTATATTTAGAAAATGAATACATAGGCCACACTGGGAGAAAATATTTGAAAATTACATATTTAATAAGGGAGTTGTATCCATAATACATTTTTGAAGTGCTCAGAACTTAATACTAATGATAAAAAAATAGAAAACACAGTTTTCTAAAAATTAAAAAAAATTGACATAATATTTGAGCAGATACTCTTACAAGTAAAATGTGGAAGAAAATGAATACATTGAAAGAAGTCCAACCAGAGTAACCACTAGAAAATGCAAAGTAAAACCACAGGAGATATAACTAGAATGGTTATGTTTAAAAACAGTAAGGATGTGAAGAAACCAGAATTCTCCTACATTGACTTCAGAAATATGGACTAATACAATCATATTGGAAAATAGACTGTCAGATCCTGCAATATTTAAACATGCATTTGCCTATACTAGAGAGCCACTATAGTCACTCCCAGGTACACCCAGAGAAATAAAAGCAGATGCGCAATAACAGACTCATAGATGAATATTCAGAGAAGCTTTATTTGTAATAACCAGAAGCTATAAACAATTCAAATGCCCTTTCACAGTATGATGGATAGCCAAATGGCATTATAATCATACAATAGAATACTAATCAGAAATAAAAAGGAATGCACAATTGATACATGCATTTAACATAAATCTCAAAATAATTTTTCATGAGTAAAAATAGTTAAACAAAAAAAACAATAAAACATAGGTTTGGTTTCTTTTATATAAATTCTGGAAATGCAAATGAATTACAAGGACAGAAAAGAGATCAGCTCTAATCTGGGTGTTATAGTTTGGATGTGCAGTGTCCCACAAAAGCTCACGTGTGAGACAATGCAAGAAGGTTTAGAGGAGAAATGATTAGGTTATAGCCTTAACCTAATCAGTGGATTAATCCTTGGTGGGATTAACTAATTGGTAACTGGAAGCAGGTGGGGTGTAACTGGAGAAAGTGACTCATTGGCGCATGGTTATGGGGTATATATTTTGTGTCTGGACAATAGAATTTCTCTCTCTGTTCCTAATCATGAGCTGGTTCCCTCTGCCATACCCTTCAGCCAAGATGTCCTGCCCCCCAGTAATGGAGCCAGCCTTCTATGGTCTAAAACCTGTGAAATTATGAGACCTAAAATAAACTTTTCCTCCTTTACCGTTGTTCTGGTTAGGACTTAAGTCACAGCAGAAAAAAAAAAAAAAAGCTATTAAAACACTGGAGAAGAAGATGGTATGAGGATAGTCAGAAAGGAGAGATTAACAAGAGGCATGCAAAAACTAAAGAGTCATGAAAACATTCAAAATCTTAATTGTGGAGAGGGTCCCATGAGTTTACATATATCTTAAATTATACACTTTTAATATGCGCAGTTTATTGTATGCCCATTATAATTCATTATAGTACTTTAAAAAAATGAGGCAATATAAATCATTAACACAGGAATGAAAGACGGACTTCAGTTATCAAAGGAATAACAAATTTGTAAATAACATTTTTAAATGAATATGAAAATTCAGAAAGAATGGACTAATTCTTTGAAAATTCCAGTTGTCAGAAATGAGAAAAAGTAAAAAAGAAAATCTCAATAACTTTATTAAGCAAGTTAATTTAATATCAAAATCATCTCATAATGAAAATACATGACGAGATAATAAAATATTATCAAACATTGAAGAAAAAATTAATACAAATCTTGCACAAGATTTTGAGGAAATGTAAGTAGAGGGAACACATTTTATTTCATTTTCAGGAACAACATAAACCTGATGCCCAAACCTGAAAGAACACTTACCAAAAAAAGGATAAAGTCTAAAAACCCTCATGAACAGAAACCCAAAATTCTTAACGAAATAATGATCAAATTTAATTAAACTCAAAATAATATTTAAGACACAAAAGATGTTATTTGGAAAATTCATAAACTTTGGACCAGAAATAAAGTTAACAAAAGAAATAAAGTAAAAAACAAAAGAAATTAAAGGAGATTGCCTTTGTAAGCAACTAGTTCCTAATTCCAGTGCCTAACATCATTTTTGGTTTTCATTTTATATTTGATGAATGAAAATGTACATAAGAGCTAAGAGTTCTAAGGGCCAGGTTGAAATGTTTCAAGGATTTTTATAGTAGACACAGTAACCCTCACAACAAAACTTAAGAGGTAGGTACTATTATAATCCCTATTTACAGAGGATGGAAACTGAGGATACAGAGATTAAGCAATATGCCCAAAGTCAGAGAGCTTGAAGACAGATTGGAGTTTGAGTTCAACAGTCTGGCTCCAGATCTATGCTGTACACCACATTGTTATAATATCAGGGAAAAATAGTATCTGTCGTATGCATTTTTATGTAAAAAAGAACTGTACTTTTTATTTAGTAAATATATATTTATATTTCTATGATAAACAGCTGTTTTCTTTAATGTGGAAAACTAAGTGTACATCTTTAGGTATCCTGTTACTGGTTCCCTCCTTCACTGCATGTTTTTAATTTTCATGAAGTTATGAAGATAACAAGTCTTATCCACTCAGAGTAGTGATCCTGTAAATAAGAGTGAAATTGTGTTCAGGTCAAACAAACTCTCCTTCAGCAGTCACAAGCTTCATGGCTGTGTGCCCCCATTTTAAAAATTTCTTGAAATAAACAGATACATATCCACTCTCTCCTTTTAATGAAAAGCAGAGCTGAATAACAGAAACAAGATTAGTCCTACAGATTTGAATAGTCTTATTGATCTGCATAATGATTTTAACCTCAAGGAATCCATACCAATATTTGTAACCATAATACAGCCTTCAACATTTACAAGAGTTCCTTCATTATTGTGTCTGTGTGGTACAAAAAACATTTTTACAATAATAGAAAATCTCAGAACTTGTGAATAGCAGAACAAATCAGAGTCATATCTGCATGAAATAAAATAAGGAGAATTTTGCTTCCTAAAAAAACCCACAACTTTAAATGTGTAGGTGTATACATATTTGAATACATATTTAATTGTTCTTTGTATTGTATGATTCCATTTATATTCAATTATCAGAAAAGGTAAAACTATAGATACATAAATCATGCTCTCTTGGAACTGGGGTATGAGTAGAAATTGACAATTGACTTCAAATGGGCAAAATATAACACTTTTGGAATAAAGAAAATATTCTGAGACTAAATAGTATTTCGAGTTGCAGAATGGCATAAATTTACAAAGTCAATGAATAGATATTTTAATTCATGTATATATGAATTATTAAATTTAAAAAAGGCTTTACTACATTTTTCACTCTTAAATATTGCTTCTGACTCCATCATCTTAGATTATGATGAAAATTCTACACATTCTCTAATGTTTGTTTCTGTGAGAATCACTTAAGCCCCAGGATCTACATTTGAAGATTTCTTCTATATTGTAAACACTATTGCCAGCCATTAAATTCACTTCAACCGAGAAGGATGGAGATTTCTGCTTTGAAGTTTTTCTCTCAACTTTTCATATACTTAACAGTACTTTGCACACAGTAGGTGCTGCATGTACATTTGTTGAATAAATACAGCTTATGGTTAAACATCTGAATATAAATATAAACTGAAGGTGTGGTCAGAAAATTAATTAAATCGACAACTGTGCCATTGCCAGGTGTATTCAATTATAAATTCACAAAAGTGACAGTAGATCTTTCTAAGTGAAGCCCAATATTTGGCAGTAGAACCACTAAGAGCAGAATATACAATGGATGCAGGTACTTACACAGTGTGACTGTGATCTAATGTCTTGATCACTGTTCCAGCTACAACTGGCCTCTCTGCACTTCCTAGAACGGCTAAACCCATTCCTGCCTTGGGACTTCTCCAATGCCTATGTCTTCTACCTGATGAACTGTCTCAGACAGCAACAGAATTCACTCCTTCACCTCTTTCAAAGACTTTTCTCAAATGGCATGTTCTCAGTGAGGATTACTCTGACCATCTATTTAACTCGGCCTCAACTCCTAAAAGCAATGGTGTGCACTGCTCCAATTCTTTTTCTGTAGCACTTAACACATCCTGAAATATTTTACTTATTTAAATATTATATTTATTGTTTATTGCTTGTCTTCACCTACAGAATACAAAGAAAGCTAGAGTGAAAACCTTGTTTTGTTCATTTATCTATCCTAAATTCCTCCTGCACGGTAGGTGCTCAGTAAATATTTTTAAATAAACTGAATGCCTTTGACATTTGAAATAAATATGAATAATCCAAATATATTTGAAAAATTTTACCTAAATATCTGGAAGACCTTATGCAATATCTTTTCAGCTAGCATTCCAAGGATTAAGGAATTGTGATTTTACAAATTATTTTAATTTCCACTTCTTGTTTACTAACAAACTTTAGAATATTTTCCTCTCTGAACTTAGTGACGAATGTGACTGATGAAAGACTAACAGTATCTACTCATTCCATATGAAAAATTTTAAAAAATAAAGAAGACTGATAAAGGTCACTTGAATGATTGAAATAAGGTGGTCTTCAACTGATATTGCTCTCAGTTTCTATTGGTTATTGTTCTGTGACCAATAAATCTGTCTCATATCAGCCCCAACTATCCTATGCCCATTATTTATATTTGATGTGGTCTCAATTCTCAAATGGTTCACATAAGTGATGGCCAAATATATATAAAATAGCTCATTCTTCCATTAATTCAAAGTTATTTATTTAGTGACTTCTATGAGCCACATACTGTGGAAGGTGTTGAAAATAAAATAGCCAAAAGACAAACTCCCTCTACTTTTAAGAGTTGAAGAAAAAGAGAAAGTAAATAAGAAATATATAATCATAAACTATAATAAAAATGTTAAGGAATAGGGCCTTGAAGTGAAAAACGTGTGTATGTGTGTGTGTATGTGTGCGCGTGCGTACACTGGGGGAGTTGAATGGGGAGGTGTTGAAGGGACATTGTCCTTAGCAGGATTAATAGAGAACTCTTCTGGCAAGTACATTTGGGCTCTGACCTGACCAGTTCAAATATGAAGAAAAGCAAATCTAAAATATGATTCTTTCTTTTCTATTTCAAGCTCTTAATGTCTTTCACTGAAATTAGATGGGGAAGGGAGATGGTGTGGATGGGAGAAGGAAAAAAGTACAGATGTGTGTGGCAGAAGATGAAATTGAACCTATTAACTCTGAGATCTGTGAGATATCCAAGTCAACATAACAAAAAGGCAATTGAATATATAATTCTGGAAGAAAAAAGGTCATATAAGTCACAAGAAAGGAAAAGAAAATGTAAGCAGAGAAGTAGATCCAAAAAGCTTATAAATTCAGTAGGGAGAGAAAAAAAAAAAAACATTTGGAAAAGAGGCTGGAAAAAACGTGGCTTGTAGCCTTTCAGTTAGGAAAATGTCACAGAAGCAAATTAAGAAACTGTTCCAAGACAGGTGGTGAATTTATCTAGAGTGGGGGTTTAACAGGCAAGGATGCTCTGAGGATGTGGTTCTGGGTATTGAGGGTATTTGTAATGATGTGCTGAATATGAAGGCAGACAATGACAGACGTTCTGATGAATAGCAAGGAGGCAAAGGGATCAATTAATTCATTGAAGGTAGTATGGAACAGAGAGACTTGCAGAGAGGCAGTCTCCCTGGTGCTCATGCAGTGCTTGGCCTATCTATGATATGAGATATGAGATAGAACAGCTCTGAGAAAAGATAGTGCAGAGTAGGCAAATCCTACTCTCATCATTCCATTTTATTATACTGTTATGACTCCCTCCACCAGAAGCCTCAAGTGGGAACTCAGACCTTGAAAAATATTGCCCCAACACCATGTATTCTCACTTTTTAAATTTACTATGCACAAATACGCCCAGCTGTTTTTTCACATCCATTTCAAGTAGTTATCCACCATCATTTTGGAAGAAAAATTCAGGAACTAGTGAGCAGTTTTCACATCTGTCTGTTTCCATTCATATTTATGTATTGTCACCAAAAAGACATAACCTCAAAGTGTTGATATAAACATTAAATATGGAGTATACCCAAATGAACAAAGCAAACTTACAGATTAGACATCTATCCAAAAAATTACAGATTACAATTTCAGATGATTATAGAAATTAATATATGTAGCAAGGCACTAATTTTGTTTAAAGTTGTTTAGATACTACATATAGTTCACAGTTTTGTTTTGTTATTGATGCTATTGTCTAAAGTACTTTTAAGTGGGAAAAAAAGTGATATGCCTGAGAGGAATATATTTTTGCAAAGTAAATGTTTAAAGTATAGTTCCTAATAACATTTGCTGACCGACCCAATATATTACTATCATATGTTCTCTCTGGTAGAGCAGATTAATTTATAAAAGCCAATTCTCCAAAAATAATTTCATGTTTCAGCCTAACTTTATCCTTCTTTTTTCTGTAGTTCCATATTATACTGTAACATTATTTTAAGAGTTGATTGTACATGTATTTTTTATTTGACAAACATGAAAAAATATAATTACCCAAAGAGCAACATCCCAAAGAGAAGAGGTTAACAATAGGAATTATGCCTCCAGTGAATGTGAATATTCTTTTGTCAAAGGGACATAGGTGGCAGTTACAAGGAGTATCCAAAAGCTCTTGGATGAATAAATATCATTCAAGTCATGCAAACACCCTTAGCAATAGATGAAGAAAAATATAAATAGGAAGTGCTTGCCAAAGTTTTTTTTTTTACCAGAAGGAACTAGCTAAATAAGAAACAATGCATAGAAAATTATCTTTAGATATAAAATGAAATTGAAATAAAGAATGGAGATGACCAAAAAATGATCACAAAGCAACTATTACAAACTCTACTGCCTTATAATTTAATGAATTATGAATCTGCATCAAATTCTGAGCAAATATAAATCTTGAATGGTGTAGAAATTTTATTGTATGTGAGAAATTTCACTTCATGTACACCTTTTTCATCAATAACCTTTTAAAAAATTACTGAGTGGTGTGGTAAAAGAAAATCTAGGGCTGGGGATGTGGCTTAAGCGATAACACGCTTGCCTGGCATGCGCAGGGCTCTGGGTTCAATCCTCAGCACCACATAAAAATTAAAAATAAAGATGTTGTGTCCACCAAAAACTAAAAAATAAATATTAAAAAATTCTCTCTTAAAAAAACTGTTTAAAAAAAAGAAAATCTAACAGTTACTTTCTCTGAATGCTAATCATATTTATCAATTCATATTTAATACTTGCCTCTTTATCTTAAACATTTGTATTTTTATTCCTATGTGTGATGTCAATATTTCTTTACTTTTGTTCATTAGTTTATTTTGCAATGAACTAAGAGGTGTAGTGACACTTTGTTTTTTTCATTTTGAGATAAGAGATATAGATTAGCTTTCTCTGTTAGAATTAGATAATCATATATGTTTTTTCCAGGGAAAATAGCCAAGTTCTACCTGCTTTATTGACATAACAATATCTATTTAACACCTATTATAGTATAGTAACTCAAGTATTCTCTGGCTCCTCTACATACTCATCTTCATTTAATTCCTTCAGGTTTAAGGTAGTTATTATCATTGTTTTTTTTTTTGTTGTTGTTGTTGTTGTTGTTGTTGTTGTTTGTTTTCTTTTTGTTTTTTTTTACCCTGAAAGAAATAGAATCAGAAAAGTTAATTATCTTGCCCAAGTAAATGCTGGTCTGTAAAAGTCTGTAAAACTCCGAATGACAAAGCTAATAAAGCTACATTATTTCTCAATATTCCAACACAGATTGTAGGATGTGATGTAGGTTTCCCCTTATCAGCCTATTGAAGCTACCCCCTCCCTTTTTCCTATGGCTTACACTAGAATTCTTCTCTAATTGCCCTTGACTGGCACCAGCAGCCTTACTCAAAGACACTAATATGGTCCCTTTTCTACCCCTGCCTGAGGGCAGCCTTTGGCTGATATCTGATTGATGCCCAGTCATTTTTCTTCCAGAGAGGACAATCTCTATGGTACAATTTATGCCTCAGACCTCCCTGTGTAGGATCACGTTGAACTGAACTTCTCTTGAGATCCTATCATTTTCCAGTTTCTGTCCCCTTCCTGACCTCTTTCCCTCACTTCTTCACACTTTTTTGTTTTGTCCTGAGAACCCTGTATCACATAGGAATCCTTTTTATTTAGTGTGTGTGTGTATGTGTGTGTGTGTGTGTGTGTGTGTGTGTGTGTGTGTGTGTGTTGCTAGGGATCAAACCCAGGGCCTTCTACATGCAAGGCAAGCATTCTATCAACAGAGCTATATCCCCAGCCCAGGAATCCTTTTTTCAAGAAAATCTGACCTAAGATAACTGGTGCCAAGAATGTCTTGGAAAGTAGATTCTAAGCATAGGATTCTGAAACTGAATTTCTCCCTAGCCAGATGGCAAGGAGGACTCCATTTCTGGTCACTAGTGTCATTTGATAGTCCCTGGCAATGATGAAGCAGGACAATCTGCTGATATGTTCACCTGTGGTATATGGGACAGGATATAGGGTACAGATGTACTAGCTTATAAAATGTCTTTGGTGTTTGAGGGGCATAGGGAGGGGATAGTAACTCAGTGTGCAAATGAGTGGTTATTGTTAAGATCTACTTATGTATTGGAGAGAGGAATGACAGGCTCCAACCAAATAAACAATACTTTAAAGCAAGGTGTGGGAGTCAGAGAAACTATATATCAGGGTTTAAAGAAACCTCATATACTACAGATAAAGAACTAATCAATCCAACGACAAGGCCTAAGAGGCTGAATTCTCACTGGATAACACTCATTTTGCAATATCAGGAACTTGCTAGGAAAGGACTGGGACCTGAAAATTTTAGATGTGGCTATTTTGTATAGATCCAGTGAAGCACCTATACCCATAGATTTTCCTGAATCTTTTGAGTCAGCTGAAATATCTCATTTCTCCTTGACAGAAGTGAGTGCAGATTCCCTTTGCTGAAAGACTGAGAAGAGTTCTGATACCACTTGGCTTATAGGACAATGTTTGCCACCTTCAGTATTGATCCACCTCTCCTGTCCACCAGATCAATCTTGAGGATCAAATATCAGCATAGCCTAACAGGGGCTGTGCTGGTGGGCCCACTTTCAGAAGGATTTAGTGGTGAAGGAGCTAAGAGATCTCACCTGCTGGTTGGAACCAGGAGCCTAGTCAGGGAAGGGATTTTGAGAGTGCTGAACAAAGAGAAGACAAAACCAGATAGGGGGAAAATTGAGGTGCCTTCTCATGACTCAAAACTAATGTCCCAGCAATGTAATTTAGAGGCAAATCAATACATTGCTCTACAAGAACTCAGAGAAGACAATGGCCCGTATTAAATACAGAAGATACAGAATGAGCAGGCAGACAATGAAAGACAGTCAAAGGCTCAGAGAAGTAGACATGATAATGTGGATCTGTTATGTAAGATTGAAAGAACCTCCACCTGGCTCTATTCCATAGGGATTATTCAGGAGACACTCTGTTTATCGAAGAAATAAAGAACCCCTCAGCAAGGGATGCACCAGCATTATTGAAAACTCTGCATAATAGATGCTTTGTTGACTAGGAGATAAAAATCATATAACTGAGGTTCATTGGTAGTAAAGGAAAAATGGCTTCTCAGAATATTAAAATCATGTGGCAGTACACTTCATTGTTAGTACCAAGGTGAGAATAGTTATGGGCAAAAAGACCTTCATGGCAGTAAACTGTAAAGGGATGGGGTCTCAACTAGCAGCAATCTATGGAGATGGTTCACAGAACATGGTGCTCCTTGAGAAAGAATACATGAGAGTTGACAAAAATATTGCTTACTAAATAATCAATATTAATCAAGCATTGATGAGCAAAATCTTCCCCAATGGAAAGTCAATCGCTTCTCCCATATTCAAACCTGAACCAGATCTCTGACCAAACTTGTATCAACTGAGAAAAGCCAAGTCTGTTTGATGAATTATTTTGCAACACCTCAGCAAGTCTATACAGAAGTGATTCTCCCCAATCCATTGCCAAAGAGGTCACATAACTATGCATGTGTACCCTGATGAAAAGAGAAATCCACATCTGATAAGGACTGTGAGGTGGAATATAGGATCCAAGCTAATAGTGATATTACAGGATGAGATCATAAACAGTTTCAGTCAAGTTTTTGCATTTATTTTTTCACAATTTCAAGGGTTTTTCAGGTTTCCCCTGATTGCATGGACTTATTCTGTGGTCATCTGGCTAGTCCCTTAATGTATAATTGAGATGGATACACTCATCAGCTGTTGGAACCCTCACAGTGATTCCTTGGCCAATAATGTAAGAGTTACTATCATGGGAAAAAAAACAAGTTGTAGGAAATCCAAAAAGAAGTCCCTGAAAAAGGCTGTTAGTAAATCAAAAATAATGTCAAATCCTGGGGTTAGGTGCAGTGATTAGTTTTACCCTCTTGAGCTTCAGGGGTGCTAGCATCCACTGTGTTTGCTCTCAGTTTATTTCACCAATCTTTCCTGTATATACACACACATTCATTCTCTTCCTCCCTCCTTCCCTCCCTCCAAAGAGCATCAGAAGTGTCCTTCATATTGATGATATTGTCCAAATTCTACTTGATGAGGAGAAAGTAGCTGGTACTAACACATATAACATATACTCATATGTTAATGTTCCAGGGGACAGAGGATTCCTGCTACATTAGTAAAGTTTAGAGAGCCATCAGTCTGGAACTTGCCAAAACAAGTCTTACAATGTAAAGAACAAGTTACTACATTTTTTTGCTACCTACCACAAAGAAAGGAAAATAGCATTGGGTAGGTCTCTTCAGATTTTGAATGTAGCACGTATTATTGCTCTGGCCCATTTGTTAGGTAACTCAGAGGGTCATTTTTTAATAGAGTCTAGAGCAAGAAAGATTATTTCAGCAAGCTCATGCTCCCCGTATACTTTGGTCACACACCAACAAATTCTGTGTAGAAATTTTTGCAAGCTTCAATAAGACAAACGATCATAGAAGAACACTAACATAGTAGAGGAAGCACATGAAATTTGCAACAGAAAACTATGCCTCTTTTCAAAGTACTGTGACTACCCTAGATGCACTCAGGGGTGGCCCTGAAGACATGGGGAAGGGAGTTTCCAAGTGGGAGAAGCTTCAAACAATACATCTGGACACTGACTCTCTGAAAATAAAAAAGTATACAAGATAAGAATATGCACAGACTCACAGGCAGTGACAAATGGCCTTCTATTTGGTCAGATGACTGAAGGAAGAAAAATTGAAATATTAGGGATAAGGAGATTTGAAAATGAGACAGGCATATTATATTATAAACAAATTGTGGAACACTTAGTATTTTTGTTTATTTCCATTAACCATTGTCTTTGAGCTTGTCTAGCTCAGAATTCTATGAAGATCAAACACTGACTTATAGTTTTCACTCAGTTCAGATTACTAACAGAGTTCTATATTGTAATGACAGCTATATGAGTTGAATGATGATAAATATTTTATTACACCAAGAATTAGTAAAAAGTATATATTGCTCCTGTATTTTATCTATAGTCTGCTGCTGATACATCACACAAAAATATTGATGTCAAAGGTCAATCTAAAAGACCCTTCATTAGACCATTCAAAGATGTGCAATTTGAGCACAAAAGTAGTCCCATGGATTGGAATAATCACCCCCTACTGATGGATATGCTTAGGGTTTAATCTCAGTCTTTATTTTTCCTACTCATCAACAAATAATATCAAGTGATTTCTGGGAAATGAGATGTCATAAATTTCACCTTAACCTCCCTGACAACTTCATACATTTCAAATTTTGCTGCAATTAAATCTGGTTCTGATTATGTACTTGAATAAACTGAATATATTAACTCTCTCAGTCAAAAACAATAATATATAAGCAGAAGAAAAGGGCAAATCAGAATAACTTGTGCAAAAAACTTTTATCAGATATTTTACTGTTGCTTATAAAGGACTACATATTGTTCTAGCAGAGGTTGTAACTATAATACAGACTAAGGAATTCAAAGAACTGAATAAAAGCAGAGTTTTCCATTTTTTTTTTTTTTAATTTTTTATTGTGGGTTGTTCAAAACATTACAAATTTCTTGACATATCATATTCGACACTTTGATTCAAGTGGGTTATGAACTCCCACCTTCACCCCATACACAGATTGCAGAATCACATCAGTTACACATCCATTGATTTACAAATTGCCATCCTAGTGTCTGTTGTGCTCCGCTGCCTTTCCCATCCTCCCTCCCCCCTCTTCCTTCCCCTTTATCTAATCCAATGAATTTCTGTTCTTCC
>NW_026000093.1:35129656-35157269 GCF_001458135.2 Marmota marmota marmota | reverse complement strand
ACAGTCGCCGAGTCGCGCGGGCAGCGGCTGGCGGGTCTGGACCTCTGCGCTGCTGCGTGGCGGAGATTCACTCGTCTAGCGCAGACTGTCCCTCAAAATCCTGCCGATTCCCGGCCGGTCTCTCTTTAGTGGAATTTTGCTAGGAGTTTCTCAGCAGGTCGTATCTAAGCATATCCATGCGTCTCTCTGACCCCGTTGTTGAGGAGGTACTGAAAGCGCTGCCTCCCCTCTCGCCGCCATGTTCTCCCCTACCCGAGTTTTCCATTATAAACCAAAGTAGGTTATAAAACTCTCCATAAAATTATCATCATAAATATGGGAACTGATTTCAGGAAAAGAAAGGTAAGTAACATGATATATTATAGGGAGAATACCCAAATTTCAGACATATTAAATCAATTAAGAAACTAGAAATGCCCCAAATTGGGACTTTCTCAACATTCACACAATGAAAATTCTTAATTCCTTCCCACTTTCCCAAAGCTCCTTTAATCTGTTGGGGAAATTTGGAAAGTAAATCATCTGGAGTATTGGTTCTTAAGAGATGCATATGCGAATCACCCAGGCAACTTTTAAACAAGGCATAAACTTTCACAGCCACCATCTAATTCATAATCACCCAAATTGGGCCTAGTCATTTGCATAATACCTTACAATTCCCATGAGTAATTCTGTTTACTACTCCCGTCTGAGAACTACTGTCTACTTGTACCAGGGTAAAGAGTTGTACATCCACATGTGACCAGAGGGTCCTATTTTTCATAGAATACAAAACGTAACTAATGTCTTATTTAAAATCATTCCATTCCATTAATATTTCACTTTGGATATATTCAAAACGCCTGAAGGACTAGCATGAGAACTAGCCAGGGACTCTAACAACCACATATATAATGTGACTTTTATGAGAAAGAATGAAAAATGTCACTCTACCCACACACAGTTGTCAGAAACAATCTATACTCAAGATTATTATGCTATTAATGAGAGACGAGATTTCCTCTGTTAATGAGGAAACTATTTATTATAACTAAAAAAGTACTATATATACTATTATGACATTATTTCACTCCTAAATGAAATAAATAAATAAGAAATTATGCTATTTTAAGAGATGCACATGCAGCCATAAAAAGAATTAATAATAAAGACGTTAAGGGAATTCAAACTGATCAGGCCCTGTGGGTATGTTGCAGGGTGCCAATTGTAATATGCAATTTACTAGGCAGAATTTTTTATATTCCTGAGAGATCAGTTCCAAGTCTAGACTCAATCCATTGGTAACACTAGTGAGAGCAATGCCACAACGTTCAAAGATGATTAAAAGGAGGTGACCACCAAAATAAATTCTTAAGATATAGTGATTCAACAGATACTTTTTGTATATTCTCTAAAAACTAAATACAAAGATATACAAGAGTGATGTGTGCATATACCTTCCTGAAACGTATATTCTTGTAGATAAAATAACAAAACAATTGGAAACTAAACAGTGTTAGACTCCTTGGCAAAAACAAAACCAGATACTTAAAATAGAGAACAGTGGGCTCAGGACATGATAATTGCAGATGACTAGGCTCTCCAAGGCCGTCATATTTACAGGACATAAAGAAAGAGCATAGCAGGCAATGAAACCAGGATGGACAGCATTTGAGGCATTAATGCACTCCCTGTACTCAAGAAACAATGTTGCTAAGACCTACAGAGCCAGGGAAAGTCAGCAGGAAATTAGGGGAGAGGTGGTAGCAAATACAGTATGCACCTTTTTGTAGGCCATAGTTAGATTTACTCTAAGTATAATCAGAATACAGATTCGGGAATTAAAACCAGGAATTTAGTTTTATACATGTTAGTTTTGAAGGTCAGTGGAAACGCTATTAAAAACATAAAAACAGAAAAAATCCAGGATGCCTCATTAAACATCTATATTTAAATGATGTACATAAGATAAGCACCAACAGTGAAAACTAGCAGAACATCTAAGGAGGTTAGTGAGAAAACAGTTAAGTATAGTTTGTGTTTTTCATCACAGAAGCTGAAGGATAGGAAGGAGGAAAGCCAAAGAAAGTAGAGAAACACATGGGTATGAATCTTAATTAAAATATTGAAAAGTTCCAGCTGGGTTTTGACCATTAGGAAAATTAAGCCATCATTTGATAATAACCTACATACATTTTCTATAGAAACATCTAATTGTCTCCAATCCTGAAAGTAGAAATCACTCACAATTTAACTCTGATGTAGGGTATGATAAGGGAACATCAGAGGAAGAATTGATGTCCCTGCAACTGAAGTTATAGGATGATGAGTTGTCAGATGTGCGCACTGTAAAAATAAGCTTCGCTTTTGGTCTCAGTTGGCAGGTCAAATGCTGTGACTATGTGACAAAGTAAAGCAATTCCTCAGATGACAAAAATCACACAATGGGCATTGACAATGATTGTTCTTCTGTGAAGATATCGAGACCTCATCTGAGGGTCAGGAAAAAAAGGGAAGCAAACTAGACCTGAGTGTTTCTAGGGTTAGAGCTCATAACCAAAATACGTGGCAAGAAATTTAATCTGTGATGTCCAAGATGCAATCCACAAAAGGGCCTACACACAGCATCCATACATACCCCTTGTCAGGGAGGTGACGGTGTTTCTTTGTTAGGGGAGACCCTTCAGGTTCAAACAGGTCACATCTATTTCTAGGAACACAAGCATCATCACCAGCCTCCAAGGAAAGGGGTAGTGAAAAGGTGAGCAAGCTGTAAAGGCTCTGATGAACCAACATGGCATCTAAGATGGTGAAAGAGGACAGCAGGGCTCAGACAAGCATCCTGAGACTTCCTAATATCTTATACTGTATCTCAACTGACTTCCATCTGTTCTATATTTTGTATCCAATAAAGTAGAACCTTGAATTTATTTTAATAGTGTTCATATTATAGAGAAGTTTCACATGAATAGTTGAGATTTTCTTTTTACTATCAACAACTGAAATGAAGCCTATTATTGTCCATGCATGTATGATTATATAAAAATGAACTCCACTGCAAAAATGCACTAATAAATACATTAATGCACTAATAAAGATATTTTTAAAGGTGTGCTTCAATTTTTTTCCAATTACTTTCATCATTTTAAATAAGATAATTTTATCCTAAGCTCTGATGTTTCAAAATTTTGATTTAACCAAAAACTGTGTATTTGACTTTAAATTAATAACCATCTCCTCCTCATAATTTAAATAAATGGTTATAGTAATGTTTATTAATCAGTTTTCGTGGGTTTAAAACCAAATACAAATTGCGAATTTATGCAAAATTATATATTTGATATCCAATGTGATATTTTCAGAAAGTTTTTGAAAATAACCATGTTTTCTGAGTTTTTCTATTGTAAAATGGAAATTAGTTTGATCCTTAAAATCAACTACAACTTACATTCACTGCTACAACTCTAAAATAAAACAACTATGAAAAATATCTCACATAATAGAATAAAAATTATTAAACCAAGTTTATTGAATGGCAATGCCTCAGGCATGAGACCCTTAAGTTAATTCATGACATAAAAATAGAGAATTATGTAGTAGGGAATACATTACATAATGATTTGTATGTCGTAAATTAAGCATATCATATTTCCCTTGGAAAAAAATTACACTTTGCTCCACAGCTAATAATAGTCCTTACATTTATAGCAGGATAAGTGAACAGGTACATAAATACAAAGAAAAGATTAGATTGGAGCAATAGTTCTCTTTCCTTGAGTTCTTTATATGGACTAGAGACCAAGGGTCAGAGGTGGGCTTTGAATCACACTCAGTCCACACTATCATTTCTAGACCACCATTCCTCTACTCTCCTGCAAAAGCCTGTTTAGAAACTGAACACAGATCTTTCCCCCCATCTTGCAAAACTCATCCACCAATTCATTATGCCTCTGCCTCCATTTCTAAACATTTGTCTCCTCCTCCTAGTTCTCTTCTACATCCCAAGTCCTGCCAGCATCTGGGTATTTCTAATCTATGCAAGCAAGCCATCTAATCATCTGTCTGTTCAGTTCTTTGAACTTTTCATTTCTGCCTTAACCTCTGCTTATTCCCACAAATATTATTGAAATATGTCATTATTCAGAAGTATCTCAGTTTTGAAACATTAAACTCAAAACACCAGTCTCTGACACCAACTTTCAAATATTTACCCCTTGGCATAGTTTAATACCTCATCCAACTCTTTGCCAAAGTCCACATTCCTACTCTTTATCTTTTTCATTTGCTTCCATGCCTGGGAAAATGTCAACATGGATCAAGTGGATCATCATGTTCTCCACTTATTAACAGGTCCATAATATGTCTCACCAACCTTTCTCTTTTTCTATCATCCATGGTGATTAAAGTTTACATTTAAAATCTCATTTTCCTTGATTCTCCTATGACAGAAATTCCCTCCCACTCTTCACAGATGGCTTCATCTCATTCTTGAGACCTTCACTGACTTCACAGTCAAGATATTCTCTCAATCTTCCTTTTCCTTTTGGAACAGCTCTCTATAAATTTTATGGATCATTGTACTCTCAATTTTCTCACTTGCAAAATAGGAAAAGAAATTATATACGTGTATATGTGTCTATATATATGGCTTTGTTGTGAAAATTAACTGTATTAATACATGTACTTACAGCAGTGGGTGAGCCCAGAAGAATTACTCAATAAAGTAATTCTTTTATGGACCTTTCCTGCCCCCCACACCCCACTGGTGCTGGGGATTGAACCCAGGGCCTTGTGCATGCTAGGCAAGCACTCTACCAACTGAGTTATATCCCTAGCCCATTTTATGGACATTCTATTCATTTGTCTCTTTTTCATTTTCTTCCACATATTACTTTCTACATCTTACCTTAGAAATCTCAACAGCCATGTGACTGATCTGACTGTAGTTAATATCTGAACACTGATACCTGCCAAATCTCCACCTTCAGCCCAGATCTCTTAATGAACTTATCAGTCTAATTTACTATTTTCAAAATTAAACTAAGTTCACCACCTTCTTTCCAACTTTGATCTTTCTGAAGCATTCTTTCTCAGTAAATGCCTTAATTCTGATTATCTGATTCAAACTCCTGGGCATTTTCAGTTACTCTGAATTACTCTCTCCTATAAATGCTTCCCCCCATCATTAACAAGTCCCATTGCTTCCCCATTCCAAATGTATTTTAAATATATCAATTGTTACATATTCATTAACCATTAACTATTTTATGCCATCGTCATATCTTACTTAGCCACTCCCTGATTATAGCTACCTACAACTTACACACACAATAATTTATCCATAATTATAATGACTTTCTAAAATTACTAGTCAGATGACTTCTCTGTTAAATACATAAAGTGTGAATTGCTACCAATTCCCACCCATTTTATCTATTTTCCAAAATTGTACACATATAAATTGCCTTTTCTCATGTTACTATAAAATTAACTGTCTGTATGCTCCTATACAAGGCCAATTAGAATTGCTGCCTACTCATCAATTTAAAGACCTGCAAGTTTGTTTTTTTTTTATAACAAGTTTGTCCTCTCCAAACACTACCTACTCCTTAGCACAAAAAATCCTGTCTACTGATATCACTTCATCTTCCAAATTTTCCACTTAAATTTCCTAGCCACTCTATAAACTCTGAACTCCATTCTCTGATATACTAGTATTTTGACTTGAATTTCTGCTATCCTCAACCCAGATTGAGAAGTGCTATCAAGGAAAAAAAAAACTATTGCAAACATACACACACACACACCTCATTAACTACAGTTCTGTTTTGTCATCCTTACATTAAATTTATCAGAAAATATTAAATGCCCTACTCTAAAAATTATACAAGAATGTGTCTACTGCTTATCTGTTCATCACTCATATTGATGTTTACAACTAACTCCTAATTAATTTTTCAAATTCTGCCATTGCTACTCCACAATTTTTTTTCAAATCGTAAGCCAAGTTATTCATTTAAAATGTAAATCAGATAACATGACTTTTGTGCCAAATCTGGTCAATGGCTGTCCATTTCATTTATAGTAAAAGCATCAATATTTATAATAATCTGAAGAGTCCACTGTGATCAGACCCCTGGTGACCTCTCCTTCTGGATTTATTGTTTATTCGATTTTCTGTCATTATAATTCCATGGCCTTTCCATTTTTTGAAAATCATGAACACTGATATTCTTCCTTCAACTGTAATCCACATATTTATTATTTTTATATTGCATTTTCCCACTATAAAGTAAGCATAATGGTAATGAAAAATGTTTTTGTCTTGTATTGCTATGTTCCTACAACCTAGCCTAGTGCCCAACACAAGTGATGACGAGTTGCTATATGAGTGTAGATGAATCAAATCCTACCTAATTTCCCTGTGAACTCTACACTAAGTCCAAGATTGTAATATGTTTTATAATATTCTGTATAATCTCTCCTCTACCTATCTCTAAAGAGCTTTATGTCTTGAACTCTGCTGTCTTTCTCCCTGTCTGGCTAATCTGGATTCATTTTACTCTGTCCTCAAGACCACAGTGAGTGGCACTCACCAGTTTATCCTACTGAAAATTATAACTGTAAGCTATGTCTGAGTAGGACCACCTCTCTTTTGTTCACTACTTTATTCCAAATATTTGGCATAGTACCTATGTAGTTAGTATTCTATTAATGTTTATTAAAAACAAAACCCAAAAGATACTATTATTATCCTAAACATTCTGGGAGGGAGTGAACTAAGACTTGCTTATGGATAGAGAGTTGCCACATGGAAAAGCCAGTATTTTGAACCCAAGTCTAACATATTCCTGCCACATAAAATATTCATGAATTATATAATCTTCTTTTAAGAATGTTTAAGTAACATTTTATCATAGCTTATTACCCCCTTTCTTTCAATATGTTATTGAGCATACCTGAAAATTTGGTTTGAAAAAACTAATCAGGACTTTTTATTAGCAATAAGCAAAGGAAAGTGTAATAATGTTATGTGAATGTTTAGGCACATACATATTTATGTGTCATCCATCTTCAGGCCACTTAAAATACTTTGCAGGTTTTATGTCACAAAAGAGTCAAAATTATGATGATTCCAGTGGAATTTGACACATTGTGAAGTTAATTTACCTGTTAGGGTGTCAAGAGTGTATTAATCTCCTTAGTTCATGAACATGGCAGGAAACTACAAAACTAGCACCTGGGAAGTTTGAGCCAAGGCACAATCTCATGACAATTAATCTAATCAAATTTGTGGTAGCATACATTCCTCAGAGGAAATCAGTAAGTCAAAAAGCTCGACATGACAGGAACTAATGAAAAGTAAAGTCAAATCATAGTTAAAATGTTTTTCCTCCCTATAAGACATACATCAAAGCAAAAAAATGCTTTCTTCCCCACTATGAAGACTATAATTATTTCTAATGGTTTATAAAGACAGGGCTTACACTTGTCCAGTAAAGAAACATAAATGTTTTTCTTGGTTGACAGTGAAATGCTTTGTACGAAAAGACAACATTATTTGGAATCATCACTCCTGGGTGAATCGGAAATTTATCATGTGGGAGGTATGTGATCTCACCCGTGTTAGATAAGCTATGAGCCTCAGTTTCTGTTTGTACAAATTGCAGAACAAACTTCTACTCCTCAGACTCAGTTTTGAAGTGAACTGATAATTTAAAAATGAGCCTTAAATAGTATAAACACAGATTTTTTAAAAAGTGATCAAGTGATATCAAAGCTGAATTGAAATGGAAAAGCAATGTGATGTTCATAAGGCTGTCTGCATGAGGAAAACCCAACCCTTACTACCAGTGTAGGGGAAGATAACTAGGAAGACTGAGGAAAGAGGAGAAAGCAAGAGAGGGTAGAGAGAAGGTCGACATGATCAAAACATAATATGAAAATGTCACAGTGAAACTTATTAATTTGTATAGTTAATATGCATTAATTATGCGAGTTTGAAATAAAAGAAAGAAAAAGCCAATCCTTTCCTTTAAACCAAAAAGTTGAAAAAACCCTTTAAACTTTTTCCCCACACTAAAAGCCAATCATTGATGTTCACAGAGTGTTCTAGAGAGGAAAATGTCAACTGAGGAGAAGCCTAATTATAGTGGCACCCCCTTTCTCCACAGGAAAGTCTTAACTGGGCTTCTTCAGAAATCTTCACCAGGTTGATTTTAGGACTGTCAGCAAAAGAGTCTCTACAAAAGAGTTCAATGTAGATAAAGCTCCTATTTTTATGTTGCCCTGTCTTACTTGGCCACTGACCCGGAAGAAATCAGCACTCCAGGTGCTGGACACCTCCTTACTAGTTTTTCACAAACATGTATCCAATGTAGTAATTTGTAGAAATGTGTAAACAAGGCCTCTAGCCTTAAGCTGGGGCTTCACAAAGATGTCTACATTTCTGAGATAAGAAAAGTTACCAATTTGGCTCCATGGCAACAGCTGGCAGGAGGAGGAAAGAAAGGGGAGAAGAAGCTTTCTCCTTCCCAGGTGTTGTCCTTGAAGGGTTAACTTGCCCAGAATGATGAAAGAAAAAGCTGCTTTATGTGAACTTCTGCAGACTGTGAACTTCTGAGCCCCTCCCCTTACATGCTGGGTATAAAACTCTGAAACTACCTGAACTCAGGGTTCAGGGGATTGATTGATTACAGCAAAAGCTGTGCCCTCTGAACCTGGCTGCAGCCAAATAAAACTGTTTCCTGCTATCTTCAGTACCTTGCCTCATCTGTCCCTACAACATAATGATTAAGGAGTTATATCCTCTTTCCAGTATATGCCCTGGTCTTTTTTTTTTTTTTTTTTTTTTTTTTTTTTTTTTTGCATTGACTTCCATTCCATTCAGTAGATGCTACATTTTGGTATTTTAATTTGTCTTCTCTTAAATTTCCTTTCATTCCACTAGCATTACTAGGTACAAGTTTCTGGACTAAAGAAATATTTGGAGAAGGAGGAGTTAAAAAAAAAGAAAGAAAAACAATGAACAGAATCAGTAAAAACAAAACCGCAAAACCCCTCACTTCTGTTGCTCTATGAACTTTTGTCCCATCCTGACTTTATTTTCTGGACTTTAATCTGGAACTCAACAACTAACTTGTGGAACTGGGTTGTTTTTCCTATCCTAGTCTCAGCTGAAGTGTAGGAAACATGTATTTAAAAATATATGGAAAGACCTGCCTGCCCCAGAGAAGTTTGTATTTAAAAATACATGAGAAGGCCTGCCTGCCTCCTTTCTCAAGAGCAGAGAAAGCCCAATTGTCTGACATCTGTTGCCTAACATGCTCTGAGGTTAAGTGCAATTAAACAAGGAAGGAAAAGGGTATTTCAAAGACAAGAGCAGATGCATATTCATTCAGTCAGATGGTAATAACTGAGAGCTTGCCATGGGCCTCCTTGCAAAGATGAGTAAGACCAACAAGCAGTTGCCACAAGCAGTTTAGTACATGAAGATGTAATCTAGTGATTATGATACAACATTGTAAGTTAAAAATAGAGCTATTTATCATTTGTTAATAATGGCAAAGAGGAGAGACCTCTAACCAATTCAGAGTAAAGAAAAAATACTGAACTGGGAAACTTTTTTTTTTTAAGCACAGGCTTATCTCCTAATCAATTTAGTATGTTCAATAAAGGCTGTCAAGTATATTATCTTAATAAAACACTAGGGTTTCCAGGAAGCTGAATCCAAACTAAACAATTTCTTGGTCCCAAAGGACAGAAAAAGTAACCAATTCTCCTTCTTAGCTTCTAGGTTATTTTGCTCTGCATTTTGCACTTTGTGAAAACATGACACAGTAGGAAACATAATTAACCTTCCTTTAATCTGAAGTTTTCACAGTTTAGGTAAAGAGGGTATGCTATTGTGAGTGTGATGGTTTAGCAGGTTACAAGCATTCTGCTCAGAGTGCATAAATTATTTTTGTGGATTTAACAGTGAACAATGATCCCTGATAATTCAACTTCTAGATTAAATTCTTGGGGGTCCTTCAGCCTCTATGAACACAAGATTTACAGGAGCAAATGTTTAATAGTCATAGCATCGTGGGGGTCATTTTTTATCATTTTTGGAGCACTCATTCCCACTCCTATTTGTGTATATAGTTATAAACACGCATATTCTTATGTATCTGAGACTTTGTGTGTATGTATGTATACATGTATATGCTTGAATATTGAATGCCACCTCATTAAATTTAAAATTATTTGAGGCAAAAATTTACTGTATGCAAAATTTGTCATATCATTTATGCATAGAGTTACAGGATCTGGAGTCATAACTGTTCTGACAATAAACAGTGTAATAGAACTTGATGGATTTTTCTGAACATGCACCTTTTATCACCAGTCCCCCCAGAAAAGGGAACTTCCTTTGATTTCTACCTCAGTTGACGTGTAAGATTCATGGAATTCTGAGAATTATTTTGCTTGAGTAATAGAGAAATACTTCTAACAGGGTAACTAGAAAAGCCTAGCTTTCTGAGACAAAATTAGAGGAGGATCACAGAAGAGTTTAGCACACACTTTGGAGATGATGGTAAAGATAGAAGTATACAGAGAATCAGTCATCTGTACACTCAATGTATTCCTCTATACCTATTCCATATGATGTACACAGTTATTGTGTTATATTAAGAGGTGGCTGAAATTGGTAGAAAACTTTGGTAGAACTATGCTAAGAAAAAGAATGTGTTATAATATCTGCAGGAATTGAGCATAGGAAGCATATCTTAATATAGAACTGGAAATCATTGGTTTGAGAAGACACAATATCTGTCAAATCACTACAAAGCCAGACAGGACTCTCAAAGCTCCACCGTTTGGACTAACTAAAAGGAGCCCTGGTACTGGTAAAAGTTTTCTATTAAAATTAGCTCTGAAAAGCAGCAAAATAAGAACACCATTGCAGACAATTTACACCAATTGTATCCAAATATAAATGTGTTCCATCAAAAGGTATATTAATTGTTAAAAATTCAGTACAACATTGAAACTTGATATATTCAATCACTTCCTGTTTTCATAGGATACTGGTGAACACTGCATTGTCATCCGTCAAACATCATGTACTCGAAACTTAGAGGGTTATTTTTTCCACACCCAACAGTCATTCAAAATAAATAGGCATTCTCCAGAGAGCACATATTAGAAAATGACAAAGGGAAATTGAAATGATCTTTATAAAACATCAGCTGTGCTGCACATTCTCAAATCACAGCCTGGAAGGTATAAAGAAATGGTAAGTTTCATTTGCTTATCTATTGTGAATTATTTATCTCCCTCACTCACAAACTGCACACTAATTAAATAGCAATTAAGTGAAATAGAAGCATGGTATTCTTTGAAAGGCCATGCCAGGAGAACCATGTGATTAAGAATGAAAATGCTATAAAAATGTATTTTACTTTACATTTGTATTTATACAGAAATGGATAAAATAGGACAGAAAAAAAAATGAAAAAGAAATGTTGTTCATCTGAATTTGCTATTCATACCTGAAAATTACATTTATATATCTACATGTCCAATCTTTAAGGAATTTATTAGCTATATTGTCAAATATCTGCATGTTAATAATGGAAAACATTTTGTATGAATAAGTAACATTTTAAATAATAATAAATTCTAAAACTATAAAAATTTAAACAAAAGGAAAAAATAAATTATTTAACAAAAAACAAGTCCGCTGCCTATAATGCCAGCGGTTCAGGAGGCTGAGGCAGGAGGATCATGAGTCTAAAGCCAGCCTCAGTGAAAGCCAGGTGCTTAGCAACTCAGTCTGTCTCTAAATAAAATACAAAAGTAGGGCTGGGGATGTGGCTCGGTGGTCAAGTGCCCCTAAATTCAATCCATGCTACAAAAAAAGAAAACACAAATGTAAAGTATAACCCCAAAGCTATTTTCAATTTCTTCTCACCTATGTCTTTACTCTGTAAAATACAGTGGCACCCCTATGATTCAATAAAATTGATCCTTCTGGAAACAAGGGTCTCTAAATACAAATACAATAGCTCCTATCAAGCCTCATTCTTCCAACTTTTCATAAAGACTTGGACATTCTTTATTCTTCTCAGACATGTCTATGAATCTCCAAGAAGTCTAAACCCAACTTTAGTAAGACACCCTTGTCCTGTCAATTTCTATGATGCTAATTATATTTAACCTCTTGTTTTCGTTTTCCACTGCTAGCCCCAAGCTTATTAATTCTTGCTTGGAATATACAATAATTTCATTTCATTTTTTTTCAAGCTCCCTCTCTCAGAGCCTCACACACAAATTTGAATCCATCCTTATATATTTTCTAAATAATACTAGGTATATTTGTAACTTTGTGCAATTCTCAAGATCATAGTTTTAATGACTCACTGACTACAGATTCAAGTCTTCAGTTTACACATTCCTACCAAAGCACTCTTTGTTCTGATTCCACCACACCCAATAAACTTTTTATCTCTAATCCTGTCTACTTTGCTTCACAGATTTGTCTCTACCACCCAAAATTACTTTCTGCCATTCCCTGAAATGCTATGATCCTTCTTTGTCTTCTGATTCTTTTTTCTACTAACTACTTTTAAAGTGTAGCTCAATTACTTTCTAAATCTTCTTATCAAAGACACCACTTTTCTGTGTTCTGAAGATACCATATATTAGTCATATGCCCCATATCGCAATTGGCTGTACATGAAGTTGTCTTCTTATCTGTGTTAGATGTGGATATCAACAAATTATAGGTCAAAAATATTTTTAAAAAAATGTAAATGAATATGTACACAGACTTTTTTTGATGTTAGTTCCTAAACAATAAGTACTAAAATGATTTATATAGCATTTACATTGCATTAGGTATTATAAGCCATCTAGAGATTATTTAAATTATATGGTAGAAAGTACATAGGTTATATGCAAATATTATGCCATTTTATTTAACAAATTTGATCATCCAAGGATTCTGATATGGTGAGGTCCTGGAACCAATCCCCCACAGATAGTTAAGATGATTGCACTTACTTGTTATCATGCTATATGTCTTCTACAAGATTGTCAATAAACATAGAAATTCTCTTTCAGTTAAATTTCTATCTACCAAAATACAAAGAACAATAATAGTGTTCAATTATTTTTGTTATATTACGTTAAGTATTTTGATTTAGTTTCAAGGAGACTTGGCTTATAAACTCATTTCTTTAAAAAGAAAACACTCTTTTATCTTTAATATAAAGAGAAGAAATGTTGATTTTTTTTTGGTAACAGAACACTGGTAAAACTAATGTAGAAATTTATAATCTCCCCAATAATCTTAATTACAACTAACATTATTCTTAACATAAAGTATCTCAAATGTGATTTAAAAATTTCTCAATTCAATGTTATTAAAAATTAAAATACTTAGCATGATGGTTTAAAAACAAGTCCTACAAGAAGAAGAAATAACTGTGAACAGCAGTGTATAGGAAAAGTGAAAAATTTATCAATAATTCATGATCTGATTTATAAAAGTCACAAAAACTCTTTTCATATTATCCTGAAGGATAAATATGCCACGTTTTTATACAAAAAGAGGCTATTGTCCTTAGGCAGAACATAAATAGTTTTACTATTAAAAGCATTTTATTGGACATTTCATGCCAAGAGGGGCCAATTGAGTTACAAAAACCTATCATTAGTAGTGCATTAACCTCTAACATTATTTAATATTCATAAGTATGGGCAGGTGACAGTGTCAAAGATGAAACATTTGAAGAATGTCTTTGAACTGAAAGGGAAAAAAATCATGCCCTTTAACCTAAAAATTACATTCATAAGCAAATACAAATACAACACAGGCCTTTGGAAAAAAGGGATAGAAATTTGCAACAAATCTATACTTCAGAAAGGCTACTAAATAGTGAAAAATATCTTTAAATGCACGGAATGTGGTCAGAATATTTTTTCTCCTTCAGAATTAACATGGATTAAAGAAAAATCTGCAGCCTCAAAGTCAGAGAACTTGTGCTCTTTGGGTTTCACCACCTGCTGACTAGAGGACTTTTGTTAAGTAATTTAGCATCTCAGGTCTCTCATTACCTCAAGGTTAAAATGAGAAATTTGAACTCCATGATCATTCAAATAATTTCCAGCTCTAAAATCCTGAAGCTCTCAGGAATGTTTTTCAATAGAATAATTGTTAAGTATTTTTTTTTCCTTACCAAATCCTTCAACAAAAAGTTTACTACTCTTTTGGTATATATTGCATTACATTGTTCTCTTTTAAAAGGAGGCAGTGAATTCATTCCCTCCTTGCACAATAAACCCCCAACATATCTGGTTTGGTACACAGCAGTCAGGTCCCCCAAAAATATGAAGAATGGATATTGGGTAGTTTTTCACAAACATCCATTTTTCTGCTTCTCGGGTATTCCTGATAACCATTGGCAGATTTATTTTGTCTAAGAAAGGTAAATTCACTGACACTTTCAGGAAAGAATCCTGTGATTTAGGTTAACAAAGGAAGCATATTGTACGTCCTTGTGGACAGTGATTAATTCAGAGGAAAGTCACTGGAAATGTTATGGACATTATAAACCCCTGGTTCAGCCTGTGCATAACATTTTTTACTGCCTGTATATTTTTGTCTTTATGAGTGAACACTTTTACTTTTCTATTAGTAGAATGAAAGTAGGTACTTTAGTTGGATTTTCTATTATATACAACTGAAGTATTAAAATGCAGATAATTAATTAATTTTCAAAGGATCTGATAAGAAATCCCTTGAAGATAACTTCTAAACTAAATAACTATTATAAGAAATGTAATATTATAATAATTTTTATTTTATGGGCTACATCATCTTTATAATTTGTATTTTCAGTAAATATCATCTCATAAATTAAAGAGTTCTTTCATTTTTTATAAAAGCATCATTTTGAAAATATTGCTTTAAGCTTATTTTAAAGGTTCATAATGTTTGTATTGCTCATTATACAATATTTCAGAACACTTGAAAATATTAATAATCATTGCTTTGGTAGTATTTCCATTTATCTAATATAGACTTTTGCTCATATACTTCCTTTTGTACTTTTCAAAATCCAACTTGCATTCTGTCTAGCAAGTAAAAACCCAGAAACCTCTCTTCCTCCCTCTAACAACAAGATAAAGTTAAATAATCTTCAGAAACATAACTTTTCTTGAATAAATGACAGAGCTTAGGTATTTTAGTCAGCTTTTTAGCTGCTGTGGCCAAAAGACTTCACAAGAATAATTAGAGGAGGAAAAGTTTATTTGGGCTCATGGTTTCAGAGGTCAATGGCCAACTCCATTCTTCAGAGCCCACAGTGAAGCAGAACATTATGGTGGAAGTGTGTGGCAGAGGTAAGCAGCTGGGGACATGGCACCAGAAGGGAGAAGAGGAGAGGGAGGGAGGGAAGGAGAGGGGGAGGGAGAAAGAGAGATACATCTCTCACCAAGGATATATACTCCATAGGCACACCCCCAGGTACCCACACCTTTCAGCCACACCCTCCTTGCCTACAGTTGCCACCCAGTTAATCCCAATCAATGACACTGATGAAGACTCTTATAACCCAATCATTTCATCTCTAAACTTTATTGTATTGTCTCACACATTAGCTTTTGGAGGATACCTCATCCTAAACCATAACATTTCACCACTGACCTCCAAAATTAATCCTAATCTCATATTGCAAAAATATATTTAGTCCATTTTCAAAATTCCCCATAGTCTTAGCAGTTCAAGCATTGCCCAAAAGTCCAAGTCCAAAGTGTTCTCTGATACTCAATGCAAACACTCAGTGTGAACTCCTGTAAAAACCAAAAGCAAGTTACACATATCCAATATATGAAGACACATAGTAAACATTTCCATTCCAAAAGTAAGAAATGGGTGCATAGAAAGAAGGAATGGAACCAAAGCAAAGTGAAATCCGGCTGGAATCCTATCCAGCATCTGGGGATTGTGGCATCATAACGTTCTCTCCAAAGGGCTTGTGTAGCTCCACCCCCTATTGTATTGCTGGTTGCATTCCACATGGCCTCTCCATTGGCTTTTCTTGGCATGATTCCTGATGCTTTCCCTGCAGATGTTCCACAGTGCTGATGATTCTTAATCTTGGGTTTTCCACTCAGCTTTGGCTCCCTTCTCACATCTCGGAGCATAGCCCTCTTCAGAGCTGCCTATAGGGACTCCAACTCAGTAGCACTTTGCCTGGCCTCCCAGGCCTTCTATTGAAATCTTGGTGGAAGCCTCCATGACCTTCTTACCTCCAGCATCATGTATTCTTGCATAACTAGCACCACGTGGTTAATGCCAAGGACTGCTGCCATCTCCAATAGAAACCAAGCCTTTAGGAACCATGGCTGCAGTAACCTCTGAGTGTCTGAATGACTGAGCATGGCGAAACAACTTCCTAAGCCTCCCTATGCATGTACTGTGCCCCACTGTTCTCTACTCAAAGGAAGTTATTATTTTTTCATCCTTGAGTCTGCCAATTCCTGAGGTACCCTCACGCCATCTTTCTTTTTGTCTCTGAGCAAAGTCTTTAGCATTTCTTTGATGGCTGTAATGTCTTTAACAACCACAGCTACTTTAGCCCCAGTATTACTCACAGCTTTCTGGCCAAACTGCAAGTTTTTCAGACCTTTCTTCTTTACATTCTGCTTCTGATTATCATAAGAAACTTGACTAGAAGTGGTCAGCAATATCCATGCCACTGAGTGAATGCTATACCACCTAGAAATTTCTTCTGCCAGATGAAGAAGTACATTGCCTTTTAATTCAGCCTCACAGAAAGCCTCATGACATGGGGGAAATGTAGACCACTTCTTAGAATGTAACAAGAAACCTCTAGGCCAATTTCCAATAGAGTCCTCCTTCCCCTCTAAAATCTGGTGAGCTCAATCTGCTGTACACAGTCCCATTGGCATTCTGGTCTTATGAACTCCCACCTGAAATGCCCATTAAGGTCCACTGAAAACACTCCAAACTTTTTAAGCTTTCATCACTAAACTTTCTAAAATTCCACAAATTCTGAAAAGCTCCAAAAGCTTCTGAACTACAAGGTTAGATTAGTTACAACAACCATCCCATTTGTCAGTACCAATATCTGTTTTACAGTTAACTTTTTCACTGTAGTGGCCAAAAGACATGATAAGAAAAATTAGAGGAGAAAAATCTTATGGGGGGGCTCTGTTTCAGAGGTCTCAGTCCATAGATGGCCAGCCCCGAAGTAAGGCAGATCATAGCAGAATTGCATGGAAGGGATAAGCAGCAGCTAGGGACATGGCACCAAAAGACAGAGAAACTTCTCCTCTCACCAAGGTAATATACACCAAAGGCACACCCCCAGGGACCCACTTCTTTCAGCTACACCCTTCTTGCCCACAGTTACCACCCAGTTAATCCCTATAAGATTAATGCACTGATTAAGTTAAGACTCTTATAACCCAATCATTTGCTCTCTAAACTTTCTTGCATTATCTCACACATGAGCTGTGGTGGAGATATCATTCTAAACCATAACATGAGGTCACAGGGAAATCTAATGAAAGCTGTATATCTCTAGGGAGAGAGGAATATTAGCTAAGGGAAGCACGTAGGAAGAAGACACTCCGGGTGTTTTGCAACTGGTAAGACCAATCCAGTGAAAAGCCATGGATGAATTCCTAAAAAAAAGTCTGAATAAGATTATAAAACTTTAGGATATCCAACTCCTACAAGAATTTATACCCATTCACAAACTCTATTCCATTGACTTCAACAGGTTGATTTTAAGAGAGAAACAAAAAAATGAAAAAAATATATCTCTGTTTGAAAGACCTGAAAAAGAGGAGGAAAGGTCACAGTGGAAAATGGGTGAAGCCCTGCCTGGACCCCTCTGTCCTATCTCTAGTATGGAATAAAAGCTTCAGCCACTAGGAAAAGACAGCAAGCCCCATTTGTCCTCATGCCAACTGGGTAGTAAGGCAAGCAAACAAACAAATAACAAATAAAACCTTCTACCCCTGGGTATGAGACAGATAATGGCTAGATACAGACAATTAGAAATACCATCATACCAATGGGTTGGGGCCGGAGTCATTGAGACAGTCACATCTCTGAGGCTCAGCGAGCGACACAGTGCCTGCCTAAGACAGACCCTGAACCAAAACAACAGAGCAAGATCCTTGCACCCTCCCACAGTGAGCTTGCAGGCAACTGAAAACCAATAATAGCAGTCTCCTGCTGAGGGAAGTATAAAAACATGGGGAAAGAACCTCACTTAGCACAGACTCGCAGGCAAAACCTAGAGCTCAGTATGTAATAGGAAATATTCAGAAAAACTTCCAATTCAGTTCTGTGAGAAACAGAAAAATCCCAGTGGTCCATTATCAGAATATAGTATGTAGCTTTAAATTTAAAATGACTTGGGATGTAAGAAAGGCAGTTGGAAAAGAGAGCAGAATGAAAAGTTACAGTTAACATAGGAGCGTAAAAATTCACAGCCCCCCCCAAAAAAAATTCACAGCCCCTTGACAAATAGCAGGTGAGAACACCTAAAGGTATATTTCTTTAAATAACCGAACAGGAGACAGTAAAACCCAGATGACATTCAGGAATATTGTGCTCCCCTCACCTTAATACTCAGCCAATGAGGAACCGGGAGGGATCTGACACACTTAGGGGATAAAACACTAGTTGTACCCAAGCAGAGGATCCTAGGCACCAGACACTCATTCTTGCAAGGCTGTCATTAAAGTAAAGCCTCATTTTTTGCTGTTCCTTGTGTTTCTCATTCCATTCTTTGGGCTTGGATAGGTGAGCATGTTTCTCACAGTCCACAAAACTGGTAGAAGAATTTGAAGAAACTGATGCACTGAGGGTAACCACAATAATAACTTAAAAAAAGAGAAAAAGTCACCCATAGTAAAAAACCAAATAAAGAAATTAGATTATTTCCAGATGTAAATATAAAATTTATCCTTTTACCTTACACATAATGTCAGTTTATCAAATTTTGAGAAACACTTAGAGAAGCAAGGAAAAATAATACAAAACAATCATAAGAACCAGACCTATATGCAACCCATATTAGAATTATGATGCTGATAGAAATAAAAAGCATGATAACAAATAAGAAGAATGCTTTTAATGAGCTCAACAGAGCATCTAAGAGTTGTGAAATAAATGTAATTGGAATCTCAAGGGGAGAAGAGAAACAGTATAAGACAGAAAACTACTTGAAGAGACAGTGTCTGGAAAGTGTTCAATAATTATAAACCTCATAAAATACAAGGTCAAAAGTCAAAAATACAAATAAGAGTAAGAAAATATCAAACAGGATAAGTATAAAAAACAAAACACCTATATCTATTGTACTCAAACTGAAGAAAATTATTTAAAATTTGAAAATAGAAAAAAGACACATTACATAAAATATAGGAATTTTTGTCTTTTAAATAAAATGCAGAATTTTTTTCATCAGATATTATGCAGATCAGAAGACAAGGGATGACATTTAAAGTGTAAAAGATAAAAAGAACTGCCAACCCAGACTTCTATACAGTGAGAACATCTCTCAAAACAAAGGAGAAGCCAAGGAAAAATACACTTTCATACAAACAAAGGAGAGACAGACTTAATACAATAATAAGTTGGAAACTTCATAATTCCCCCCCCTTTCATCAATGGACAGGTCATCCAGACTAAAAAATCATCAAAGAAACTATCAGAGTTAAACCATAGACTAAATGGAGCTAACATACACGTACAGAACAGTTCATCCAACAGCTACAGAATACACATTCTTATCAATATATGGTATATTTCCCATAACCATATGTTAGACCCAAAAAACAAACCTTAAGCAAATTCAGAAAAATTGAAATCATACCTTATATCTTTTTTACCTACAATGGAATTAAACTAGACAACAAAGAAATTTTAGACATTGTACAAATACATGGAAACTAGACAACACTCGTTTGAATGGTCAAAAGAGAAATTAAAATTTTTCTTAAAACAAAAATGAAAGCACAACATACAATAAATCCAGGACACAAAAAGCAGTATAAGAGGAATTATAGTAATAAATGCTTTCATTTGTTTTTTAAATGGACAACCTAATGATGTAACTCAAAGAACTAGAAAAGCAGAAAGAAACCAAAGTCAAAATTAGTTAGAAGGAAAGAAATGACAAGGATCAAAGAAGGAAATAAATGAAATAGAGGCTTAAGAAACAGTGCAATGGATTAAATAAAACAGTTGAGTTTTTGAAAATATAAAATTGATAAACTTTTAATATTCTAGCAAAGAAAAAAGAGGAAACACTCAAATAAAAGCAGAGATCAAAAAAGAGGCATTATGGGCTGGGGATGTGGCTCAAGCGGTAGCACGCTCGCCTGGCATGCGTGCGGCCCGGGTTCGATCCTCAGCACCACATACAAAGATGTTGTGTCCGCCAAAAACTAAAATAAATAAATAAATATTTAAAAAAAAAAGAGGCATTATAACCAATACCACAGAAATACAAAGGATCACAATTTGAGGTACTATTATGAACAACCATATGCCAAAAAATCTAAAAACTTGAAATAAATAGGTAAACTCCTAGACACATATAACCTACCAAAATTGACCAATGAGGGCCCAGAAATTCTGAAAGGACCAAGAGTAAATAATGAGATTGAAATAATAAAATGTATTTGAACAAAGAATATTTCAGGACTAAATGGCTTCACTGCTCACTTCTACAAAAACAGATAAGAACAACGAAAGTAGAAAACAACAAAATAATGTTCCTGATGAACAAAGATACAAAAATTATTAAGAAAATACAAACAGATGGAATCCAATAGCACATCAAAAAAGATAATGCACATGATTAAGTGAATTTATTACAGAGATGCAAGATAAACCAATAAATGTAGTTCATTACTTCAATAGAATAAAGAATTAAAAAGTATAATCATCCCAATAGAAGCAGAAAAACTTGATAAAATTTAACATTGCTTTATGATGAAACTCAAAAAACTAGAAATAGAAAAAAATGTACCTAAGAAAGTACAAACCTACAGTATACATCATAATGAATGGAAAAGGACTGAAATTATTTTCTCTCATATCAGGAACAAGACAAGGATGTTCACTTTCACCACTTTTATTCAATATAGTGCTTGAAGTCTTAGCAAGAACAATAACAGAGAAGAAATAAAACTCATGCTGTTGACCATGAGTTTTTAATGTATAAAAACCAAAGACTCCAGCAAAACTGTTCGTATTGATAAATGAATTCAAGTAAGGTGGCAAGACAAAATTAACATCCAAAAATCAGTAAATTTCTTAAACACAAGTAACAAAATTGCTGATAAAATAAGCAAAAAGCTCCTATTTTCACAATAACTATATAATATACATTGCAATAATTTTGACCAAAGAAGTGAATGATCTAAATTTCAAACCACTAATCAAAGAAATTGAAGAGGTCACTGAAAGAAGGAAAGTCAGTCCATATTTATGGATTGGAATAATACTGACAAAATATCCACACTATCCAAAAGATCTACAGAGTCAAAGCAATTCTTTTCAAAATCCCAATATGACATACTTCAAAGAAGGAAAGAAAAAAAAAAAAACCACTCCTAAAATGTATATGGAACCACAGGAGACCCTGAGTAGCCAAGTATCCTGAGCAAGAAAACCAAAACTGGACTCAACAATTATCTTAGTCCAAACACACCACAAAAACCCAAAATATTTACAAGAAAAAGCCACAGTAGATTGAGAATGTCAACTCCAGCAGATTCCCCAGCACTTTTCATTTCAAGTTTAACTATTCACTGTAGTCGCTTCTCTTCTTTTGCGTATTTTTGTGTTTATTTATTTTGTTTTGCTTTTTTTTTAACTCAGTGGCACTCAACCACTAAGCCACATCCCCAGCCCCTATTTTATATATATATATATATATATATATATATATTTAGACACAGGGTCTCACTGAGTTGCTTAGTGCCTCACTTTTGCAGAGACTGGCTTTGAACTTGAGATCCTACTGCATCAGCCTCCCAAACTGCTGGGATTACAGATATGTGACTCTGTGCTGGGCACTTGCTACTGTTTAAACAAATTAGCAAAATTTCCTCCCCCATGGTTATTATTATTCAAAACTATTTTTCAAAATGATACCAACAGAAGTTGCTAAATGGACAACAGATAAATGATGAAAAAACACACACACCAAAATCTGGATAATAAAAAAATAATAAACAAATTTTACAAAGCAGAAACTTATTTATCCTAAAAGCAGTTTCATTTTAGAACCAAATTGGCAAGTTTAGTTTATGAGAAGGAAGGTCCTATGCCCTTTTCTGACTTCAATCATATCTTTTCATTATTCATATGTAACAGAGTTTTGTTCAACATAGTCTCTGGACTTGCTATATTGTTCCTACAACTGTTACATTCTTAGACAATGAAGCATCAAAGGGTGTTTACTACTTTTCTTTCTCTGTAAAAGAACTCTTGGGCCTTCATTATTTCAAATGTTCAGTGTTTGGATGCTTCCAGAGCATTCCTTCCCTGACTCGAGAAGCTTCCTAAGGAAGAATGACTGAGGGAGAGGAACAGATGTCTTGGTTCTAAAAGGGAAGAGAAGATAGTAACTTTTTTGAAAATTCTGTAAGTGCATTTTAATGTTTTGTATATGTTAAATTTTAAATCCTAAATAACGTATGATAAATCATCTTTAACCTCTGATTTGTTAATCTTATGGGTATATTTATTGATTAATAAATGCCTTACTTCTAGAAAATCTAAAACTAGCATATGAAAACACCAACAAGACCAGATCCATCCACAGTGGCCTGTGCAGGTCCCAGGCACACAGCAGGCTCAGTTCACCCCTCCCCCAGCAGGGCAGACACCCACCAGAGCCTAGTCTCTGTGCAGGACCACCCCTTCAGACCAGCAGACCACCAATGGAGGTCATGCCCAGTGGCCCAGATCCACCCACAACAACTTACACAAGACCCAGATCCAGGATGCAGTAGCATTCATTAAGGGACACCAACAGGGTCTGGAAGCCCAACATCAAGGTGAGGTACTATAAAAATAAAGGAAAGAAACTGTAATATCTCAGATCCACATTGCAAGAAAAGAAGACATATAGACAACATGAAAAAACAAGGGAGGAAAGTGCCCCAAACAAACAGGATACTATAATAACAGAACCCATGGACAGCAAAGTTGATGAAATGTCAGAGAAGGAGTTCAGAAGGTTCATAATTAAACTGATCTATGAATTAAAGAATGACCTAAATGAGCAAATACAGGCAAAAATTGATCACTCCAACAATGAGATAAGAGAGCAAATACAGGTATCAAAAGATTACTTCAAGAGAGAGATAGAGACTCTGAAGAAAAAAAAAAACAGTCAGAAATCCTTGAAATGAAGGAAACAATAAACCAAATAAAAAACTCAATAGAAAGCATAAACAACAGACTAGTTCGTTGGGAAAAAAAGAACATCAGATAATGAAGACAAAGTATACAGTCTGGAAAATAAAGTTGATCATACAGTGAAGATAGTTAGAAACCATAAACAGAACATCCAAGAATTATGGAACAGCATCAAAAGACCAAATCTAAGAGTTATTGGGATAGAGGAAGGCACAGAGTTTCAAACCAAAAGAATGCACAATCTCTTCAATGAGATAATATCAGTTTCCCAAGCATGAAGAGTGAATTGGAAAAGCAAATACAAGAGGCTTATGGGACACCAAATGTACAAAATTACAACAGATATACACCAAGTCATATTATAATGAAAATGCCTACTATACAGGATAAGGATAGAATCATAAAAGCTACAAGAGAGAGGAATCAGATCACATATTGGAGGAGACCAATTGGTGTCTCACCAGATTTTTCAACCCAGACCCTCAAAGCCAGGAAATCCTGGAACAACATATACCAAGCTCTGAAACAAAATGGATGTCAACCAAGAATCTTATATCTAGCAAATTAAGCTTTAGATTTGATGATGAAATAAAAACCTTCCATGATAAACAAAAGTTAAAAGAATTTACAACTAGAAAGCCTGCACTACAGAACATCCTCAACAAAATATTCCATGAAAAGGAAATAAAAAAACAATGATGAAAATCAGCAGAGAGGGATTACACTAAAGGAAAAAAACTAATCAGAGGAGAAACCAAGTCACGTTAAACACCAAACAATGGCTGGGAATACAAATCCTGTCTCAATAATAATCCTGATTGTTAATGGCCTAAACTCACCAATCAAAAGACATAGACTAGCAGATTGGATCCAAAAAAAAAAAAAAAGACCCAACAATATGCTGCTTCCAAGAGACTCATCTCATAGAAAAGACATCCACAGGCTGAAGGTGAAGGGTTGGGAAAAATCATACCACTCACATTGACTGCAAAAGCAAGCAGGGGTTTCCATCCTTATATAAAATAAAGTATATATAATATATAAAATAAATTCAAGTATATAAAATAAATTCAAGCTAAAGTCAATCAAAAATGATAAAGAAGAATACTACATACTGCTCAAGGGTAACATACACCAACAAGACTTAACAATTATAAACATATATGCCCCCAAACAATGGAGCATCTATGTTCATCAAACAAACTCTTCTCAAGTTCAAGAGTCAAATAAACCACAACACAATAATTCTGGGTGACTTTAACACACCTCTTTCATCACTAGATAGATCTTCCAAACAAAAGAGGAACAAAGATACTATAGAACTCAATAATACAATCAATAACTTAGACTCAACTGACATATATAGAATATTTCAGCCTTCAACAAGAGAATACACTTTTTTCTCAGCAGCACTTGGATCCTTCTCTAAAACGGACTATATACTATGCCAAAAGGCAACTCTTAGAAATATAAAAAAGTAGAAATACTACCCTGCATTCTATCAGATCATAATGGAATAAAATTAGAAATCAATGATAAAATAAGAAATAAAAGCTACCCCAACACCTGGAGACTAAATAATATGCTACTGCATGAACAGTGGGTTATGAAAGACATCAAGGAGGAGATTAAAAATTTTTTTAGAGGTGAATGAGAATACAGATACAACATATAGAAATCTCTGGGACAATATGAAAGCAGTTCTATGAGGAAATTTCATTGATGAAGTTCATTCCTAAAAGAAGAAAAAGTCAACAAATAAATGACTTAATATTATATCTTGAAGCCCTAGAAAAAGAAGAACAAATCAGCACCAAAAGCAGTAGAAGACAGGAAATGATTAAAATCATAGCTGAAATCAATGAAATTCAAACAAAAGTAACAATTGAAAAAATTAACAGAAGAAAAAGTTGGTTCTTTGAGAAAATAAATAAAATTGACAGACCCTTAGTCATGCTAATGAAGAGGAGAGAGAAAACTCAAATTACTAACATACATGATGAAAAAGGAAATATCACAACAGACACTACAGAAATACAAAAGATAATTAGAAATTATTTTGAAAACTTGTACTCCAAAATAAAATAGAAATATCAAAGGCATCAGCAAATTTCTAGAGTCATATAATTTGTCCAAATTGAATCAGAATGATGTACACAATTTAAACAGATCAATTTCAAGTGATGAAATAGCAGATGCCATCAAAAGTCTACCAACCAAGAAAAGCCCGGAACCAGATGGATACACAGCCGAGTTTTACAAGACCTTTAAAGAAGAACTAATACCAATACTCTCCAATTTATTTAAGGAAAGAGAAAGAAAAGGCAGCACTTCCAAACTCATTCTATGAGTCCAACATCACTCGGATTCCAAAACCAGGCAAAGACACATTAAAGAAAGAAAACTTCAGACCAATATATCCAATGAACATAGATGCAAAAATTCTCAATAAAATTCTGGCAAATCAAATACAAAAACATATCAAAAAGATTGTGCATCACTATCAAGTATGATTCATCCCAGGGATACAAGGTTGGTTCAACATATGGACATCAATAAGTGTAATTTATCACATCAATAGACTTAAAGATAAGAATCATATGATCATCTCAATAGATGCAGAAAAAGAATTTGACAAAATACAGTACCCATTTATGTTCAAAACACTAGAAAAACTAGGAACAACAGGAACATGTCTCATTATCAAAAAGCCTATCAATGCTAAGCGTCAGGCCAACATCATGCTACATGGAGAAAAATTGAAGGCATTCCCTCTAAAAACTGGAACAACACAGGGATTCCCTCTTTCATCACTTCTATTTAACATAGTTCTTTACCCCCTCATACATCAGATAGAGCACTAATCTCTAGGGTATATAAAGAACTCAAAAAGCTAAGCACCAAAAACAAGACAAAAAAAAATAAAACAAAAAAAAAAATACACAAATAACCCAAGGACTTGAACAGACACTTCTCAGAAGATGATATGCAATCAATCAACAAATATATGAAAAAATGTTCATCATCACTAACAATTAGAGAAATGCAAATCAAAACCACTCTAAGATTTCATCTCACCCCAGTCAGAATGACAGCTGTTGTGAAGACAAACAACAATAAGTGTTGGCGAGGATGTGGGGAAAAGGCATACTCATACATTGCTGATGGGACTGCAAATTAGTGCAGCCAATATGGAAAGCAGTATGGAGATTTCTTGAAAAAATGTGAATGGAACCACCATCTGACCCAGCTATCCCTCTCCTCAGTCTATTTCCTAAAGACTTAAAAACAGCATACTACAGGGACATAGCCACATCAATGTTTATAGCAGCACAATCCACTATAGCTAAACTGTGTAATCAACATAGATGCCCTTAAATAGATGAATGGATTAAAAAATGTGGCATAAATACACAGTGGAATATTACTCAGCAATAAAAGAGAATAAAATCATGGCATTTGCAGGTAAATGGATGGAGTTAGAAAAGATAATGCTAAATGAAGTTAGCCAATCCCCCCCAAAAAACAAAAGCCGAATGTTTTCTTTGAAATAAGGAGGCTAATTCATAGTGGGATAGGGAGAGGGAGCATGGGAGGGATAGACAAACTCTAGATAGGGCAGAGGGGTGGGAGGGGAAGAGAGGGGGCATGGGGTTATTAATGATGGTGGAATGTGATGATCATTATTATCTAAAGTACTGGCATGAAGACATGAATTGTGTGAATATACTTTGTATACAACCAGAGATATGAAAAATTGTGCTCTATATGTGTAATAAGAATCATAATGCATTCCGCTGTCATACATAAATTAAAAAAAAATAAAGTTATACAAAAGTCACTGAAAAAAAAGAATTCAATGTATAAATTTAAAAAAAAAATTAAAAGGAAAAAAACAAGATCAACAAGATAAATTCAGGCACTAATTCTGGCCTAAGCATATACAAACTGAGTAACACTGGCATATGTGTAATTTTGGTTTTTTGGTTTCTTAATATAAGTTATAAGCCTGTAATCTCAGTTACTCAAGAGGCAAAGGGAGGAAAATAACAAGTTCAAGGCCATTCTGGGCAAATTAGCAAGACCCCATTTCTTTCTCTTTCTCTCTCTCTCTCTCTCTCTCTCTCTCTCTCTCTCTCTCTCTCTATATATATATATATA
>NW_026000093.1:35117687-35128100 GCF_001458135.2 Marmota marmota marmota | reverse complement strand
ATATATAAAAATATATTTTTTTAAAGGACTAGAGATGTAGCTCAGTGGCAGTGTACCTTCGTAGGAAATACTGGGCCTATGTTCAAACCCTAGTACTAAATTTAAAATTACCATTTTCAAAGCTTTGATGTGAAGATTAAATTTTATCGAAATGAATATCATCTGATAAGCCTTCTTATCGTTTTCAAAATAAAAAACAATGTTTTTTCTTACAATTATAAAAATATATGTAAAGAAAATATTAAAGCCATTCATTGAAAACACAAATTTTAAATGTCCCCCTATGTGCAAGTCATTTGTAAATTAGCTGAAAACTTTGCCAGAATTTGATGAGTAAGATAACCTACATCTATAAGCATTTTGACTGCTGTGTGAGTAACCCAGTAAGTCATGCTTGCTTTATGTTGGAGGTCAAAATCACAGATGCAATTAAAAAAGCAATTAAATACTGAAAGAACAGATGATTGCTTGTCCACACCTCAGAATGCTTAACATATTTTCAAAGTCTAATTTGCTAAAGCTATAAAGGACAATGTTTGTACATCTTTTTAGAATATAGCAGTTACTCGGTATCTTTTTGAATAATTATTTCCAAGAAAAAGTTCTTGCTAACTATTCTATTTGTGAGTGGTTATCTAAATTCCACATTGGAGAGGAACATGAAAATGGAAAGATGCTTTTAGTTCTTCTCAGATGAAATACTAAGTTTATAATGAGGCATAAAAAATTATACCTTCATGGAGATAAATTATATTTTTAAAAGGCAAATTTTAACAGTGCAATGTTACAAATTAAGTACTGAGTAAAAGCAGATGGCCTTTGTTAAAAATTTTTAATTTTGTAAGATTATAAAGCATAGAGTACTCCAAAATCTCTAAAAGAAATATTTGACACACTGGAGAATGGTAGAAAAAAGATAAAAATATTTATGATCAAATGCTACTTGCTTTTACTTAAAACATTCCTTATTGGGGCTGGGATTGTGGTTCGGTGGTAGAGCACTCACCTAGCACAGGCGGGACCCAGGTTCGATTCTCAGCACCACATAAAAATAAAGGCATTGTGTTGTGTCCATCGACCAAAAAAAAAAAAAAAAGATTCTCTTTCTCTTTAAAAAAAACATTCCTTATTTACCTTATCAATTTTTTTCAAATATGAGATGTTTATCTAAATGATATATGCCTTAAAACTTCTGTAAATGCCTTCAAAACTCAAAGGAAAAATATTCTATCAGGGATTTGCAATTTCAAGAGCAAAGTGAAGAGACTATGAGTGATCCCTTAATATCTCTCTGCATGATTATGAGAGTGGACTGTATTTTTAAGGCTTACCACATATGCACTTTAAGAAAAGCTTGTATTTTTTCTAGGGCTTCTTTATCATTTTTTCCCACACATATTCACTGGGATGAATACAATCAAATTATTAATATTTGAAGACTGTTCATTTTTGGGCATCAGATGCAGACATATTTAACATCTCACCATTCAACAGTGGAGCTCAACTTTTCAGTAGCATCATCAGATAATGCTTCCACACACTTCCCTTGACCAATGATGACAGCAAGCAAATTCATAATACCTATGTTTAAATTAAGCCAGCAGAATAATGATTTTTCTTTTTTAAATTTATTTATTTATCCTAATTAGTTATACATGACAACAGAATGTATTTCAATTCATAATACACATATAGAACATATTTTTTTTATTTCTCTGGTTGTACACAAAGTAGAGTCACACCATTTGTGTCTTCATACATGTACTTAAAGTAATAATGTCCATATCATTCCATCATCTTTTCTACCCCCATGCTCCCTCACTTCTGCCCTATTCAAAGTTCCTCCATTCCTTCCATGATCCCCGCCACCCCTATTATAGATCTTAGACTTAACAGACATATATAGAATATTTCACCCATCAGTGAGTGAATATACTTTCTTCTCAGCAGGACATGGATCCTTCTCTAAAACAGACCATGGATTATGTCACACAGCAACTCTTAGCAAATACAAAAAAGTAGAGATACTACCTTGTATTCTATCAGATCATAATGGAATGAAATTAGAAATCAATGATAAAATAAAAAATAGAAGCTAGTTCAACACCTGGAGACATATTAAATAATATGCTACTGAATGAACAATGGATTGCAGAAGACATCAAATAGAAGAATAAAAAAACTCTTAGAGATAAATGAGAACATTGATACAACCATATCGAAATCTCTGGGACACTATGAATACAGTATTAAGAGGAAAGTTCATTGCATGGAGTTCATTCCTTAAAAGAAAAAAAAAAGTCAACAAATAAATTACCTAACATTACATCTCAAAGCCCTAGAAAAAGAAAAATAAATCAACATCAAAAGCAATAGAAGACATAAATAATTAAAATCAGAACTGAAATCAATGAAATTGAAACAAAAGAAACAATTTAAAAAATTGACAAAACAAAAAGTTGGTTCTTTGAAAATAAATAAATAAAATTGATAAACCCCTTAGCCACGCTAACAAAGAGGAGAGAGAAAACTCAAATTACTAAAATCTGTGATGGAAAAGGAAATATCATGACAGACACTACAGAAATACAGAAGATAATTAGAAATTATTTTGAAAATTTGTAACTCCAATAAAATAGAAAATATTGAAAACTGAAAAATTTCTAGATTTGTCATATGACAAATCATATGATTTACCCAAACTGAATCAGGACAATATATACAAGATAAACAGATCAATTTCAATCAATGAAATACAAGACACCATCAGAAGCCTACTAACCAAGAAAAACCCAGGACCAGATGGAGACACAGCTGAGTTCTACAAAACCTTAAAAGAAGAACTAATACTAAACTCCCCAAATTATTCCATGAAATAGAAAAAGAGGGAACATTTCCAAACTCATTCTATGAGGCCAATATCACCCTGATTCCAAAACCAGACAAAGACACATCAAAGAAAGAAAACTTAGGACCAATATTTCTAATGAACTTAGATGCAAAAATTCTTGGGGCTGGGGTTGTGGCTCAGCAGTAGAGTACTCACCTAGCACATGCAAGGCGCTGGGTTCAATCCTCAGCACCACATAAAAATAAATAAATAAAATAAAAGTATTGTTTCCAACTACAACTAAAAAAAAATTTTTTTAAATTCTCAATAAAATTCTTGCAAATCAAATACAAAAATGTATTTAAAAGATAGTGCACCATGATCAAGTGGAGTTCATCCCAGGGATGCAAAGTTGCTATTTCTTAATCTACATATTTGAGGCAAATATAAAATTTTATTTCTGGAAGAAATCTTCAATATAATCTAATCCAAACCTTTTTTCTTTACAAATTCCAGAGAGGCCTAAAGATAGTATATCAACCTAAAGGTACACTAAGGTGATCAGAGATTAGAACATAATTAATATATTATAAGGAAACAGTAATAAAATTAATATTTAATAATAATCTCACATATACATATATATTGTTTTAATCACAATATTTGAAATAATTACAACTTTTCAAAATATTATGTAACAATCTAATAAAAACAATTTCCAAAATTTGCAAAATTTTAACTACTTAGTTTTTGTCAGTGTATCAAGCATTAATAATGTGTGTAACATTTATGTGGAATTATGATACATAAAAGTACACTTTGAATTTAACTAAAAATAATAAATAAATCCACCCATGCAATCAATGTAACTAACCACTCTAGAAATAGAACAAAAGTATAGGTAATTATTTAATTAAATTTTGGAATATCCAAGTTTTCAAATTATTGTGAATATTTCTTTGGGGAGGCAGAAATGGAATAAAAAGGAGTTGGTCACCCTAACACATAGAAAAGCAAAGTCTCAAAATTTATGCAGCATTCCAGGGGAGGTGTCCTGAGCCATGTAATTAAGCACTCTCAACCAGAGACTGGGTCAATTTAGCTATGTAGCATTTAAATAATTATTATGATGATTTCATAATTTTGATTAATAGAACCTTCTGATTATAGTTCATCTTTTTTTTCCAGTCACTTGCTAACAGTGATAAAAATAAATGGCTCACTGGCTATCATGGACCTACCAGGTTCATAATATTTTTATTTTTTTTAATTATATATGAATACGTTAGCATTATGACTGGTAAGTTACTTTTCATGAAATTGGTATTGTGACTGTGTCGGAATTTAAACCTCTGCCATTCTGATCAAACTGGATCACTTACCCTAAAAGGATAATCACTTACCCTAAGTGTTAAACAGATGTGAATGAACTTGAAGACAACTGTCAATTATCCGTGCAATTCCTATGCATTCTATTCTGTAGCTAGGTTCCTTACTTGAATGGTTCATTATATGTCAGAATACTCACTATTCTGGTGACCTTCATCTGAATGGGTTACAGTTCTCAAGCTCCCTTCCAGGATACACAAACAAAAGTGAACACATGCTTTTCATGGATCTGGTTTGTACTATAAGTTGCAGTGTTTCAAATGTTATACTATTAATGCAACTATATGCTAATTCCATCAGCAGCTGCACCAATAGATGGCTTGTACTAAGATTATAATAATTCAAAATCATATTTTTTCATATGTATTACCATTGAGACCCATCTTCTCCATTTTGAATTGAATCTAAGCTCCAAGAGTTACATTAAATTCTATTAAATTTCAAGGGAAAATGAAGTATAATGTACAAAGCATTTTGACAATATTTATGTGATTTAGAATAACTAATCAGAATATTAACTTTTAAAACTGTCCATTCTTCTTAATAATTTAGGGGCCTTATAGGAAGATAATAAACTAAGTTCACTGATATGCAAACACACAACAAATACCCACAACCAGTGATATGCCCTTTTCTTTTTCAAATCAAAAATGACAATGTTGAAAGAAGCTGTCACTGTCAAGATTTATTTATTGAAATTAACTTTACCCTGAATAACTAATAAAATAAGTACCTACACAGAAATTGAAAGCAACTCCAACTGTCATTGAAGACCTCCATAGTTGGCTAATGCTTTGAATGAATATTACCACTTGCTGGGAGTTGACTTGCTAGCTAGCAACAATCTCAGTTCACTTTTCATTCGGCTGGTGTCACAGCCTTCATTGTCACTAATGAGAGTACTCACCAATGGACAAGTGACTATCTGCACTCAGCAATCATTGCTCAGCTGAAAATAGATTCTGAATAACATTGATCATTTCATTTGCTCTGTCAAACTTAGCTGTGCTGACAGTACATACCACAGGGTAGAATAATTATGGAAATGCCTGCAGAGAACCCATTAGGAGAGTTGTGTAGCCCTCTGTCAGCGTTCCTTTAAAAAAAATAACTATTTGGGACTCCATGCCTATATATCATACATTAAAATTATATTTTCTTACACAATTTTCATATTCTCTGAAATACATTTGCTTGGAACACATGAGGCAAAGATAAATTAAGCTATTTGAAATGTCACACAAATTTCAGGTTAGAAGCAACATAGCACATTTAGGCATGGTCAACTCATGCTAAATAATTAAATTGTGGCAGAAATTCCATTAGAAAATCAGAATGTAAGTTTGAATGAATGAAAATGACTATAAAACCCATTCTGGAAGGTCAGTGGGGGAAGGAGATTAGGAGGATTAAATCTTTATGATTAAGAAAATTCATAGGGAAAAAATAAATTAGCCATTTATGGAGATTGTAAAGTATCTTAAAAATATAACTGTTTGCAGTATTCTACACTCTACTGTTGATGCAGTTGTAGTCGGCTGAACAAACACAAATAAATTTTCCACTTGAAATGATTGATTAGCCCTGATTAAGGACACTAATCCTATTTAGTCACTTCTTATCTCACAGTCCTGCTTGTCACTTGCATGGCAAGTTTAGTCAAGCCAGCACCATTTGGGAAGCTTTGAGCAGACATTTTCCCACTGGTACATGAGAGGCAGGGACACTGTTCATTCTAAGCAGCCACAAAAAGTTATAGCCCCAGTTTGACAATCATGAGTTGGGCTTTTTGAAAAGAAATTTTGCATTTAAGGAAGGATTTGAGTTTCACTGAAATCTGGGCTCTTGTGAGATGAGATGAGATGGAGGTGAAAAGTGCAGAGAGCAAAACACCCTCAGGCCAGTGCTTTTTGCCCACTGCTCACAGCCTTCAGTCTTTGATAAAAAGAAGGGCCACTGTTGATGAACCCCTTCCTTGTCCATCAGTAAAATGAAAAGAGAAAAAAGACACAGCACTGGTCAAACGGTTTTGATCTTCACAGTACAAGTGAAAGAGACTTCACAGGATGCAGGGGACATGGATGAATCCCAGAAGAGAGCATCTAGTATAGAATAAAATAGGAGGGCAGAGGGCTTAACTTCTGAGAATAAAACAGATGATGATAGACAGACAGAATGAATGAATTACCTGACATAGCTGACCTTATCGAGAGCGTTTTACTCTTTTTTGGAACAGAGATAAATTAATGTTAGATGAAGAAACAAGTGAGTAAATGAATAATCAAGGACATTATTATCTCCAAGAAAAAAAATCTGAGAAAGGAAATCTAAAGGTATATGGGACAGCTGTAACGAATATTTATTCTACAAAAATAACAGAGAACACTGAAAACAGATAAATCAAAAAAAAAAGTGGGAAAAAGCATGAATTATGGAGAGGAACAAAACATGAAATTTAGGGGGTATGAGAGATCTCAATTCCAAGTTTCCAAAATAAATCAACAGAAAATGTCTGGAATTGCAAAACTAAGAGATAAAAGTGTGCCGGAAACTGCTACTCCCTGCCCTCTCATTTCTCTCCCAACATTTCCACAGCCACAGAGTGCTCTGGAGACACCAGGCTGTATTTCCCTACTTCACTTGCTCCGGGTGTGACCACGTGACTGAGTTCTAGGTATTTCTCCACTGTCTTCATTTCAGCAGAGCTGGGACATTTGTACTCATTTCACTCTCCCTTTTTGCAAGATGAAAATAAAACTGTGGGCTGAAGTAGCTACCTGGGCAATAAGGGAATATTACCAGAGAAGGACATGCTCATCTGAGCCATGAGATGGAAGTCCTGAAGATAGTCCCTGAGTTCATACTGTTGAGTTGCCATACCTACCTTGGATTATCTGCCTTTCCAACATTTTTCTCAAGAAATAAAGTTCAATCTCACATCAGCCTCTGCTATGTGAGAGGTCTATATTAAAGGCAAACCTCATCATTTCTGCCACAAGTATAGTCAAGTATCTACTTATACATATGGATGTAAGTAGTGGAATAAATAGATAAGAGTCAAAAGAGCTAGCATCAGGAGAGCTGTCCTTGAAAATAAGAAATAAAGGGACAAGAGACCTTTGTTTCTACTTTAAACCTTTTACTACAATTTTATATTTTAGGCTATGCACAGGTATACTTTAATAAAAAATCAAACCATAATTGTCAAGTTTAAAAATACTTTATTTAAACTATTTTCAAGCAATGAAAGGAATGGAAATCTTTATAATTCATTCCATGAAGCTAACCTTTCATAACCTTGATTGTTAAACCTAAAATAGCATACAAATGAGTAAAAACAGTTAAATAATATGAATGCAGCTTTTTTTGGTAATGGAGATTAAATCCACAGGTGCTCTACTACTGAACTACAATCCCAGTCATTTGTTGTTGTTGTTGTTGTTTTGTTTTTTATTTTGAGACAGAGTCTCAAAATGAGTTGCTAAGGCTGGCCTCAAACTTGCCATCCTCCTGCCTTAGCCTCTGGAGTTGCTGAGATTACAGGCATGTGCAACTATACCCAGCCAGCTTTAAATTTTAAATAAAACACTATTAAATAAATATTGCAATAAACAAAAATGATAATGACTCATTATCACTTGAGATAACATGGCAAGTGAGCACATTTTTACCAAAAAATGCTAGTGAAATATTGCATTTCTGAGAAAATTACGAAAAACATCAAAATACATTGACAATTTCCAATTCCAAGAATGTTTAAAAGATTCAAACTCCCGTAGATTAACATGAAAGGATAAGAGAAGAATGAAACAATAGAAATGAAGTATGAAGGTAAAGGAGCAGGTGATTTCCAAGTACCTAGATAATCTATAATTTTCCTGATTGTTCACTACAATTGCTCAATTTGGGAAATATATAAAGATTAACCAAAGTACCAGGGAATATTTTAAAGAATTCCAAGAATATCTAAAACTGTTTCTATTTTAATATTTAATTCTCTCATTCTCCAAGCAGTACCATCTAATCAAAATTTGAAGAAATGTAAATATTCTTACAGCTGTCAGTGTTTATGTTTTAAAATGGATATTTTAAATCCCATTCAACCACAAAGCATTGTGAGACAGTTTCCATGGTTACTTCTATTAAATCCAGGATCCATAAAATATTTAGCAAGCAGCTTTTAAAAAGAAATTAGTGCCATCAAGCATATCTTCTGAAATTTTTAGAAACAGTTATCTTGACTACTAATTGTCTTTGCTGTGTGATGATAATTTTGTAAATGCAGATGTGTTAAAATTAATAAACAATATACAGCACTCACTAAAAAAACACTATTTTTTAACTTTTACTCTCAATTAATTATGTTTGTGACTCTAATTTCTATATGAAATGCTGAACACAAATCATGCGGCTGTCACAGTACACTAAGGACCAGATGAATATGGACTAGTCAAACTCTTCAATTTGTTAGTGTCATTATTTTATTTTTTACGAGTCTAGACAATGTTTTCAAGAAACTAATTCCTCAAAATGAAAACACATTATAAATAAAACGTCATAAACTTTATAATTTAAATATAATTATACCAAGAAACTAATTAAGAAATAAATTAACCTGTAAAATAAAGGCATTAAATTGTTTCCCATAAAACTGTTCTCCCAATGATCCAATGGTTTCGAAGTAATATTAAAACTCTTTTAACAAAATACTGTGGGATCCTTTCCCGTCCTTCCCCTATCTCCCTCACACAGGGCAGCCACTTGGGACTGCTGTGGCTCTTGCAGGACAAACAAATGTCCACCCCCACAACCACATTCTATTTAAAAAATATCCCTTGTTATTGTTTTAAATTAAAATAAATAGATATTTTAAAGCATTCTTTTTAAGCTGTCAATCAAAAGCCCAATGGGATACCACCTCACAGCTGTCAGGATGATTACTTTGAAAAAGTCAAAAGGTAACAAGTTTTGGTGAGGATGTGGAGAAAAGGGAAGACTTTGGAGGGATTGCAAATTAGTATAGTACAGCCATTATGTAAAAAGTATGGAATTTCCTTGTAATATTAAATAGAATTTCCATATGATCCAGCAGTCACACTTCTGGTACTTATCCAAAGAATATGAAATTTCTCTAAGAAATATCTACATTCCTTGTTTATTGCAACATTATTCACAATACCAAAATTCAGAAAAAAACCTAGTGTCCATAAACAAATGAGTGGATAAAAATTACTCTACCAATACACAATGAAATATTATACAGTTTTTATAAAAGACAGAAATCCTGGCATTGTGACAACATGGATGAGCCTGGGGGACATTATATTAAGTGAAATAAACCAGACACAGAAAGAGAAATACTGCATGATCTCATGTATGTATATATGAATGAAAATATACTCAGTGGGGGGGGGCTGGTTACTTAATTTAAGGAGGTATCATTGATATTTAAAATTTATACCAGACTTCAAACTATACTACAGAGCAATAGTAACAAAAACAGCATGGTACTGGTACCAAAACAGGCGGGTGGACCAATGGTACAGAATAGAGGACACAGAAACCAATCCACAAAACTACAACTATCTTATATTTGATAAAGGGGCTAAAAGCATGCAATGGAGGAAGGATAGCATCTTCAACAAATGGTGCTGGGAAAACTGGAAATCCATATGCAACAAAATGAAACTGAATCCCTTTCTCTCGCCATGCACAAAAGTGAATTCAAAATGGATCAAGGAGCTTGATATCAAATCAGAGACGCGCTGTCTGATAGAAGAAAAAGTTGGCTATGATCTACAGTCGGTGGGGTCGGGCTCCAAATTCCTCAATAGGACACCCATAGCACAAAAGTTAACAACTAGAATCAACAAATGGGACTTACTCAAACTAAAAAGTTTTTCCTCAGCAAAAGAAACAATAAGAGAGGTAAATAGGGAGCCTACACCCTGGGAACAAATCTTTACTCCTCACACTTCAGATAGAGCCCTAATATCCAGAGTATACAAAGAACTCAAAAAATTAGACAATAAGAGAACAAACAACCCAATCAACAAATGGGCCAAGGACCTGAACAGACACTTCTCAGAGGAGGACATACAGTCAATCAACAAGTACATGAAAAAATGCTCACCATCTCTAGCTGTCAGAGAAATGCAAATCAAAACCACCCTAAGATACCATCTCACTCCAGT
>NW_026000093.1:35110463-35115975 GCF_001458135.2 Marmota marmota marmota | reverse complement strand
TGGGTGTGGGTTTTTGGTGTTTTTGTGGAGGGGGAGGGGGGAGGATGGGAGAGGCAGAAGAGCACAACAGACACTAGTATGGCAATATGTAAATCAATGGATGTGTAACTGATGTGATTCTGCAATCTGTGTATGGGGTGAAGGTGGGAGTTCATAACCCACTTGAATCAAAGTGTGGAATATGATATGTCAAGAAATTTGTAATGTTTTGAACAACCCACAATAAAAAATTAAAAATAAAAATAAAATAAAATAAAATAAAATTTATATATATTTATGTTGCACAATTTGATACTCTGATATACATTTAAATTATAAAATGATTAACATATTCAAGCATATGGATAACATATTCACTTCAGCTAGTCATCACTTTTCTTTTTTTGTGGTGAGAATATTTGCTAAAAATATGTCAAACTCACCAGGTGTGGTGTTCCATACATGTAGTCAAACTCAGTAAGAGAGAATAGAATGGTAGTTGCCAGGGGTTGGCATGTAGAAGAAAAGGAAGGTGTTGGTCAAAGTTCATGGACTTTCAATTATATGATGAGTAGCTTCTGGAGACCTAATGCACAACATGGTATTAATACAACATGGAATTAATATCATATTAATACCATGTTAATAACATCATATTGTGTACTTGAAATTTGCTAAGAGAGAGCTCAAACATTCCCACCACAAAAAGAAAAGAAAAGTGGTAACACGGTGAGGTGATGAATATATCATCCACATGGTTGATTGTGTTAATCATTTCACAACTTATCTGTATATCAGAACATCTCTGTTCAGCTTAAATATATATAAATTTTATTTGTCAATAGTACCCTCAGTAAAGCTGGGAAAAAGTTAAACAACCATCCCCACTGAAGTATGTTTTCATTCATACATACTCTTGTCATCTTGATTTGATATATTATATAACATTCAAATGTTACTCTTTTGCTTCTTGATATTGTCTTCAAATCAGAAGTGATTACTGAGCCCAAGCATGTTGAAAATTATAAAATAGCCCAACAGGCCCCATATTTAATTTTGAAATGTAAATTCACACTCTGGAAATTAAGTAGAATTTAAAATACATTTTGTTTACATACATATACTATCTTGGTCAAACTAAAATAATAGTTTAACAGGTAGAAGTCTTTAAAACTGGAAGGAAAGACGAGGGGAAGGGAGAGAAGAGATAGAAAAGGAAGAGAAAATAAACCTTGCTTCTCACACAGCTGTGCTAGCTCTATTAATTGCAATGAAGTTAACACTATGAAGGCAGAATTTGATTCTCTCGCTGTCATTATTGTAGGTCTCTTCATTAGCATACACTTGAAAAGACCCTTTTAAAAAGAATGCTTTTGTAACATTTTTATTTTATTTTAATTTTAAATATATGCAAAATATTTGATCTCAAATAGAAAGTGATTTGGAATAAATACATAAGACCCCATAAACCTATTTAAAAACAATGTTGTTCCTTTTGGAGAATTTAAAAAATGCTTCCCATAGAATAGAAAAAAAAATTTAGTTACAATTTGGGATCACAATTTAGCTCTCTCCCTTTCCTCCTTCCTCATCAATCCATCTACTCTGTACTTCATTCATTCTACCTACAGATTTATTCTCTTATACACAAAAGGATGTTAACTTCTTTGTTTCTTAATCACTTTCTATGATTAAGAAACAAATAAAGCAGTCTTATTTTAAATGATTTAATTTTTACAAAGATACCTTGTATCCTCATGAAAGTTCTCAAAATTTTTCTCTTCTGTACAATGTTATATGGTAAATTGCCATTCAAAATCCATACAAATTTTTGTGGAATCCTTTAAGTTACAACAATCTGTTATCCAGGTGAGGAAACTCTTTAAAATAAATCAGACAAGCCAGGTGCTGTAGCTTGCATCTGTAATCTCAGAGACTCAAGTGATTGAATCAGAAGGATCCCAAGTTCACAGCCAACTAATTGGTAAACTTAGCAAGACACTGCAGCAAAATAAAATTTAAAAAGAGCTGGGGTGTAGCTAAGTGGCAAAGAACCCATGGTAAAGAATCCCCTATCAATAGAAGAAAAAGTAGGCCCAAATCTCCATCATATGGAATTAGGCCCCTGCTTCCTTATTAAGACTCCTAAAGCACAAGAATTAAAGTCAAGAATTAATAAATGGGATTGATTCAAACTAAAAAGCTGCTTCTCTGCAAAAGAAACAACCACTGAGGCAAATAGAGAGCCTACATCTTCGGAGCACCCTATCAAAGATAAATAAATAAAATTCAAAACAAATCATACAAAATTAAATACTTGGAAAGTATCAAAGTGTTTTCTTTCATCATCAGTGTAAAAAATCACAAGTAATTAAATATTATTTAGATTCTAAAAGATATTCCTATATTTTATAATTCTTGGACAGCTTTCATTTTACATGATATATTAGATGTTTTCTATTCCTTAACACATAGAAAATATGATTTGAAACCAAGATTTATTTTTTGATATTATTTGTTTCAATGAATGATCAAATAAATCAATTCTAAGAACACTTGAAAAAGAGTAAACATTTAAAATAAAAGGCCAAGACATCCTGCCATACTGTTTTGCAAAAATGAATAATATAAAAATATAATAATGATATCATGTGAAAAGTGATATTGTCAAATAGTATTGAAATTAATAGTTCTGTAAGATTTCGATACCTTAAGATCTGAAAATGCCTGGGCCACGATACTATTCTCTTCCTAAACTGCCTGCCTTCATTCTTTCAAATTTGTATAATGTTATGGTTTAGACATGAGGTGTCCCCCAAAGCTCATGTGAGACAATGCAAGGAAATTTAGAGGTGAAATGACTGAGTTATGATAGTCTTAACCTAATCAGTTTATTAATCCCCTTGTAGGGATCCAGTAGTATTAACTGAGGCAAGTAGGTGTGGCTAGAGGAAGTGGGTCATTGGGGTGCCTTTAGGGTATATATTTTCTTCCTGGAGAGTGGCTCTGTCTGTCTCTGCTTTCAGGTGCCAAGTCCTGATCTGTATTCCTCTCTCACACCCTTCCATCATGATAGTCTGCCTTACCTCAGGCAGAAAGTAAGTTCAAGGTGTGGCCATCTAATAAAATTTCAAATTGTGTCCATCCAATAAAATGTTTCAATGTTTCCAGAAATTATCTGTTGCTATTTATCAAGAATCAACTTGGTATCCTACTCACATTTGGCTGGAATATATTTGGAAATCCATGGCCTTCAAACAGGCAAGATGATTTCATTCCTGTGATTTCAGTAAAAGTGGCCATAGAAAGACTAAAGCATAAATGTCTGCTCAACTGTAAATTTGTAGATTTAATAAATTTAAGTTCCAGGGTAAATAAGATGCAACCAAAATTATCTGAAGTGTCAAGCATAAACTTTAGAGCAAAAAAACTCCAGTACTTCCTTTTCCTTATAGTATGGCACCTCAACTGGAATTATCTGATATTACTTCTGTGCCTCATCAGTACTTATTTGAAGAAATCTCCTATAATCTCTTCTTGCCAATAAAAAAATATAAGTTTCCTAATGCATAGTTTTTCACAACAAGTTACATTACAAACGACTACTGAATATTTCATGAGATGAACTTTACAATCAATCTGTAAATGAAAACATGGACATGTCATTGGCGTGTACAGATTCTTACCCTTCTGCTATGTTGTGCATTTATGTGCATTTTTTCCATATTTTTATTATATTAAATTTATACTTATTTCAACCCTGGCACTGCTGAAATTTTGACTAGAGGCTTTTCATAATGGCCTACCCTATACATGTAATGATGTTAAGCAGCATCTGGCCTCTATTCTATAGCTATCAGTAAAACTTTTACCACAGGGAAAACAAAATATGCCTCTGGATATTGCCAAAGGACCCCCCCCCCAGGGGAAAAATAGTTTATAATTGAGAACAGCTGGTTCAAATCAATTAATCTAATTTATAACCTTCAATGGCCAATGTAGTCAAAAGAATGCTAATAACTTTAATTCAAATCAATTTCTAATATGTGAGAAATATAGTTTCAAAATCACATTTAATTATTGGTTAACATTGCTTATGTCTATACAGTATGAACAATGCAGTAAAATATAATAGGAAAAATACACTTATGTAAAAGCATTTCCAAACAATAAGAAAATTTGATGAGCTAACATTTATGAAAGTACTTTGAAAGAATAAAAAATGTTTGATAAGAAATAGGGATCATAAAAGTCAGCAAAAAGGACAACTTACAAAATTACCAACATTTCTCTCCAAGTTAGATAACAGTTTTCTACTCATGGATATGCTTTTAGATAATTGCTTTTCAATGTTCATTTTCTAGTCCTTTAGCATAATAAACTTGTCCTACAACATATCTAGATGTCCCCTAGAGAACTTCACCTACAAGGTTTTAAGCATAGTAGAATTTTTTATGCTTCATAGAAAAATGTTTATAAGTAAAACACAAAGTTCCCAGATGTTCCTTAGCTCTTCTACTTCAATTAATATGTTCTCATCCTTCAAGCACAAATTATTCCATGTACAATTATTTTTGTGCCAATTATCTGAGCTATTCTTCTAATACTGTGTATCTTCTTTAGTTTCAATTAATCCTCCGTAAAAACAATATGAGCCTCATATTCATTCTTTAAATTAGTGTCCTGGAACAAACTGACAATATCTAGCATTAGAACTTCAAAACCAGAAAACAAGAAAATGTATCATATCAACAAAATATTTTCTTTAAATTAAAATGTTTGTTTTATTATTATTTAAAAAAGATTTAACCCACTTAATACATTTTTTACAATTTTTATGAGACATTAGATGAAAATTTAAACAAGTACTTCTGTTTCTGGCCTTGATAAATTTGCTCATTTTAGAAAACACATCTTCCCAAACCCCCAAGAAGAAAAAATTAAAATAATAAAATTTAGATCATTTTAAACTACAAACAAACAAAAGACAAAATTTTGTATGTGACTGAGAAAATCAATGCAGACCAAGGAGTCGAAATGCTACAGGGAATGGACACTAACAGAAGCAAGTCCAACAGTTTTTCCTGCCTTTCACTTTGACGCATCTGATGATTCAAAAGTTACACATAGCAAGTAGAAAGTAAAACCTGAGAAGAGGAAATATATGCAGAGTTTTCTGAAATCTCAGTACCAAGGGAATAAATATTGGAATTTAGGGCTGCTGAAATGGAGAAAATACTAGTAAGCATCCCATGATTTCAACTGACAACCTTAGAGAGCTACACTTGAGGAATAAGAACAAAATAAAATAGCCCAAGGGAGGATTAATTCCAGCCATGAAATCTCCAGTTATGATTGCAAAAAGGTAATCTGTTGTTATCATCTCTGCCAGAAAATAATTAAATCCTCTCCAGAGGAAGATACCAATACCCAGAATCTACACAATGTTTTGCACTCAATGCCCAGGTATTAAAAAAAAAAAAATATAAAAAAAATAAAAAAAAAAAAATATATATATATATATTTTAAAAAA
>NW_026000093.1:35065837-35108952 GCF_001458135.2 Marmota marmota marmota | reverse complement strand
TATATATTATATATATATATATATATATATATTTTTTTTTAATATATATATATTTTTATATATACAAACCAAATGATAAAAAATTGAGGAAAAGGAAGGAAAACTCAGACATCAGAAACATATTTTTAGGAAATCCAGACACTGAAGTTTTCAGACATAGATTTCAAAGAAATGTTTTCAATGTGTTCAACAAAATAATATGACAATATGTAAAATTTTAATCACAAAAGTGGAATTTACAAAAAAATAAAATGTAAGTTTTAGAATGAAAACATTAACAGAAAAGAGGATCTAGAGGATTGAGTGAACAAGAGATTAGGCACAACCCTGAGTATTCATGAATAGGAAGATAGATCAATATCAGAATGAAGCTTGAGCCATGAAAAGATGAAAAAGAGAGAGGAATTAGTATCAGGAACATATGTGCCAATTTCTATAGGTCAAACATGTGGATTTGAAGTACCAGAGAGGTGGAAGTTGAGGGAGGGAGATATAAGTAACACATGAGGAGACTGTGTAATTTTTCCTAAAACTAATGAAAGACAAGAAGCTACAATGTCGTTGCATTTTATTAACCTTGAAGTAACAAGAAACAAAAAATTAGGCATATTGCAAGACAGGGTTCCAAAAATCATAGGTAAAGAAAAGAAAATAAAAGAACTATTAAAAGCAACTAAAGTGATAGGAGAAGATATTCCCTACTGTTATGGTGTGGTCCAGAATGTCTCTGAAAAGCTCAGGTTTTGCAGTCATGGTCTCCAATGCAGCAAGGTTCAGAGGTGGGGCTTTTAGATAATGCTTGGATCAGGAAGATTCTTACCATTAGCCACTGGATTAATCCATTGATAGCTGAAAATTTTTCTGGGAGGGTAGGATCCAATTGGAGGAATTAGGTCACTGGGAGAGTTTTCTGGAAGAGTTTATCTTCTCTCTGGCCCTTTCTCCTCTCTCTGCTTCCCAGCTGCCATGAACTGAGCAGCTTTCCTTTGTCACATCCTTCCATCATGATGTTTCTGTTTGGGGCCAGCTGACCATGAACTGAATCCTCTGAAACCATGAGCCAAATAGATCTTTCCACCACTAAGTTATTTCTGTCAGGTATTTGGTCACAACAATGGTGAGCTGACCAACATATCTTCAAATAAGAAAATAAAACCATTAGATGACTTTATTAAAAAAAAAAGAGAGAGAGGAGGAGCAGCAGGGATCACCAGTACATGAAAACAATAGAATTGTATCTTTAATATACATAAAATAATTGCAATATAGGAGGAGAAAGCAATGGAGAAAGTGAGAAAAGGGAAAAGCAGCTGCAGAAGCCAGGTCTATCAAAGACTATAGAATAACATCTTCCATGTCCCTAAACAAAATAACTGCAACAAAAAATTCTCAAACCAGTCAAAAAAGAAAGAAAGAAAGAAAATATTTTCAAACAAAAGCCAAGAAAACTTGTAATCAGAATACCTGAGCTATAAAGAACTGAAAGGAATTCTCTCTATAGAAGAAAAATGATCCCATATTAAGGGGCAATACTGCAGGAAGACATGATGAGTACCACAAAGGATATAAGGATGAATTTAAATGAGTATTAGGCACAAAAGATAATAGTAATAATGCTCTGTAGGTGTGAAATGTAAAATTCAATGGCAGGGAATAAAACAAAGGGGGTTAAACTGCATAAACTATTCCAGGATCATTTCAATTTTTAATTTATTAGTATAAAAGCACTAATTTATTATAGACTCTAGTAAATTAAAGATGTATTTAGTAGTTTCTGGAGAAATGAGAGAACATGTAAGTAACCAGATAATAACAAGAAAGGGGCGGGGGAGAAGAGGAATAGAAGAATGTGTGGTTCTAACGGAAACTGAATAGTTATACAGCAAATTCCCAGCTCAATCATAATTGTATTAAATAGTGAACAAAATAAATGGCCCAATTCAAAGATAAAGATTACTAAACTGAATTTAAAAATCTAAGTTTATTCAAAGTATTAATAAAAAAATCACTTTTTTTTTTTTTGCATCCAAGAAAAACATCTTTGTCCACATGAGTAGGGATGTTTTGTTTATAAGAAAGATGAATAAAGGTGGTTTGGTAAAACAAAGAAATACAGGCTCCTGAAATAAACTTATGGGAACCTTTTGGCACAAGCCCATTCCTCTCTAATTGCTACTATTGACGCACATCAATTCAGTTTTGTTTCCTCTGGGTCTTTCACGCATCAGGCTAACTCCCTGATGATTTCTGCTTTTCTTTCTGCTTTACTTTCCAGACTTTTAGCTGTAGCAAAATGTTTCACTCAGCAGGGACCTAGATGCAGGGATACATTTGACTGAGCATTTAGATATACATTAAAAAATAAGCCCCAGCATATCTGAAAACTAACTTTAACTGGAAAAATTCTTCAGAAAGGACTTCAAAGACTAAAAAATACAAAGGTTATAATTAAAGAAAGCAATTACTGTGGAATACATCTGAGACACACCAGTACAATAACAGTCATCTCCAGATTTCTAAAACTGTTCCACGTTTCTAAAACTAAATTAAGCATGCAAGCGAAAATTCATGCAACTTAGAAAATACCAAGCAATATGCTTTAGAAACAAATATAGATAGATTCAAGTAACATTGATGGTAAACAGCAACTGGGAAAACCTGAGAGCTCATTCAGGACTTAAGAGCAACCCATTATATTAGCCCTAAATTAACATTTTAATAAACAAAGAAATTAACAATTCATGTCAAAGACATAGTAGGTAAGAGAGGTTTCTTCATCTCCTAGAAGTACTCTACATAGCTAAATTTCAAAATATTTAATTTAAAATGTCAAATGTGGATTCTTTTTAATTGTTATGAAAACAAACAATATAAGCCTGTAGATTAAAATGTTAATTTGTTAGGATTAGCTTATTCCTTATTCTCCACCTCAGGTATCACAATAGCTAAACTATGGAACTAACCTAGATGCCCTTCAGGCAATGAATGGATAAAGAAAATGTGGTGCATACATACAATGGAATATTATTCAGCCTTAAAGAAGAATGAAATTATGGCACTTGCAGGTAAATGGATGGAGCTGGAGAATATCATGCTAAGCAAAATAAGCTAAACCCCCCAAACCAAAGGCCAAATGTTTTCTCTGATAAGCAGATGCTGACCCATAATGGGGTGAGGATAGTAGGAAAGAATAAAGGAACTCTGGATTGTGCAGAGGGGAGTGAGAGGAGCTGAGGGGTGTGGGGATGGGAAGGACAGTGGAATGAGATGGACATTATTATCCTATATACATGTATGATTACACTACTGGTGTGACTCTACACCATGTACAGCCAGAAGAAGGAGGTGTTGTGCTCCATTTGTGTACAATGTGTTAAAGTACATTCTACTGTCATATATAACTAATTAGAACAAATTAAAAAAAATAAAAGAAAAAATTCAAAAAATTAATCCATGCACAAATTATATTTTTCAAGTCACTTAATGATTATATGAGAAAAGTCTTATCAATGAAAAAGATTAGTAAATCTATTACTGTTGAGGAATTTAATAAACAAACAGTAAAGCTACTTTTAAAAATGCTAATTTACCACAAACATCTCAACAATAACATTAGGACATTGTTCCATACTTAAAACATTAAGAATGTTATCTAAAATGTATTTTTCAGTAATAAAATGTTTTTCATTCCACTGAAGTACAAGGGGCCTAATTTCATCTAATAAGAGTCAATTAAAGTCAAGATGGAAACCATTTATTTATGTGATTATATAACAGCAAAAGAAACACAGAGATCAATGGGGGAAATGAGGTTAGCATTCTAGAAAGGGCAAAGTTTATACTTCAGTTACTAATAAACCTAGTACTGAGAGTTCAAAGGAAACTCTCCTGGGGCCAAGCAATATAAATTGTAAACCAATGGAAAATTAAATCAGAAAGTACTAAAGTATGTGGCATATGCTTTTTTTTTAACGTGTTGCATATAAAACTCCCAACTTAGGAAAATCATAAGATTTATGTAGCTCCAGCTTACAATAGATAAACATCAACTTACATTAGAGAGCGAACCATTCAAGATAAGAAGAAGCGTGAGACAAAGGTGTCTTCCTCTTGGTTTATTCATTTCCCACTTACAAGAAAATGCAGCCACAGCTGCCTTCTCTTTTGAAACATTATTACCTTCTAGAAAGCTTACCTTGAGCTAAACTAAGGGCTAAAGAGAAAGAGGGACAACTTAAGTTGTCAAGAGTGATAGAGTGAAAATGGCATCTGAATCCAAATGGAATAAATAGAAAAAAGACTCCGGGAGCACCTTGCTCGTCTTGCCTTTAACCTACATTTCAACTCTAAAATGGTACCTATAAGATATGTTGACAAGGAGGCCTGAATAGTCCTCTATGCTTGACTAAACCAGATAGGTTTTCTTCTGCTCCTAGGCCCCTGGCCTTTTATTAGAACATTTACTCTGGAAAAATTGCAATCATAAATCCTTTCTCTGTCCTTTGAGATATAAAGCATCCCCTAGCCTTTTTCCAGTTTTATAACCCAGTAATGTCTTTCTCAAACACCTAAGAGGTATACCTTTGAATTGTGATCAAGAAAGATAAAGCCCCCATCTCCCAGTCTTTTCCATAGCACCAGTTAGCAAGCAGATACTTAACCATATAAACCCTCCTGCAATGGTCTTCAGTAGGTTTCCACTGGCTCACCCCAGTGCTTAAAAACTATCTCCTATCTTCCCCCCCCCNCCCCCCCCCCACCCCCCGGCAATGGAGTTCAATTTCTTTCCCCTACTGAAGCAGTCTTTAGTATTATTTTTCTCTTGCCTGTTTAACTTACCTGGTGAAATTTTTCTTTGACAGTATGGTCCTACCCAACCTCTAGGTTTAAAGAAAAACATATATACTAACAGCAGTGGTACACTTCTATAATCCCAGAGACTTGGGAGGCTGAGGCACACAAGTTGCTGAGAATCCCAAGTTCAAGACCAGCCTCAGCAACTTAGCAAGACCCTAAGCAACTTAGCAAGACCCTGTCTCAATATAAAAAAAGTTTTATAAAAAAGGGCTGGGGATATAGCTCAATGGGATACAGCCTTCTTAAATAATATGGAAGACATTTTACCACATTGCTTGAATTAAAACTGGGATGGGCTTAGTTTCTTCTCACCTCTTCATGTAATATTTATGTAAGTATATATGTATATATTAAATAAAAATATAAATATGCATTTATTTATTGTTCATTTTGCCAGAAACATTGACTAGGCTATCCTGTGAACAAGTTGCTAGAGTACATAGATAGGACCCCATTAAATCTTCCAATATATTTGCTAAAATAGTCATTTAGATTTCTATGTTTTGTGATTTTGAAATAAAATGTGGATTTTTAAGATAAATAATAATTTTCAAAAACAGAATTGACCTGAACAAAATCTCTTCTGGAAGTAGCAATAATTAGAAATACAAAATATTTACATTTAAAGTTAATGAGAAATTTTATCAATAAATTGTGCTGTTTAAACTCATGTTTAAATTGACCCATGCAAAAGGGAAAATATAATAATGTGTGCATCTTTACATTAGCAGTTATCGTTTATTGATCACTTACTGTGTATAAAGCATAGTAATAGACTTCATATACATAGTTCATCACATTTAATTCTCAAGTGTGTTTGCCCATTCTTGGTCTATTTGTTATTGGATTCATTTCTTGCTCTTCCCTACTAATCTCTGTAGGCTGGCTGGCAGCTGTGTTTGGCCTTTCAGAGGCTGTGGCAAGAGACTAGAGTATGCGCCTCTATCCATATTCTTCCTTGGGCACTAGATCCTGAAGTGGTAGGCCTCCTTCTTCTTCGCAGTTCCCTCTGATCCAGCCCTGTGTTACCACTTCTAACACGTGACCCAGTTCACAGGCTCTGCCAGCTCCTCCTTCTCCCTTGTTTTTCTTGTTGTATTGCTGGGTCTGTTAGCTTTTCCTATTTAACCTCTCACCTCCTAATACCTATGTTATCAATTCCCTGGCTTAAAATTCCTATTTATTTATTTTTTAGTAAAAGGATTTCCCTTTTCCTGATAAAGTGATTTCTGTTCTTCTATTTAACTGTTAAAAGAGTTTGTTATTTCCCACTTGACAAATAAAGAATCCCAAAATTCACAGTTCTTAAAAAACTTGCCAAAGGTCGCAATCACATAGTGACTAAGGGTCAGAAAAACAATTTATAGTAAGATTTACCTAAGTCTTAAACTGTTTCTTCCATGCACCCTGCCTTGATTTTCTCATTATCATGCTACAATAATAATTTTATATTCTGATAATCTAGGTGTTTTAGGATATTGAAAAATCAGGAATCGTTTTGTCCTCATTAATCAGGTAGTTATCATACTTTCTAAAAGACATGAAGCAAATGGTTTAATACACCAAGAAATGCAGAACACAGTAATCACAGCACATTTTTCAACACATGCCTTCACTTCTACAAAACATAATATTAAATAATGAGGTTTTTTCCTACATAAAGTATCCCTTTTATTTTCAAACATGCAAACAGATCTGGACTCCTTCCAAAATGAAGATCAGAAAAAGAGATAGTTGCATCCTTAGCCAAGTTACTCGGGCATGAATTTGTAATTGCTTCCAGGGGAAAAAAAGGTATCTGAATCTCATTTTCTTATCATCTGTCCTGAGGAAAATATAATTAACCACATAATATAGTAAATATATTCTTGCACATATAATATATGCCAGACACTCTTCTAGTCTCTTGAAATACAACAGTCAACAAGACAGACATACTTGGGTTCATGAACTTATATTTAGAAAGAGAAGACAAAAAACAATAAACATAGTTAAATAAATGATAAAGTATGTTAAACGGTAATTAAAAAAAACAAGTAGATCAGGGTAAGGACAATAAGGAAAACAGTGGTATAAACAGGGTGAAAGTTTCAAGTTGGGTGAGGAGGATAGGCCTTTAGGTGACATTTGAACAAAGGCCTGAATGAAGACTTAGCCTGAGGTTATCCAAGAACAGGGTAATGATCAGAGTGAAGGAGACACTATATTTGGCATTTTTTAGAAACAGTAAGCAGACCATACGGCCAGGATAAAATGAACAAAATTATTACTAGAAGTTTAATAGGAGATTGAAGTAATGGGGGCGAGGGGCACATGTGCCATTTTGTGGGGTATTAGAAAGACTGGCTTTTACTCTGATAGAATTTGCAGCAAAAGAAAGATAGGAGTTGATGAATATTTTTGAAGAACCATTCTGAATACTAACATTAAGAACAATCTTACTACATTTTTTTTCTTATTACATAAAAAAAAAAAGAACAATATATAGGAGATGAAGGCCAGAAACTGGGACCAGTTAGCAAGCTATGAAAATGAACCACAAAATAACGGTTGGTAGCTCTGAACAGATACATATCAGCGGAGGCGATAAGCGGGATTGGATTGGGTTCCACACACTCTTAAAAGGAATTCCTTTAGGATTAGATATAAGTTAAAGAATAAAGCACCCAGAACTTGGGGCTTAGATAATTTATATGTAAATTTCTATCAAACTAGATAAAGTTCCCCAATGAAGTTCCATGGCGCATATTGGAGATCCTTACTCTACACCTCCACAAGCCACCTCAAAACAGGAGAAAATCTAGAAAATTCTATTACCCCAAATACTGAGATGAATAATTTTAGTGGGTATCTCTTTTTTCACTCTTACCAGGAACATTTAGAAATAACTACTGGTGATAATTTTTAAAATAAAAATCAGGGCTGACTTCTTAAAAAGTAACAGCCCCATTGATTTGAAACATGCCAAAAGGTGAAACCCATGACATGCTCCATAGTAAGAATGGGAAATTGCACTCAGCTAAATTGAACTGAACTCCCAATGAAAGGAGTATAGAGCATCTACAAAGAAAAACAGAATAAATTATCATCATAATAACAAACACTAAATATTGCCTCATCTGAGCTCATCAGCCCTGTTTATGTCTGATCAGGCTATAGGGAAAGCAAAATTAAGATTAATTAATTAACCAGGTCTTAAACTTTCTCTCTTTGAAAAAAACAACTGACCTCAAATACAGTATATTACAACAACTAAATTACACAGGCTCTATCAAAATTCAAAACTACCATATGACTGATCTGCTCACATGTGGTAAAGAATAAATAGTAGCATACCTATACAGTGGAAAGCCATGTATCCTCTTTCAAGACATAAAGACAAATTAAAACCCAAAAATATTTAAAGACTCAACCATGAAGAAAACAAAAGGAAGAGTCCTGAATATTAAGACTATAATACAACTTCATAAGACATTGGATTTGACAGAAAATAGAATGAGATGAAGGGATTGCATACCTAAGAAAAAAATTATTTACCCAATTACCAACTCTATAGAAATAAAATAGAAACATTAACATTATAGACATAGCTAAAACTTGAATAAAGGACATGAAAGACTTAAAGATAATAAAACAAAGACATAGAATAATAGATCAAAAGGGCAAGGACTATTCAATATAAAGATAATTGTCTCCTCACTACTAGAGAATACAATGAACAGAAGAAGAGAAATATTCAAAGATGAAATGCACAAAAAATTTCCTAAGAAAAAGAATTAATTACTAAAGTTGAAAAAACAGCAGATAAAAGGTAATTTGAATTTTAAATTGTCCTATATTTGGGTTCATATTATTTGAAGTTATATAAACTTCAAAGACAAAGAAGGAATTCTTCAAGAATATTGGCAGATAAAACAAATTATCCCCAAAAGAGAACATCAACTTGCTACAAAATAACAATAAATGTCATAAGGTGACATCAACTTGCTACAAAATAACAATAAATGTCATAAGGTGATAAAACAACGTTAAAAACTTATAAAAGAATAAAAGAGAGGGAAACAAGATCAACAGGAAGTGGTTTTTCTCACAGCTCAGTGACTCTGGACTCCAACAGTGAGAAAACTACTTCTCTGAGAGGTGAGAAGAAAAAAACAACAACCCACAGATACTCAATATTGGACAAAGATCTCAAAGACTGGGAAATTTGGGGTGTATCAGACAAGGAACAGAATTGGAGCTGAGATACAGACAGGAGCATGGAAAATTAATACACAAGGTTGGGAAGGATGGAAAGGTTCTGAAAAAAACCTTGGCATAAGGAATCCCAAGATTGGAGGAGCAGTCTGCTGTGGGCTGATCCAAAAGCTACTGGGCCCAATAAACTAGTACACAAAAGTCTTGTCTGCCAACTGTGTACAAGGAGTGCAAGCTGGAAAATCCATGAGACTGCAGTGCAAACACAGACCAGGAACTTATATCCCTGATTTCCAGGCTGAAACCCATACAATAATATGGCAGATTCCAACCTCAAGATTTGTAGAATCTCTGGCATGAAGAATTTCTAACACAGAGATCATTTTGCCTGGGGTTAATATAGATGAGAGGGGCCAGAGAAATGCCCCCCCCCCCCACACACACACACTTCCTTGAACCCTGCACCATGTGCTGGACCAATGACAGGGAAAATCTGAATGGGGCAGAGTGACTGAGTTCAGTGCTCAGAAATAGTCCTTGAGTAGCCAAAAAAGGTCAATATCCCCAAACAATAAAACCAGCGAAGGACCCACCTCTCCTTTCCCACAAATGATGCTCTGGGGAGAAAGTAGTGCAGTATAGTCCTAGAAGTGCCTTGATTCATTAACACCCCCCCCCCCAAAAAAAAAGACCCCACATAATAAAACACCTAGGGCAATACCAGACTGAATCCCCACCCCTGGGAGCTTCACTTGCAGAAACTCATCTGACAGAACCCAAAGGCAACAATACCCAGGAGTGAAGCCAAAGGCATCTTCCACAGCTCCTTACACCATCCCACTGAGAAGGAGGCTGAGAAATGGAAAGGCAGTATGGCACAGACAGTGGGCAAATACTCTCATTGACTATTCTGTAATTTTGTTTTGTTTTTGAATGTGTATTGATTGATACAGGATGGACATTTATACATTTCTACACTTACATATTTGTTTTCCTTTTTCAGTTTTATCATTTCTTGAAGGTAGCTATTTTTTTGTGCTCTGTTTTTTGAGGGTTAGAATTTTTGATTAGTATATTTTGGATTGATTTTCTATTGTCTTTTTCACAACTCTGTTTTTGTTTCTATATTTCTCTTTTTTCTTACTAACAGGCAAACTCTATTGCTCTATCTCTCACTCTTCCTTTAATTTTTTGAATTTTATTTTTTGTTCTCCCCCTTATAAACACATACTAAGTTGCCTCTGCATTTGCCCTATTCACCTCTTGAATCTACAAACACTTTTCTACCACCCCAACTCCTCTTCTTTCCTTTTAAAGCATTGTATCTTTAGCTGAATGCTATACATATTCATATATCTTTATTTTTTCATTTCTACCATTTTATTTGAAGGCAGTTATTTTTCAAGAATCAATATTTTGAGGACTGAGGTATTTTATTAGTACGAAATTATTTCATTCTTGTAACCTTTTATTTCTTTTTTGTATTTTGTATTTTTAAATTTTTACCTTATACATTTTTCCTCTCACTTTTTTCCCTCAACACTCTATTTTCTTCCACTAACAGCCGATCTTGATTGTTCTCTCTTTCACTCTTCTATTTTTAATTTTTCACTTCTATTTTTGCTCCTCCTCCCTCACATCATCACATCCAACATCATTTCTGTTCTATCCCTGTTCATCACTTGAAATTTTAAACCCTTTTGTAAGCTTACTCTTTTTTACCATTAACAATAACTGATTATATCATTTCTGATTACTGTGACAATCAACATTGTAAATTTCATTGCAAGAGCTATTTGGTTGAATGCTGTAAATTGTTTGTGGTTTTATCTGTGTCCTCCTAAAAAGTGAGGTACTGGAAACATTCAGTGATACTATATATCCATAAAGTAGAAACTCTACTGCCTTAAGACCAACTGTTAGATGGGTAGACATACAAACATCATGAAAAAGCAAGGAAACAAATCACCCCAAACAAAATATTATCAGAAACAGAATCCATTAATATCACAGTGGAAGAAATGTCAGAAGGAATTTAGAATGTTCACAGTTAAATTGATCTGTAGGTAAATGATGATGTAAAGGAGAAAATATAGAAAAAAAGGCCACTTGAATAAAGATATAGAAATTCTTTTTAAAAAAACACAAGCAGAAATCCTCAAAATAAGGGATCAATAAACCAAATGAAAAATTCATTGGAAAGTATCACCAGCAGACAGATCACTTGGAAGACAGAATTTAAGGTAAGGAAGACAAAATATATAATTTTTAAAAATAAGTTGACTATAGAAAAAAAAGGTGTTAAGAGACCATGAATAGAACTTCCAAGAAATATTAGGATAACATGAAAAAAACCAAACTTAAGATTTTATCAGATAGATGAAGGCTCAGAGATACAAACAAAAGGAATGCATAATCTTTCAATGAAATAATAACTGAAAATTTCTCAAACCTTAAGAATGAAATGGAAAATCAAATATAGGAAGCATACAGGACCCCAAATATACCAAATTACAATAGACCCACACCAAGTCACATAATTATGAAAATGCCTGACATACAGAATAAGGATAGAATTCTAAAGGCTGCCAGAGAAAAATGACAAGTCACATTTAGAAGAAAAACAATTAGGAACTCAGCTGATTTTTCAACCCAGACCCATAAAGCTAGGAAATATGGGTATACACTAACCTCTGAAAGAAAATGGATACCAACCAACAATACTATACCCTGAAAAATGAAACTTCAGATTTGACAATGAAATAAAAATATTCAATGATAAACAAAAAGTTTAAAGAAATCACAACTAGAAAACCTGCACTACAAAACATTCTCAAAAAAATATGTCATAAAAAATGAAAAATAAAAGTGAAAACCAGCCAAAGAACTACACTAGAAGAATAGTCAATGAAAAGAGAAAGTAAAAAACCACAAATAATTCAAAATCACTGAGAATAAGAATCATTTCTCAAAAATAACATTGAATGTAAATGGCCTAAATTCATCAATGAAAAGACATAGATTGGCATATTGGATTAAAAACAATATCCAACAATATGCTGTCTCTAAGAGAAAGAGATTCACCACATAGGCAAAGACATGCACAGACTGAAGGTAAAAGGATGAGAAAAAACTTACCACTCAACATGAATCTCATAAAAAATCAGGGGTTTTAAAACTTGTATCTTTAATCAGAAGGGACAAAGAAGACATTTCATACTATGTAAGATAACTATATATCAACAAGATATAACAATCTTAAATATTTATGCCCCAAACAGTAGAGCATCTACATACATCAAACACTTCACAATCTCAAGAATAGATCACAATACAACACTACTAGGTGATTTGAACTTACCTCTCTCAATCAATAGATATTCAAAACAAAAACTAAATTAAAAAATTAATAGAACTAAAAAATACAATAATTTAGACTTGTCAGACATAGACTAGTTCATTCATCACTGACTGAATACACTTTTTTCTCAGCAGCACATAAAATATTCTCTAAAATAGACCATATCTAAGGCCACAAAGCAACTCTTAGCAAATACAAAAATAAAGAAAGAAAGAATATCTGGCATTTAATTGGATCATAATGCAATGAAATTAGAGAACAATGATAAACTAAAAAGTAGAAGTCATGTTATTACCTATAGACTAAATAATATACTATTGTGAGTCCAATGGATGAGGAAATCACAGAAGAAATTTTAAAATACATGGAGAAAAAGAAGATTTTATCAAAATCTCAGGAACACCATGAAAATGGTTCTAAAAGAAAAGTTCATTGCATTGAGCTAATTTTTTGAAAGACCAGAAACACAACAAACAAATAACTTAATTTTACATCTCAAATCCCTGGAAAAAGAAGAACAAATCATCACCAAAAGCAGTAGAATATAGAAATAATTAAAATTAGAGTTGAAATTAATGAAATTGAAACAAAAAAGTTCAAAATAAATCAATTAATAGTTGGGTTGTTTTTTTTTAAAAAAAAATAAAATGATAAACACTTAGCCAAACTACTGAAGAAAAAGAGAATTACTAAAATTCATGATAAAAAAGGAAATATTGCCACAGACACCACTAAAATATAGCCAGTAATCAGAATATACTTTGAAAATATATACTCCAATAAAATGGGAAATCACAAAGACTTTGACAAATTTTTAGAGACATATAACCTACCCAAATTGAATCAAGAGGACACAGAAAATTTAAACAAAGAAACAAATAAAAGTCCAGGGCCAAATGGATTCTCAGCTGAGCTCTACCAGACCTTCAAAGTATAATTATACCAATACTTCTCAAATTATTCCATGAAGTAGAAAAAGAGGGAAATCTTCCAAACTCATTCTCTTAAGCTAGTATCACCCTGATATCAAAACCAAAAACACATCAAGAAAACAGAACTTCAGACCAATATCCCTGATAAACATACATAGATGCTAAAATTTTGGCAAATGACTTATGAAAACATTAAAAAGATAGTGCACCATGGTCAATTTGGGTTCATCCCAGGGATACAAGGTTAGTTCAACATACAGAAATCAATAAATGTAATTCATCACATCAATATATTTAAAGACAAGAATCACATGTTTATCTTAACAAATGCACAAAAAGCATTTAACAAAATTCAGCATCTATTCATTTTCAAAACACTAGAAAATCTAGGAACAGAAGGAACAAACCTCAACATTGAATGAGCTATATACATTAAACCCAAGGCCAACATTATTGTAAATGGAGAAAAAATTGAAAACATTACCTATAAAAACTGGAAGGAGACAGAGATGCCCTCATTCACCACTCCTACTCAACATAGTCCTTGAAACCTTGGCCAGAGCAATTAGACAGAAGAAAGAAATTAAAGGGACACAAATAGGAAAAGAATAACTCAAACTGTCCCTATTTGCCCACAATATAATTCTATATTTAAAAGACCTGCAAACTCCAAAAATCTTCTAGAACTCATAAATGAATTCAGCAAAGTAGCAGGATATAAAATCAACACCCATAAATCAATTGTGTTCCTACACACTAATGACAAAGCAGCTGAAATCAGGAAAACTATTCCATTATAATAGATTCAAAAAAATATTGCAAACAATCTAAAAAATGTGGTGAAAGACTTCCACAGTGGAAACTACAGAACACTAAAGAAACAAATTAAAGACAACCTCAGAAAATGGAAAGATCTTGCATGTTCTTGGAGAGGTAGAATTCATATTGTCCAAATGGCAATAGTACCAGAGATGCCCTCTGGTAGCGTTGTACAGATATAATGGTTGCTATTAAAATACCAATGACATTCTCCATGGAAATAGAAAAAGCAGTCATGAAATTCATTTGGAAAAATAAGAGATCCACAATAGTCAAAGTAATCCTTAGCAAGAAAAGTGATACAAAAGGCATCACAATACCAGACCTTAGATTATACTACAGAGCTATAGTAACAAAGATAATATGATATTCACACAAAAACAGACAAGAAGACCAATGGGACAAAATAGAAAACACAGAGACATACCTGCATAAATACAGTTATCTCATACTAGACAAAGGCACCATAAACACATTGGAGAAAAGATAGCTTCTTCAACAAACGGTGCTGGGGAAACTGGGGATTCGTATGAAGTAGAACAAATTTGAACTTCCATCTCTCACCCCTATTTGAGTTGCAAAAAAGAAAAAATAATCAACTCAAAGTGGATCAAAGACCTATGCTAGAACAGAGACCCTGCACCTAATAAAAAATAATGTAGGCACCAACTCTATATCATGTAAGTTTAGGAATCAACTTCCTCATTAAGACTCTTTAAGTGCAAGAAGTAAAATCAAGAGTCAATAAATGGGATGCTATCAAACTAAAAAGCTACTTTGCAGCAAAGGAAACAATCAAGAATATGAGCAGAAAGCCTACTGAATGGGAAAATCTTTTTACCACCTGTACCTGACATACAACAATAATCTCCAGGATATATGAAGAACTCAAAACCTTAACCTAAAATAAATAAATAAATAATTTAATCAAACAACGAGCAAAGGAACTGAACAAGCACTTCATGGAAGAAGAAATACAAATGGTAAACAAATATGTGAAAAAATGTTCAAAATCTCTAGCAATTAGAGAAATGCAAATTAAGACTACACTGAGATTCCAACTCACTCCAGTCAAAATGGCAATTATCAAGAATACAAGTAACGATAAATGTTGGCGAAGATGTAGGGGAAAAGTTATACTCACACATGGCTGGTGGGAATGCAAATCACTCTGGAAATCAGTATGGAGATTCCTCAGAAAACATGGAATGGAACAACCACTTGATCCAGTGATCCCATGATTTGATTTATGCCCGAAGATTTAAAATCAGCATGCTACAGTGATGCAGCCACATCAGTGTTTATAGCAGCTCAATTCACAATAACAAAATTATGGAATCAATTTAGGTGCCCTTCAATAGATGAATGGATAAATAAAATGTGATATATATACACAATAGAATATTATTCATCCATAAAGCAGAAGGAAATTGTGGCATTGCTGGTAAATGGATGGAACTGAGAATATCAAACTGAGTGAAATAAGCCAGCCCCCAAAACCCAAAGCTGAATGTTCTCTCTGATATGTAGATGCTAACCCATAACAAGGGAGGGTGGAGAGGGTATGAATAGAAATCCATTGGATTAGACAAAGGGAAATGAAGTTGGGGGATAGGAAAGACAATAGAATTAATCCAACATAACTTTCCTATCATTGTATATGTATCCACGTCCAGGGTAACTTTACATCATCTACAACCACAAGAGTAGGATCCTAATTAGAAGAAGTTATACTGCATGTATGTATAATTTGCCAAAATGTACTCTACTATCATGTATATCTAAAAAGAACAAATTTTTTAAAAAGTAAAACAAAAAAATAGAATGAAAGAGAAATCCATGAATCACTTTGATACAGACAAGACGTTATTCAAATAATACAAGTAACCAAGATACATTCTCAAGCATAATACCTAATATTTCACATCTACAGTCTACCAAATCTGCTCATGCTTAATTTCTCTTTGTTAATTTCTCTTCACAACAACAAAATGCAGATCTTATTTTTCACCCAACTTTACCTATAGAAAACCAGGGTATAATGAGATTATATCTTTTGCTCAAAGTCCCATTTGAATCGAGGTTGTCTGGCTCCAGAGACCACATAGTAGCCAACTATAGTACCCTTGTGAAGAATGAAAAATTAAGAATTTAGAGTATTTGATGAATACAGCACTCATGGCCTTTTCCTGAAAAACAAAATGAAAAAGAAAATTGATAAAATTTAGCCTATGGCCAAGAAAATAATAAGGGCCATATTGCAAAACTAGGTTATAGACTTTGCAATTCTGGTAGGACACTAAGTAATTATGCTTCTGGTTCTACCCTGTGGGCTAAGGTTCCGTGGGCAGTTAATAAAGGAATGATGTTTTAATGAGCATCACTGGAGTATCTTCAGCTTTCTCTCCACCATTTGGAATGGAAGGGAATATTCACTTTGATCAGAAGCCAAGAGAAAAGAACTTAAAAAATTCCACCATGTAGTGTTATATGTATCCTCTGAGGTGTGAAAAAATAAGAAATTAGTGTCTAATATGTGTTAAAGGCAAGAGGGACAGGACAATAAAAAGAATGATTCAGGGAAGAAACTGGCCTTTGAAGTAAAATATATAAATGTATATATCTTAGGTGTCTTTTGTATATATATTTATATATACATAAATAATATGTTTATATATTTTATAATATATATTATAAAATGTTTTTATATAAAAAGACATTCTATATATTTATATATATATATATTTTATACATTTGTATAAAATATATTTTATATAATATATATCATATGGACATATGTGTGTGTGTATATAAAACATATATATATATATTTTTATATATATTTTATATATATATATATATATATTTATTAGAGTGAACAAATCCTAAGGAGGAAATCAGCCAACAACTGGGAGACCAGGTAGAGGGGCAAGGAAGGAGAAGTTTAACTTAGGCTTTGAAGCAATAATAACTAGCAGAAGAATTGTTCACATTTTTATAACCACATAGAAAGTGTTCCCATAGAGAAATATCTGAAAAACTCACAAAACCCAGGAAAGAATAAGGAGAATAAGATGTTGCCACAACCAGAAAACAAGTCTAGGTCACCCAGGATTGCCTTTTCTCTACTCCACTTTCCCTCTGACCCTGACATGGGGGTAACCTTGGCTATCAGATAAAAGGGAACAGGCAAAAAAGCTAGTGGAAAAAAGTGAAAACAAGCCTAGTACGTCACCCTTCCCACCCCTCAGCCACTCTTCCAAAAGCTGACTTAATTCTCGATCAGCGCGCTGATTAACAGCAAGTACACTTTAGTATTGAAATAAAATGGATTTTATGATTTAAAATGGCTGAGGTCCACTCAGATAATGGACATATGTGACAGGGATGGCTGGAAAAGATGTTTTACATTTTATAGCAGATTTATCAAATCATATTCCAATCAGAAACAGTTACATAGAGATGGATTGTGGAAAGCTTTGAGGGTCGAGGTGAAGATAAGACTCATTCATAGATATAAATCTAACTTGCTGTAAAATATGGGTGAAATGGCATAAAAACTGAGTGATAGTCTCACTCTGATTGATGTGTTTCAGCCCTGGGTAGTTATAAAAATTCACACTTCCAATTTGTTCAAAGTATATAGATTGTTTAAAAAATATATCAAGCAATTGTGTCAGTAATATACTCTTGACCCTAATAATTTATAGATGTAATACTTATTAATTCATCTACTCACTAACATTTATTAGTAACCTCAAAATCAATACTCCAGATATTCTCACAGTGATCAGCGCATTGTGCAGAACGGCAAAAACCTTGAGTTACCCAATGCTCAGGACTTCATCTAATGTTGAGAAAGCAAAGCTCTACCTTCTCTTCGGCTCTCATGCTATAAACAAATGTCCTTTCACAGTTTATTTAGCACCATGTGTTTTGCATGTTTGTGCTTTTTGTTGATGAAATTTCATTGTGTAAAATGCCCCCCAAGCAAAGTGTTGAAGTGCTATCTAGTGTTCCTGAGCACATGAAACTTGAAAATACATGTTATACACTATCAGCTTCATTCAAACTCAAATTCTAGTACTGCTGGCTGTGATCTCAATGTTCATGAATCCAATGATATCTATGCAATAAAATATCTCTAAACAAAAGCATACCTAAGACAAGGTTAGGTATTGATTGGGTGGAAGCTCACGGAGGACCTGTTTCTGTATTTCCCCTAGGCACAGTGGTCAGTATCAGCAGCAACTACACAGCTCATAACCAAATAACAGCTACACTGATCATCCAAAATAACACGAATCCACTGTATCTATTCTGTATTTTATGGAATATGTTTGCCTTTGTTTTTGTGAATCTCGGGTATACTCTGGACTCCTCCTCTGCATTTGAAGGCGAAGTATGTGTTTAACAAGGAACAACAAACTCTATTATCCAAGTTTTCTCCTAAGATGCCATTAATGGCAAGAGCTGGTGGAAGTGGGGAGCCACATGGTAAGGTAAACACAAACTTACCACCCAAAAGATTAGGACTTACCAGAAAATTGGTCACCCCTGGGTCTGAGGGGAAACTGTGACACAGGAAGTGAAGTAACCTGGGACAAAACTGTTCAACCTTCCCAGTTGTGATTCTTTAGGGACCTCGAGGCTATGGCAATGTCAGCCAGATTAGAAGGCACTTTCTATTTCCATTAGTGCACACAAGTCCTACAGAGTTGGGCCTGGGGACAGGTGGTCTAAATCTGTGACTACCCCATACCTTTACCGGCCTCATTCAATGACAAATCGGAAAATATTCTCAGAAGTGATACTTCTCTGACCCTGTTTTCCACAGAAATGAGGCCCCACTGGTGACTCATGGCTTAATCTTTTTCAAGGTGGACTAAAAGTTTGTAATACCCAAGTAAAGGACTGTGAGCATTGAGAGACTGATCATGACCTAATCACATTTTCCCAGGCAATGACAGAGAGATAATTTGCACTTTCTTGGTGTATTGCCTGGAAGACTGAAGAGCAAGATAAAAAGAGCAGCGATGCCCGAGAGGCTCCAATGTATTACTTGCATCATTTTAACTTAGAGTGTGTTTTCTGCAAGGAATTCTCACAACATTATCTGTGTAAGGCAAATAATCTCCTCTAAATATGAAATTTTAATCCCCAAAGTTTTCCTGGTTCATTACGTTATATACTCCATGTTGAAGGAAACAGTCTTAGGATATTTCAGCTATGATTTTACTGTGGTTTGAATATTTGTGTTCCCCAGAACTTCATATGTTGAAACCTAATTTCTAAGGTTATATTAGAAGTTGGGCCTTCAGAGGATGATGAGCTTCTTATTAAAGAAGCCCCAGGAAGCTGCCTAGCTCCTTCTATCATGTGAAAATACAGTGAGAAGGTGCCATCCACAAACCATGAATTGAGTCTTAACTGAACCAAATTTTCTAGTTCCTGGATCCCAGGCTTCCCAGGATTCAAACCTGCAAAACTTAATTTATTTGGTTCATAAGTTCCCCCACTCTATGTCATCTTGTTCTAGCAGCCCCAACAGAGTAACAGAATCTATCCTTGTTTAAATTCTAAGCTCCTTGTGCTTTCACTGTCTGACATTCCCTATTCTGCTTATTAACCTCTTCCAGTACAGTTGCATAACTCTTTATTTAAAACAGAATACTTCTTTCCTCCCAAAAGATGGAAAATGTCAGCTTTAAAAAACTGAAAAAAGAAGGCATAAAATTTCTAAACATTCAACTACTATAATGTTTTAAGGTACAAATAATTCATGCATAAATATTAAACAGCAATGTGAAGAATGCTTTAGAAAACATTTATCAGGTTTAGAAACTAGTTTTTACATTAGCTTGGGCTCAGGTAGAGTTTTCAATGTTATTGATATTTGTATCAATTAATCAATGTGTTTATTGTACTTTGGAGCATTGTCGGCGTTAAGACAAACACTCTGTAGGAAAGCCATAATTTCTCTGCAAAAGGAGTTTATAATCCTAGTGAGATGTAAGAAAGAAACACAACAGAATCAAAAATGAGATCTTGTGTAACTAGTTGCCAAAATATGAGTTACCGTCAATAAAAGAGGTGGAGTGGGAAGAAATATCCTTAGGAAACATCTAGAAATGCATCCTGAATTTAAAAACAACAACAACAAAAAAAATGGAGAGTTGATTCTTTAGATAATAGAAGCCAAAATACAAGGTGGGAATCAGTCAGAAAGCTAAACTTCCTCCTTGAGGAAATGAGAGCAAATAAAATTAGTCTGGAATTATGAGTGGAGATTAGGTAGAGGGCCTTAATAGCAATAGATTTATTTGGTAAGAAATAGGAAGCCTTTGAGTGTTTGTTTGTTTGTATGTTTTTTTTTTTAAAGACTTCTACTTTTGTCCTTCTCCATCTTTTACACAAATATCATTTAGCACATTAGCACCTAAACATGGTAATGAAACAATTTAAGAACCTGCCTTCAGTTAACTCAGACACCTTAGCACATTACAGACCTCCCACCTCCCCAGTATCTTGTTTGAACTTTCCACTGTATCTCTGCACCCCACATGCAAGCAGTACTGCACACATGCTGTCCAGTATGCCCTATTTTGTGTCCCTCCAGCAAAAGTTTATGCCCATATGTGTCCCTGTGCTTTTCTGTTCCTTGTACAGAAATCCTCTTGATTTTTTGTAACTAATTAGTTCTCATACTTCAAAATTCCATCTGAATTTTCGACTCTGTGATTCCCCCCACCCAACCCCGATTCAGAATCAGAGTTAAAAACTCTTGGTGTATGTCCAGTGTCAGAAAACTATGGCCTCAAAGCCAAGTCCAGACCCATTGTCTGTTTTTATAACTAGATTTTATGTAATAGCCTCACTCATTTATTCACTTACTATGGTTGTTTCTACAATATAATGCAGAGTTGAGTAGCTGGAATGAACAAATTTAATGTCTTGATGTTTAAAGTAAAAGCATGCTGACCCCTGATTTATCATTTATGCCTCCACTAGTATAGAATTTACCCTGATGTTTTCATAAGTTTATATTTATATTTGTGGTTTTCCCCTACCCATTATGTCAAGAATTGTTCCCTTCAATGGTTCACAAATCACTACTGGATCCAAACCCTGCCAAGCTCTTCAAACCTGTTTTGTTCCACCTGCATCAACACCAAGCTCTACCTGGCTTCTCAATGTTATGGACTCTCCTCAAAGCATTCTCCTCTCAAGATACCACTGGAGGTGCTCATTCTGTCCAGAACATCCTTTGTTTTATTGTTCACAGGAGGATTCTTTGCCCCCAGCCTTCAGATTTCAGCTTAATTATTACAGCCTCTGAAAGCCTCGGTCCTGACTTCCATGTGTAGCACACAGTCCCTCTTCTCTACTCCCAGTGTTATTCTCCATCAAGGTACCCTGCTTATTCCCATGCATAGCATTTAGCAAAAGTATTAATTACATATTGACATTTTAACTTGCTTATAGTCTAACTCTTTGATGACACTGTCATTTCCATGAAATTGTAATATACCTTCTTCGTTTCACCACCATAACCTCAAATAACCTAATAAATATATTTCAAACAACAGAAACTTCTGGTTCTAAAAAATTATTAACCCTCCAGCTGGACTCATCAAGATAAAAAAGATACAAATTATCAATTCAGAAACAAAAGTATAGAAACAAAAGCTTTTGTTTAGTAAAGTATAACAGGTCACCTCTAAGTAAATATCTGTGTTCAGTACTGAAGAATTAATTTGTCTGAAAATGTCTATTAAGAAACATTTCTGATAAAGTAAATCATTTGGAATTATTTACTCAGTATTTTTTGTTGTAGCATTCACACATTTTCTTATTTACACTTAGAAAAACATGCATTGCCCATATAAAAAATAATTAGAAGATTACAAATATGCTGTTCTTCAGTGATTAATAAAAGAGACCACAAAGAGAAAACAAGACCTGAAAGTTAATTTGATTTTGTAAATTAATAGCTCACCAATTGATTCGAAACTTGAATTAATTTGAAGACATAATCTTAGCATTAAAAAATTATATAACATGATTATTTGAAATGTTCACTGTATTACTCAACTTCAAAATATGCTTGGACTATACTATGGATTACACTTTTTTTGTGTGTGGTGCTGGGGATTGAACTGGATTATACCTTTTTCCTAGAAAAAAACATTCACTTGCTACTTTGAGGAGTAGAATTTTAAAAAATGATATTAAAATACACATCATGTCTTTTATAAACAAAATTATACTTATTTATTAGAAATATCAAATCAATAATAATTTATAAATCAAATTTAAAATAAAATACATGGACATTTTTCACTGTAAATTGGAGACAAAAAAATGTTTTCAAACACGCTTTTCAGAGCATCTACTACCTCGTCCTATGTTTGCTTTTAGAACATCAAAGACTGTAAAACCTCTAAAAGGTGGGGCTTATTGGTAGGTAATTAGGTAGGGGGTCACCACCCTTAGAAGGGATTAGTGATTATCTCCAGGGAATGGATTAGATTTCATGGGACTGGATTAATTAACACAAGAGCAGGTAGTTAAAAAGTAAACCGGCTGCTGTATTAGGTCCTTTTGCACATGCCACAAACCACTTTCTCATGCCCTCCTAATATGATTCTGTGAACCATATTGTAACAAAGCATGGATGAAACCTTCATTGGATGTGGCCAAATCTTGGCATCCAAAATTGTGAACTAAATAAACCACTTTTCTTTGCAAATTATCCAGATCTCAGGTACTTTGTTACAGCAACAGAATGTAAATCATGACAAACATATTATAAATAGCCTACTAAATGCTCAGCATTGCTAATCAATAGGATTATTAATTATTATTAATCAATAGGGAAATGCAAATTAAAATCATGGACACACCTGTTAGAATGGTTATTCTCAGAGATAGAATGTAGTAACTGTTGGCAAGGATATGAGAAAAGGGAACCCTTTTATACAGTTGGTAAGAATATAAATTAGTATAGCCTTTATGGAAAACACTTTGGAGTGTCCTTAACAAAAGTAGGAGTATGGACTGGGGATATAGCTCAGTTAGTAGAGTGTTGCCTAGCATGCACAAGACCTGGGTTCAATCCCCAGCACCACCAAAGAAAGAAAGAAAAAGAAAATGTAGAAGTACTACATCTTCCAGCAATTCTACCTCTGAGTATATAATCCAAAGGAATTGAAATTGGTATGTCAAAGAGACATCACCCTCCCATGTTCACTGCTTCACATTAAGGCCAAGATGTGAAAACAACCAAAGTGCCCAATAATGCATAAATGAATTTTTTAAGGTGCGTATACACAATGAAAGAGGGTTCAGCCTTTTTTAAAAAAGGAAGTTCAGTCATTTGTGACAATATGGATGCATACAGAGGACATTAAGTAAAAATAAGCCAGGAAGACAAATACCACATGATCTCACATGAGAGAGATCCATAACATTGAAACCAAAGAAGAGGAGACTAGAATGGTGATTCCCAGAAGCTGAAAGAGGGGTATAGGAATGGATGAGGAAAGAGGAGATAGCGATCACAAAGTACAAACTTCCAATTACACATAGTGAATAAGTTCTGGTGATCTATTGCAAATAATCATGACTACAGTTAAAAATGTAATATCTATTTCAAAATTCCTAGAACAAATTTTAAATATTTTTATCACATACATCAGTGCAGTGGGATAATTCTGCATGTCTCAAGTATCCAAATATACTTTGTATGTACCCCACTGTAGAGTTATCGTTGGCCAAATTAAAATAACATTAATTTTTTTAAAATGTGAAAAGAATTCATATTCTACTAGATGATGTTTTTTAATATGATTATATCAGTTTATACTGCCCAAATCAGTGTATAAGTTCTTCCATAGTATAATATCCAAAATTTTATATTTCACATTTTAGTTTTTTTAACTTGATGGCTATTTCAGTCTTGATATTTCATTATAATTCTATAGTTATAATTTGTTTTATGATTTTAATTTGTCCTTGGCTATTAATAATATTGAACCTTTTTTCATATTTATATTTTTCTTCATTATTATCTCTTCTATAAAATACAGCATTCTAATCATATTTCTGTATTTTTATAACTATAGGATATAATATTTCCTGTTCTTTTAATAATTATTTGGCTTACATTTTCCACTTTAAAAAATACCCTTAGAAGTTTATCCTTATTTTGTAACAGTCAAAAAATATTAATATTCTGTTTCATATGAATCTACAGAGAAAATCAAAATCCATGGCATCAGCATTGTCTCACACATAAGCTTTTGGGTGACACTTCACATCCAAACTGTAACCACATCTATTCTGTTAAAATATATTGATACAGTAAAAAAATAATAACAAGTTTGTAACATATATAATAAAAATATTTGCTTATTTCCAAACATTGGTACAAAAATACAGTTTTTTTAAATACTAATTTATCTGTAACAAAATAGCAGTTTTGTTAAACTCTAGTATGAAAGTAAAAGTATCTCAGGAAACTTGTAAACTAATTCAAGTGCATGATAAATAAGTAATAGACATCATTTATTCATGAATAAGAGAAACTTGTATATTCCTTATTGAAGGAAAAACAATTGGGACACATTATTATTCTGAGATATTAGAAGAACCCCTCTATAACTCAAATATGGAGAATAAATAGTAAAGTCTTTGATTAAAAAAATGGTAAAGATAAGAAGGATTCTTTGGGAAAGGGACAGTTGATATTTACACAGGGCATAAGATGGACAAAGTAATTTGTACAGAATTTTATACTTCTAATTTCATCAGGGATGAACAACAGTAATGACACTATAAAGTTATAAGGTTCATAATTATGCTCCTTTTATACATTAGGGAATTAAAAAATCAAGAAGTAAAAAGTTGCCTAGGATCATAGGACTAAAAATTAGAATAGTCCAGTTAGTAATCCAATCCGTTCTGATCCCAGGCTAGACCTTAGGCAATATGAAGATCTCAAATATAACTCTGACTCTTCCTGCCACAATCAGACCAAGACTCAGTGCTATATTCTATAACATCAATGCAGCTGTCAGTGCAGCTTTTAATTCTTGTCCTTTGCTAGCTCATCTCAACACAAATAATTCTCTTCCTTTAGTTTCCATTCTTATATCATAAATGATCACTGTTTCTGCCAGAAATCTAAATTACTCTCAGTGTTCACACCATTCTTTATTTACCTATGTTCCCTTTTAGCTCCCAATAAAGATTCTCTTTTTTAGGGGACACACTCCCCACTGTGTGCAGTGCAATTTCCCTCCAAATGCTGTACTTCTAACAGAATTAGGAACTCCACAAAGTGTTTTTCTCTAATCAGCATAAGCCCTTAAATATAGTTTGAGACTGCAATTCCTCATCTTATGTGCCATTTCACCAGAGGACAGCAGTGTAAGAACCATATTGCATTTGGAATTTAAATAGCCTGAATCTAAAAGGCAAAAATCCTGATGTTCTTCCAGGGAGCAATTCCCTCTGAGTCATTCCTGAGAAGTGGCTTTGCATCATCGCTCCGCTGAAACATAATGATCTTCAGATGCCTCATTCCCTCAAAGGAAACATCTTTAATTGGAGAAAGTAGAAGAAAAAACAATTGGGCCAAGTTTTCTCAGAGGATCTTAAACTGCTTTTCACAGCTCATTAATAAGTTCCTCACTTCTCCTACCCTTTCCACAATTCCCCTCCACACACACATACATTCACTTATTTTTTTCAGAAATTAGTCATTTATAAAAAAAAACAATTTTTTTTTAACCAAAGTACTTATAACAGCTTTTTAAAAGCTAGAATTGTTATGGACAATGCAATCAAATAAAAACATATGAGAGGATTAGATGATTTGCCCACATTCTCTATCATGTTAGCGATCAATTGATCAGACTTGCTTCTAACACTATAAATTCAACCATGCTTAAGTCTTAAAGAAATAAAATTAAATTATGCATTTTGAAAAAAAAAAAACTTTCTAATACAGAATAGAGACCACAGTCATTTCTCATCTAGACCAATTTGAAAGCATCCTGACAGTTCATCCCAAGTCTCTTCCTGGCACCCACAGTAGACCATATGCACACATGACCTTTTGTCATGTAAATAATAAAATGGCATCACACCAACATTAAAATCCTAAGCACACCTACGCAACCCTAAGTGTCAGTCTGTTTCTGGGAATCTTTGAAGCCTCCTTTCTACCAACCCTCCTCTTGCTCCATGCACTTTTGCAAACATGGCCTCCTTGCTGATTCTGTTTTTTGTTTGTTTGTTTGTTTTTCCTATTTGCAAACTATGTTGCCATCCCTGGACTCTTGCACTGTTTTTGAACTACATGGGATGACCTTCTCCAATATATTCAATAGGCTTGCTCTCCCATTAAGTAAAATTATCTGAGGGTACCATTTTTTAGAGAAAACTTTCCTGATTGTTTCTATCAAGCTCTTTCCCCTATTCTGGATTAGTTTTTCTTCCTAGCACTCATCATTAACTTAAACAATACATAGGTGTCTATTATCTCTTTCTCCTACATTAGACTATAGGCTCCATGATGGTTATGGTTTGGATGTAAAGTGTTCCCCCCAAATTCCTGTGTTTTGCAGAGATGTTTGGAGTTGAAAGCATTGGATCATGAGACCTATAACCCTATCAGTCCATCCCAGTTTGAATGGATTTGTGGTAATTGTAGGCAGGGGGAGGCATGGCTAGAGGAGGTGAGCCACTTGGGATATGTCCTGGAAGGGTTCATATACTCTGGGGCTCCCCTTCCCCTTGTTCCCTCTGCTTCCTGGCCACCATGAGGATGACTCTTCCAGTGCATCCTTCTGCCATGGTATTCTGCCTCGTCTTGGGTCCAGAACAATGGAGTCAGCCCACCGTGGACTAAACCTCTCTGAAACCATGAGCCAAAATAAACTTTTCTTCCTCAGAATTGTTCTTGACAGACATTTTGGTCACAGTGAGAAAAAGCTAACACAATGACAACAGGCATTGTATGTTCCTGCAGTCCCAATGCTGGGGAAAATGCCAGAAACACCAAGGAGTTCAAAAATATCTGACACATTCCTTAATTACTGGGTGAAAACATCAATCAAAGTTACCAAGAAATTAAATTTCTAAGTCAGGCTTTAGTTCACAGGTATTAGTATTATTTATTTATGTTCCTTTTCCCTTCCTTTTGAAATACTTTCTTTTGAAATGCTATCCCTTTGGAAATTGCATATAAGTTGAGTAAAACTACTCATCAAAGTGTACTGCTCCTTTAACATTTATCCAAGATACAGGTGCACAAACAAACAATGACAATATAACTGCCAATCCCTAAAATTACAGTGTGACCCTAATACTTCCCAATCAAAAGTAGTGATACCTACTTGATTCCAACGTTGTAGCTTGAAAACAATTAAAGATTTCCTTAGAGTTCCTTATCATTTTCATCATATTGGTATTGTTCTTCCACAGCTTCCCTATCCTTTGCTTTTGTTTTTTGTTGTAGTTTTTGTTGTTGGTTTCAATTAAAGGAGTCAATTTCGATTGCTTATAGTCCAACAATACCTAACACACTTAAGTAATATCTAACACATACCTAACACATTGCCAGTCTGATTTACCTTAAACCAAAAACTTCATATCTCCCTCTCCTATTTCTCTTTCACTCTCTGTTCTACAACACACTTTCCAATTACACAGCAGCCTCTAGTTACTCCAATCCTTCTTTTTGGTATACTGCATTATGATTTTTAATGTCTTTGACAATAATGCTAATGTTTCAAAACCACTTATTCTCACCTCCCATCCAGTACTAAACTCAGAGCCACTGATTTGAAGTAGAAGTTATGGAGTAGTCAGTGTGTGTGAACTGTCACACCAAGTTATCAATACTTAATGGTTTCCAAGTTGTGTCAGGGATATTTGCTTTTTTGAAGCTACTATTACTCAAAATTAATCTCTTTTTTCATTGTTTAATAATGGTTCACAATAGTTATACATTAGGATTCATTTTGACATAGTTATAAGTGCACAGAATATGAGTTGCTCCAATTCAGTCCCCAGTACTTACTCTTACACTCCCCTTCCAACCTCCCCCATTTACTTTCCTCTACTTCCTAGATCTATTTATTTACATTCTATAATTAATGTCTTGTGGATATACATAATGGTTTCAATATAGTATATTTGTATATGTACATTTGGGAAGTTCAGTTTCATTCCACTGTTTTTCCCTTATCCTCCCCTCCTTCCTCCTCCCCCCATACAGACCCCTTCTTCTACTCCCCTGAGTAGTCTTTTATTTTGATGGAATTCCCACCCACCTCCAGTTTCTTTTCTTTTTCCCCTCCCCATATTTTACTAAACTAGAAGGCTAGCTTCTACTAGTCAGAGAAAACATTTGACCTTTGACTTTCTGGTTCTGACTTATTTCACTTAGAGTTATAGTGGGCAGTTCTGTCCATTTGCCAAGAAATAGCATAATTTCATTCATGTTTATGGCTTACTAATACTGTATTGTGTATATATATACCAAATTTTCTTTATCCATTCATCTGTTGAAGGACACTTGGATTGGTCCCATAGTTTGGCTATTGTGAACTGAGCTGCTATAAACATTGATGTGGCTGAAGTCACCGTAGCATGCTGATTTTCTCTCTTTTAGAAAGGAGTGGTCATGTGGTGGTTCCATCCCTAGTTTTTCGAAAAATCTTTATACTGCCTTCCAGAGTGTTTGCACTAATTTGCAGTATCGCCAGAAATGTATAAGTGTACCTTTATCCCACATCCTCACCAATACACACTGTTATTTGTATTCTTGATATTGCCATTCTGACTGAGATAAAAATCTCAATGTGGTTTTAATTTGTTTTTTCCTCATTGTTAGAGATATTGAACATTTTTTTCACATATTTGTTAGCTATTTGTATTTCTTCTTTTGAGAAACATCTGTTTAGTTCTTTTGCCCATTCATTAATTAGGTTATTTACTTTTTTGGTATTAAGTTTTTTGGGTTCTTTATGTATTCCAGTTATTAATGCCCTATTTGAGAAGCAGGTGGCAATGATCTTCTGCCATTCTCTAGGCTCTCTCTTCATGATCCTGTTTCCTTGACTGTGCAGAATTTTTATAGTTTGATGGCATCGAACTTATTTTTAGTGTTATTTCTTTAGAGGTCCTATTATCCTAATTTCTTTTAGTATTTCACTTTAGGGATCTTATTAAAGAAGTTGATTCTGTGCCAATATGTTGGAGTGTTGAGACTATATTTTCTTCTATATGTTGCAGAGTTTCTGGTGTTAATTCCTAAGGTCTTTAATCTACTTTGAGACTTACATGAAGTGTGAGAGATAGGGGTCCAGCTTGATTCTCCTACATATTAATATCCAGTTTTCTCAGCACCATTTGTTAAAAACACTATCTTTTCTCCAATGTATGTTTCTGGCATATTTGTCTAGCATCAGATAACTGTATTCATGTGCATTTGTCTCCCTGTCTTCTTTATTATTCCATTGGTCTTCCCATCTGTTTTAGTGCAAGTATCATGCTGTTATTTGGGCTATGTAACATAATTTCACATCTGGTATTTTGACACAGCCTGCATCATTCTCTTTGCCCAATATTGGGTCTATTATCTTTTAAAATAAATTTCATAAGTACTTTTTTCTATTTCTGTGAAGAACACCAATGGTATTTTGATGGGGATTGCATTGAATACTTTTGGCAGTATAACCATTTTGATAATATTAATTCTGCCTCTCCAAGAACATGAGAGGTCTTCCCTCTTCTAAGGTCTTCTTCAATTTTTTTTCTTCAGTGCCCTTTGGTTTTTATTATAGAAGTCCTTCACATCTTTCATTAGATTAATTTTCAGTTTTTTAGGTTATTATAAATGGAATAGTTTTCCTAATTTCTTTTGAAGCAGTCCATTATTGGAGCATAGGAACAAAATTGATGTATGTATATTGATCTTGTATCCTGCTACTTTACTAAATTTGTCAGTTCTAGAAGTTTTATATGGCATTTTTTGAGTCTTCTTAATATAGACTCAGGTCATTGGCAAATTAAGATAATTGACCTCTTTTTTTTTTTTTTCTATTTCTATGCCTTTAATTTCCTTCTCTTGCCTGATTACTCTGGCTACCATTTCAAGGATTGTTGAATAGAAGTGATGGGAATGGGAATCTTTGTCTTCTTCCTGTTTTTAGAGGAAATTCATTCAGTATTTCTCTTTTCAGTATCATGTTGGCCTTGCATTTGTCATCCGTAGCCTTTACAATGCTGAGGTAAATTCCTTCTATCCCTAGTTTCTCTAATGTTTTAAACATGAATTGCTGCTGTGCTTTGTACTTTATCTTCAAATATTGAAGAAAAATGTGATTCTTGTTCTTAACACTATTTATGTGGTGAATTACATTTATTGATTTGACTATGTTGAACCAACCTTGCTTCTCTGTAATGAAATACACTTGGTCATAGTGCAGTATCTTTATAATGTGTTTTTATATAAGGTTTGCCAATATTTTATTAAGAATTTTTGCATCTAAGTTTATCAGAGATATAGACCTAAAATTTTCTTTGATGTGTCTTTGTCTGGTTTAGGTATCAGGATAATTAATACTAGCTGCAGGGATTTGGCAGTGGTCCCTCCTTTTCTATTTCGTGGAATAATCTGAGGAGGACTGGTGATTGTTCATCTTTGAATTTGGCTGAGAATCTTTGTGGTCCTGGGCTTTTCCTTTTTGAAAGGATTTGATAAATGCTTCAATTTCCTTCCCTGATATTGGTCTAAGTAAGTTTTGTATATCCTCGTGACTTAATTTGGATAGATCATATGTCTCTAGTAATTTGTCAATATCTTCTAGGTTTTCTAGATTATTGGTGTATAGATTTTCAAATAGTTTCTAATGATTCTCTGAATTTCTGTGGTGTCTGTGATGATGTTTCCTTTTTCATCTCTATTCACAATTAATCTCCAGTTGTTAAAAATTCAAGCAGAATGACAAAATGTAAGGTTGAGAGTGTAAGGTGACTACCTTTAATATTTTGTTAAATTATGCCAAGAAAATATACTATCAATCTGATCATAGTTCAGTTAGCCAGATGTTAACACAGGACTACAGAACTGACAATTTATCCATCAATCAACAAAATTTAGTTGGATTGTTTTTGTATTTTGTAAATAAAACATCCAACCCCTTTGTAAATGTGATCAACACCAAGAAATTGATAGTTTTAAACTATCTTTTAGACCCCTCCCCAACTCCCTCTCCTTGAATGGAAGCAGGGTTGGAATCAGAGATTTGCTTCATTTTTTTTGGGGGGGGGAACTGGGTACTAGGGATTGAACCCAGGGGCATTCTATCACTGAACTACACCACCAAACCAGACGCCTTTTTATTTTTTACTTTGAGACAGGGTCTCACTAACTTGCCTATGCTAGCCTTGGAATGGCCATTTTCTTGCCTCAGGCTTCCTAGTTTCTGGGATTACAGGCATGCACCACCATGTCCAGCTATTCTCTTTAGCACAGATGCCCCCGCTGAAAGCCAACAAAATGTGTGGACTTCAGTCCTACAACTACAAGGAACTGAATTCTGCTGACAATCATGTAAGACTGGAAGAGAATTTCATGCTCCAGATATTAACACAGCCTGGTGTATACCTTGGCTGAACCCTTGAGACACTGAACAGAAGACCAGATAAACCTTGTTCAGAGAAATAACAAATCTATATTGTTTTACTATATTGTTTAATATGTTTATCATAACTTATTAGGCAACAATACAAAACTAATATACTAGTATGTCAAGCAAAAAAGAAAAAAAACATGCTTTAGAAGAAGAAACAGACTATTAATTTAGTTCACACATTGTTCTTTTATTACCGCTTTATTAATCATACTATTTCAAAACATTAATGTGCAGATTAAATCAGAAATTTTACGTACAGAATTTAAAACTTTGCATGAACATTTAACATCTGATGAAAAATGAATTCCTTTCTCATTTACTCCACCATTATAATGTAGTAGCTCTTACAACCCACTGGCATTAATGAGATCTGCCATGTAAAGAGACCTACCTGACCAGCTTTTGATATAAAGAGATTGGAGTACTATTGTGACCTCTTCTGATCACTATTGCATTCTCCCATAAATGAATGTGGAAGTGGGGAAAGGAAATTGACAATGACCCAACATCAACTGTCTTGAATATTTAAATGGAACCTGTAGAGGTCCACATAAGGTTAGAGAAAAGTAGCATATGATCTATTTTTCCTCTGGATGTGGAAAGCATTCTATCATGACTCCTCCTTTTCACTTTAGTCCCTTTGCTATGATAGTATAAGGCTTCTTACCCAATTACAATTTCCATTCCAACTCAACCTAGATTTACCTCTGACACCTTACTGGAGAATCATGGCTGCTTCGGAATCACTATTGCCGAGTTCCTTTTGCATCTCAAACCAGAGACTACATGATCAAGAAATTGCTACTGAATTATAGTTAGAAAAAGAGACTTATCACTAACATTAAAAATATTTCAGCTCAGCATAATATGAAGTCAGTAGTGAATGATTTAGTGCCCATAGATTACTAACCACTAAAAATTTTTAATCCAATGCAATATTAGTCAAAATTGTAGTTTAATAAAATCTTTAATAACTTTCAGTGCTTTAGTGACTTTTTACCAGACACAATGTTTTTTAAAAATTCACTGGGTACATTTTGGTTGGATATCCTGTTTTTACAACAATTTACTTATACCCCTAGGTGGAAGATGGTTGATTTCCTTTTCTCTATAAATCATTTATACCTGCTTTCCTAAAAAGTGAATAGCATTTGCTATATATGTTTTAATTATGATAAAAGCATGAGAAATATGACCATTCTCAATTTCCTAAAAGGTCTGATCATGTTTCTCAAACAGATATCCACAATTTGGGGGGAAAAAAGTACAACAGCATACGATTCTCAATGCATTATTCAAAACAAATAAAAAAATCAGATTTTTAATTATTCATCCATACTCTTGGTCTGTCTTAGGGACAATTCTAGTTTTGATACTTTTTCTCTTGGTTTTATTTTTATTATTCATTTCAATTCTAATGTCACATGTTTTCACAATATCCTTTCAACTTTAATTTTATTCATAAATCCAAAATCATTTCTAATACCAAGCATCTATTCAGATTTCATATTCTCTTTCTCGTCCTCTTTTCCCTCCATCCCCCTTTCCTTGTCCTTCTCCAAGCAGTTTTGTCCCAATTATAGCACAAAGTGCTCGAGTAAATTTAAGGAAATAAAAAGTGAGTTTATTTAAAGGCTCTGTGTTGGGTAGGACAGTTTAAATTCTGTGAACAGCCTTCAAGTAACCAAAAGAAAATGAAATCTCAAACATAATTTTGATTTTATGGCATCATTTTACAATGCATATTTTGCTTGCAACTTAAAATTAAGATGAGTCACAAGTTTAGTAATATATCTGTGAAACACTGTGAAGACAGAATGCATGAAAATTGTGTTCATCCTGAAACAAAAGTCTCAACTCTTTCCAAATCTCCTGAATCAACCACTAGTGCTACTTGAAAATAAATAACTTTTTTTAAAAAAAGCAATTAAAAATAATTCTTTAACTAAATTAAATAATATATTAAAAATACTTACAGTTTCCTTACAATATCTAGAAATTCTGCAAACACCTCTGGAGTGTATTTTTCTCCATATAAAGTAGAGCCACCACGTGCTTTTCGAACATGGACAGCTATATTGTGAGAATCATCAAGGTGTTGTTGACTTTCTCTTGTCTCTTTCCTAAGCTTTCTGAATGAGGAAACATAGTATTTTATGTTACTGCATATTTCACAAGATTCATTCATAGAAACTTTATTGCCAATAGTAGAAATGCACTGTTCTGAGATAATTTAGCATTTTAATAACATTCATTTTCAATAGCTTAGAATTTTTTCAATCATCATAGAATATAGTTATAATTGTCACTCTAAATCAAATCTAAAAACTAGCATACAGGAAATATTTTCAGTGTATAGAATTTAAATATATAAACTATAGGTATCCTAAGCAATCAAAATATCTTTCATAGTATAGTAGGTTTATGTAATTTAGGAAAATATTTTATGTCAATAACGAATACCCTTATCTTTAAACTTGGCACATGTGTTTTCAGTGTTTTTATCACTGCTCATAATTTTTTAAGCTTTTGTTTTCTTGTAGTAAACAATTTGCAACTGAGAGGTACTCATCATACCTTATTCTTGTGCTATGGTATATTATGTAGGTAAGTTCCTGATAAATGCATCAGTGACCATTTTCCATTTATTTTTCCAGCCCCAAACAGTTTTATTGAAAGGTCATTGAAAACTTAAGGAAAAGGAATCCAATAATCTTGTTCATCTTTAAGAAGAAAATAAGGCATAAAGATGATAAAAGTCCAAATGATAACATATTAGCCAAAAATAATAGATTGGGTCATTAATACCCATGGAAAATTTTTTAGAGTTAAATATAAGATATTATGTGGAATAATAATAGTAAATTATAACATTAATGCCCAACATTTATTGAGTCCTTAAATGTTTTAGCTACTCTGCTAAACATTATCATATACATTATCTCATTAGCAATTAACCATGTGAAATAGAAAATTTTTTCCTTCATTTATAAGATAAGGTAATTAAAGGAAAAGATAGTAATTCTCCCCAGAAAGAGATTTAGGGCATATGTGGTGGCACACACTTCTAATCCCAGCTGCCAGGGAGGCTGAAGCAGGAGGATTGCAAGTTAAAAGCCAGCCAAAACAATTTAGGGAGACCCCATATCAAACTAAAAGAGATAAAAATGGCTGGGAGTATAGCTCAGTGATAGGGCACTGCATGCATGAAACCCTAGGTTCAATTCCAAGTACCAGGACCAAAAAGAAGAGAGGGAGTGAGATTTAAGCTAAGATATATAAATTCAAAGAAACTTATAGACAAAGAATATTCCAGGTGCCGGGTACAGGGGTGCACACCTACACCTAATCCCAGCGACTCAATAGGCTAAGGCAGGTGGATTACAAATTCGAGACCAACCTTAGAATCTTATTGAGGCCCTAAGGACTTAGCAAGATGCTGTCTCAAAACATAAAAAAAGGGGGATCTAGGGCTGTGGCTTACGGGCTAAGCACCACTGGATCCAATCCCAGTACCTATAAAAATATATTCCAGGAAGAAGTTACAAGGAAATTTTCCTATAGATTCTTTGTTAAAAAAAAAAAAAAAAAACTTTTGCCCTTTCCCCTGTCAAAAAGCCAGTGTACAAAAGATGAATAGCCTCAATTCATCTTTTTATGCTTTTGTGATATTACTATATCCAATTATTTATGGATTAATTTTAGCTCAAATTAAATGAGAAAGAGATGTGACATTATTAGAGAATTGTCACCATATAGAGTCAGTAATTGGAGAGGTGTTTAGTTAACTTTTCCAAAAGACCTGACAAGAACAATTTTAGAAGAGGAAAAGTTTATTTGGGGTTCGTGATTTCACATGTCTCACTACATAGATGACCAACTCCATTGCTCTGAGCCCAAGAAGAGGCAGCACACCAAAGCAGAGGGTGTTGGAAGAAAGTGGCTGAGGACATGCACCATGAAGCAGAGACAGAGCTTCCTTCACCATGGACAAATATAAACACCAAAGGTACACCCTCAGGAACCCACTTCCTCCAGCCACACTCTACCCTCCCTTCAGTCACCACTCAGTTAATCCCCATTCAGGGATTAGTTCACTGATTGGGTTAAGGCTCTCATAACCAAATCATTGCTTCTCTGAACCTTCTTGCATTGTTTCACTCATGTGCTTTTGGGGGACACTTCATATCTAAAACATAACAAGATGTAATTTTATCACTTCATCCGATGTTAACATTTTAGGGTTTTGGCATTGCTTATATTGATTATGAAACAAATAAAAGTATTCACAATATATTTCAAGATATGATTCTTGGGAGTTCCATAACTTGCTTTTTTGTTGTTGGTCTTAAACATTTTGTTCCTGAGATTTAATGACTGCAGTTCATTTATTTTACTGCTATGTAAGATTTTATTACTATGTAAATACCATATGGGTTTTTAAGGTTTTTTTCTGTTTTGCTAATCTGTTGGAAATTTGACTTTCACTTTCCAGGATTGGTTTTTCTTTTGTTTGTTTATCTGTTTTATATAACTAATTTTATGTATATAAAACTTTTACAGGACATGCCCCCAAATGGAGTTATTAAGCCATAATGTGTGTGCATCCTCAATTATGTCAATTATTTTCCAAACTACAACAATTTACACTTTCAACAGGTTTAAGTTTAAACTGTTCTGTATTCTCACCGCTACCATATTATTAATTTCTTAAATTGTGAATTTAATTACTGTAAAAAATTGATCATCTTTACATATATTCACTCACCTACTGATGAATTGTTTACTATAGAAAATTGCTGAGTAATTTAATGCCTTAGTAACTATAAAGGGAAAAAATATTATTTTTATAGACTGCAGTACCATTAAGATATTGTGCCTTTTTTGGCTGTGTTGAAATTTTATCATGCAAAAGTAATAACATTAGAACTCTGCATTTCAACATGAATTAATAAGGTAAGGGCATCAAACCATACTAGCAGTTACTGCATTTGTCAGTGAACACATGCAAATTTAAAAAGCATGTTAATCTTAATAAATATTAACCCATAGAATCTTGACATCTCTTTGTACTGTCCTGTGGGAAAAATCGATAATTTTTTTTCCTGCAGAATTCTGATGAGATTTTTTTCCCTTAAGTAAAAGTGCTTCTGCATCTGAGTTGCCAGCTGAACTATACACTTTATTTTTGTGTTCCATATTAACTTAAATGAACAATCAGTGAACGAACTATAACTGATTTGAGTGTTTGGTTATGACCTGACTCATTTATATTTTGAGAAAAATTCATGAATGCTCTGTATGCTTGAAAGTTTTCCTGTGCTTAAATCTTTCTCTGATGAGACCAACGATGATTTTAACAATGTGAGATTTTTATAACACATAAAGAAACATTTGGAAAGTCTGGGTAAATCAGTGGACCAGTGTTTTCCACATGGTAAATGTTTAGTATTATGAATTTATGCATGGTTAAAAAAGCCATTAGTAGTTCAAATAGTTTTTATAGATAGAAATGTTTTAAATTGTGTATATTCTAAATAAAACAAAAAAGCCTCAGTAAACTCAAGTGACAGGGATTAACAATACCACCAAACAAAATCAAGTAGAACAAATTTAGCATATATTATTCTAATTCAATCCTCCACATCAATGTAATTAGCTAAGATTTAAAGTTTGGGATAAACTTCTTAAGGCAACACAAATGTTCAACTGCAAAATGAAAATTTGAACAAGATCTGATTTGTGCAGAAGCCATCACAACACATTCTTCTCCATATGCACTTGTATATAGCTCTTAAAAGTTTAGATCCTTTTATTCCCCAAAATCTTTCTTTAACCCTCCTGCCTTTTGGTAAATCTATACCTATTTTACAAAAGTAGTAATTAGTTCAGAGTAGTACACAGACTCTTTCCTAAGATGTTTGCTACAGGATTCTTCCAAAAAAGGGAAATAACCATCCCCAGAAGGTAAGTTAGTAAATTGCACACTTTTATCTTATATAGACAAGAGTACTGACATTGTCATACATGTTGCCAAATATGATCTAAAGTTGAAATTGAGAACTTGAGGACAAGTTCATTATAAACTCTTGATGGTCAACATTGAAATTCTTCAATTTCTTATTTCAAAAGGTACATTTTAAGGGTATACAGGGTATTTATTTTTCTGATTTTTACTAAATTAATGTTGTTATGGTTCGAATGTGAGGTGTCACCCAAAAGCTCATGTGTGAGACAAAGCAAGAATGTTTAGAAGTGAAATGATTGGGTTATGAGAACTTTAACCCAATCAGTGAATTAATCCCTGATAGGAATTAACTGAGTGGTAACTGAAAACAGTATGTGGCTGAAGGAGGTGGGTTGGTAGGGATATGTCTTTGGGGTATCTATTTTCTACCTGGAAAGTGAAGAGTAAAGTCTGAGTCTCAGTCAGAGGTTGTTTTTTTTTTCCCTCTCTCTCCCCCTGCCTCCTTTCTGATCATCTTGTGAGCCACTTCCCTCCTCTGCACCCTTCTACTATGATATTCAGCCTCATCTCAAGCTCCAAGGAATGGAGCCATTGAACTCCTAACTGTGAACTGAGACCTCTGAAACAGTGAGCCTACTATGTACTACTCTGAACTAATTTCTACTTTAGTAAAATATGTATGGATTTACCAAAAGGCAGGAGGGTTAAAGAAAGATTTGGGGGAATAAAACAATCTAAACTTTTAAGAGCTATATACAAGTATATATGGAGGAGAATGTGTAGCGATGGCTTCTGCACAAATCAGATCTTGTTCAAATTTTCATTTTGCAGTTGAACATTTGGGTTGCCTATGAACTGAGACCTCTGAAACTGTGAGCCTCAATTAAAATTGTTCTTGTCAGGCCTTCTAGTCACAGCAGCAAAAAAAAAAAAAAAAAGCTGACACAAATGTTCATGCCAAACTCAAAATCTTCTTTTCATTTTCAATAAATAATAGAAATGTTTGGTTAAAAATGAGCAGTGGGACTTTACGTGTATTCTTTAGGCTAAAGCAGTAATTAATACATTTTCTAAATACACACTAAGTATCCAAACATTCAGGAAAATCAAATTGTTTAGAGAAGATTATTCCACAGATTTCTCTTCCTTCTCTTCTAAGGATAAACTAAAGAAGGTCAAATTTTAAGTTAGGCTACATCCAGACAAACTGTCATATAGCAATATATTAACATTTGTGTTATGGTTTGGAGGTGAGCTCCCCCAAAAGCTCTTGTGTAAGATAATGCAGAAAGTTTAGAGGAGAAATAAGGGTTATAAGTGTCTTAACCCAATCAGTGAATTAACCCCCCTGATGGGATTAACTGAGTGGTAACTGAAGGAGGATAGGGTGTAGCTGGAGGAGGTGGGCCACTGAGGTTGTGCCTTTAGGGTATATATTTTGTATTAGGATAGTATAGTCTATCTCTCTGCTGCCTGATCATCATATGAGCCACTTCCATCTGCCACATTCTTCTGCCATGAGATTCTACCTCACCTGGAGCCCCAAGGAATGAAGCTTGCTGTCTATGGACTGAGACCTCTGAAACTGTGAGCCCCTAAATAAACTCTTCCTCCTCTACAATTGTTCTGCTCAGATCTTTTAGTCATGGCAACAAAAAGCTGACTAAAACAATATGCTTCGAAAATAATGATCATTTATGCTCTTTCTTCACTTAATAATATAAGTTCCTTCTATTCACAAGTCAATTAAAAAAACATTTGCTGAGCCTGGCTTAGTGTCACACACCTCTAATCCCAGCAACTCAGAAGGCTGAGGAAGGAGTATTTCAAGTTGGAGGCAAGCCTCAGCCACTTAGCAAGACATTTTCTCAAAATAAAAAATAAAGTGAGCTGGAAAATTGGGATGCATCTCAGTGGTAAAGTACCCCTGGTTTCAATCCTCAGTACTGCAAAAAATCTTTTTTTTCTGAACTCCTAACTCAGAGCCAAAGAATTCAGTCTTCACTATTTCAGCTCTAAGGTATGAATTATTTTTATTTTTGTTCCTTAACCACTCTATTTTTTCCACCCACAGAGCATTTCTGAACTAGTAGTACACCTGGGTGATTACAAATCTACATTATCTAATTTTAACTGCTCCTTGATTTTGTTCAGCACTGCTAAATTAGCTATATGTCAAACTCTTATGTACTCACTTCAACAGCTTTCATCTAGTTCCTTTTCCAACCCCATTTCCACATCCATAGACAACTTGCCTCGATATTAATGCTCTCTGCCTAGGATTATTGTGAATTATTGAGAAAACACCACCCTAGCCACTTGCCTTACTCTAACTCAAGAGGGATTTACTTTTTATTCACTGAGGAGAAGAATTAAATGCACAGAAAAAGTGGCCTGTGGATTCTCAGAATTTCCTTTGTTTTATAGTGACTACCTCAAGTAGATCTTAGCCCTATAATCTACATAATGGGTGGGGCAGGCATATAATTTGGCACATTAGAATGACCCATCTGGGGACATGGGGAGGCAAATTTTCTGCCATTAATCTGGGAAAGACTCCAGATTTTCAACTATATCCTGGTGAGTCATAGAGCTGACACCTTTTAGCCAGGGCCAGTGGCACATGCTTGTAATTCCGGTAACTTGAAAGTCTGACACAGGAGGATTACAAGTTTAAGAACAGCCTGGGCAATTTAGCAAAACATTGTCTCAAATTTTAAGAAAAATTAATCAATTAATTAAAAAATAAAGGGTTAGAGTTATAGCTCAGGGGTAGAGTACCCCGGGTCCACACCCAGTACTATAGAACTCATACTTTTGGAATCAAAGAGGCATTTTCTCTTTGTTGCATATGGTGTTTGATGACTGGGACTTAGAAGAAAATATATAAGCATTTACAATATAACCTCAGCTGAAATTATAATTTTCCCAGGTCCACTACCTATATTTTAACTAATAGCATCATGTTTGTCCATTATGGGGATATTGGCCAAGAACCCCACGCAACAACAAATAATGCTAACAAGGATCTTGTAGTCCCTTAAGATCTAATCGGAGGTCCCATGAGAATAAATTACACTCTGTCATTACCTTTATACTGTGCTTCTTCCTTAAATATGCTCTTCATTCCATGTCTTATCTAGAAGTGAAAACAACTTTTTTTTATATTTCCTCATCAAACAAATTAAATGAAAGCAACCACTCAGTACCCTGTAACTGTAATAGAGTTTATCAAACTGCAGGTAGCCCTAAGAAATGTTGTATCATATATAACACATCATATTTGAAATGCATCAATAGACCTTCTTTTCTTAAATCTCTTCACCTCCATCACAACACTCTCAGTTTCTAGGTATTGTCTGCACACCCTCCTTCAATTACTTCAAGATCCTCTCGCTTCTTTCCTATCTCTTTTCTCTGCATTGCTTCACTTCTAGGTCATTCCACACTCCAAATTAAAATGCCTCTAGTAAACAGAGTAATTCAATCATTCCTAGCACCTACACTCAGAGGCTTCTAGCCAACACTATCAAGAAGCAAGCATAATTAAAGAATCTTTTAAAAGCATAAATCCACCATTTTTTCAGTGGTAGTTATCATTGTAATGGCTTTATTCATTTATTTGAACTCAGACTTGAAAGTTTCTATTAACGGTCCACTTGAATGCAAGAAAATCCTATACATGTAGACAATTACTACAAATGTCCATCCCTTTGCTGTAAGAACTTCCAAGGCTATCCAGGATTTCATATATACATCATGGTAAAGGGTTTAGTTCAGGCCACAATACACAAGACCAGAGCATGGCTAAAGCAATTAGCTAGATTTCTGCAAAATTTCTTCCTCCTCTCTTCATAAAATTAGCTGAAAGAGATGGAAGATGGTGGATTAGAGTAAAGCAGCATTTCTTTTTATAGCTAGGCTTTGAGGACTCTAGTATCAGGATTGGTAAACTGCTTCTCCTTGGGGTGGGTAAAAAGGAATTTCCAGAGACCCTTACAAAAATTAAAGGTTTGGGTACATTAAACAAGGAAAGGGGACAAAATTAGAGATAAAATGTTTGTGGGAGAAGTGGAATTAGCACATAAATGGGGGGAGGCAGAAAAATAGTCAATATCAATAAAAAATAATTGGGTCCCATCAAGAAAGTGGGTGCTGGTTGAAAAGAAAATCAAAAGCTGCCCTTTCCCCCTCCTCTTTCCAAAGCATCCCCACTGTTCCTGCTCCAACCTGTTGCTGCAACCTACCCCAGGAATAGCTCCTTCCTGCAGGAGAATTGTTAATTGGTACCTTCTGGCTGTTACCTTACTGCCTGGATCACTCCGCCATTTGTCCTTTCACCCTGGCACATTTGCTTCCCACCTTGTGGTGCACACCCAGGCCTGGCCCGGTCATGTACTCAGTATGGAGAAAGATAAGGGAGAAGAGGTCAGGAGAACAAAGATAATTTAAAATTTATAAAAGAGGCACGAGTTTTTTTTTTTTTTTAAGATGGCGGCGAAGGGAGAGCATTACCCCCGTGTACCACGTCACTGTGCGGGAGAATGACGAGTTAGAACGGCTAAAAGCTATCTTGTTAGGAATTTCCAGCAAAACTGGGGTGCTCCAAAACCTAGAGGAAGGATTTCCATTGCACGAGGATCAGCTACGGGGGCTCAAACGCGAGAGATTTGTCCGCACGGAGGGTCACGCTGCTTATTCAGCAAATCGCCCTGCGGCTAGAGTCTGCGGCGAGCGCTGGGAAACGAGGAGATAGCAACGCAAAGATACAGCGCTGCAGTTTCTGCGGGATTCTGCCAGCTATGCAATCACTGTACTCAGTGCTGAATGCTGGGTTTGAGATGGGGAAGGAAGCGGTCCAATTCGGTTCTCCACACCAGTCAGACCACAGAGGAAGCCAGCGGCCACCATCTTGGAGAGCTGACGTCACCATCCCTGTTTTCGACTGATCGCAGCTCATTCAGCCATAGAACAGGTAATTTCAGGCTGCGGCTCGCAGACAAATTACTCAGGCTCAGTGCTAAATAACCCGCGGAAACTACTTCTTGGAGCCTGCTCCTATCAGAACATACACCGAGCAAGGAGCGGCCGAATTCCGGCTCCCGGAACTGCTCTGGCCCAGGGATAAAGAACCCGCGGAAAATGCTTCTCAGTCCAGGTCCTGCTGAATACTGTGGAGGTAAATACCAATCAAGCCTTCATAGGCAGTGGCAACAGGACTGAGACGGGCTTGTGAGAGCCGGTCAGGACTCACCCGTTGCTTTGGT